>NC_084479.1:2455859-2755859 GCF_027409185.1 Cynocephalus volans
CCCAACCTTGTATTTCCATAGCTCTGTGGTTTTTATTGTGTGCTTTTGCATAGCACGGTGGTTTTCAGGAATGCAGGCATGCTGTGTTACAACAGAACTGACTGTATTTGGAAGGATCACTGAGACTCTAAGAGTCAAAGTTATGAAAGAGTGAGAACAGCCCAGGCAAGAGATATGGGACTACACTGAGCTCAGGCAGCATTTAAAGGGACAATTTTAATGTGAAAAGTTGATGTCTTTCAAGATAGAAGTAGTAGTAGATGACTTTGATGGTAGTGCCAGTACTAAAAAAAAAAAGAACAAAGGAGAAGGACCAACTGGCTTCTGCTACCTACAGCTGAGAAAGTTGCTCTCACTGTGCTGGAGGCTCCCTCGGGGCATGGCAGCGAGTCTTTTTGTGACTTAACGTAGTTCTTAGGCACAGAGTGCATTGTTATTGCATGAAGTAGTGCTGTTCAGAAGTGATTCTGTTATCTCAGGAGGCTGCTCCTTGGTGAACACTTGGCCCCAGAGCAGTCTTAAGTAGAAGACCACCTCAGAATCTTCTTGCTCTGTTTTGAAGTGGAAATGAAGTACTGCTGAAAAGTGTGCGACTTTCTTTCCTACACATAAGAATGTGTGTAAGTGGAAAAGTGAGCTGTTACTTGAGAAAGCCTGTATTCTTCGAGTTTTCCTTTATAGAAATTATATTTAGAAAAATTTCGATTGCCTTGAAGCAGATGTAATTGTTTCACCATTAAAATTTTCTTTGGCTTGTAAAATAGTACATTGGAGACATTTTAAATAAGACTATTTTTTATTAATGTTTTCAATATTGACGTATAGTTCCTCTGAAACAATTTTCCATAAAAACCAGGTTCAACAATATTTATTAACTGCCCTATAACTAGTACATTTAAAACGAAGAATTTCCCTTAAAGATTACTTACAGGTGCAAGGCAAGACCAGAGTGAAGATGATACAGAATTCAAAGTTCTTCTGACTAGCTTGTTTCAATGCAGAAGTTAAAATTATGGTAGAAAATTATACTTTTTTTTTTTTTTCCACTTAAGCTCATTCAATGCTGACTCTCATAGAAAACTTTCCCTACTGCAGTGGGGCCTGAACACTCCTTCACTGAAATGAGCTCACAGCCTCTAGCTAGAACAACTAAGATTTTTCCTTAAACGGCACACCAGGTTGGTCCTGCTTGCTCCAGAAGTTTGTTATTCAAGAGCTGGTTGAGTTTCAGAGTGGGAACTAAACAATGATTAACCTGACCACTATAGGACTGTCCTGTTTGCTCTTCGAGCTGGCAGGTGCTCAAGGGCACTCTAGGTTCTCACGGGACTCTCCATGTCTCTTGCTGCTTTGTTGGTCTTCAGGTTCTGGATACTGAGAAAGATCTAGGGTCAAAACTCGGCTGAACATGCAGTCATCATACTGAAATGGAGAAAAGACAGTTAAAAGCCAGTTCCCCTAATAGGGAAAAAGTATTATTAAAGTAAAATAAGAGCTATTAGTGAGTCTGGATTTGCATTAAAAAGGAAACTCTTTGTACCTAAAAAGGTATCAGTTATCTGCATTTATATCACTTGTTTTTTAAAATATTATCTGGTATGAGATTTTCCATATCTCACATGACATATTTCCAGGTGGTTCCCTGACATTCTGTAAATTAATTTTTATCTTAGCTTAAAGGAAAACTCAGGAGGTAAACCCAACTGCCCAAAAACCAAATGACTTCAACTAGTTGCTCTGCTCCATTAGCTCAGGTAAGTATTGTGGATGGCTTAAGAAAGGTGTGTTCACAATCTAAAAGTTACTATCAACCTGGAACGTCTAGTGAGTTCTTTTGTTTTATCCTGTGATACTTTTGGAAGATAAATGGTTCTTTGTTCTATCATGGTGAATTTGTTTTGCTTCAAACATTCAAACATGACAGAAATGTGAACTATAATATTAACAGGTTACTCTCTGCAAGTTAATGTGTACTATTATTTTATGAAACAAAACTACTACTATTCTGTAATTTTCAATTTGCTTCTTTCACTTAAGATATATCTTAAATCTCCATGTACTGTCATAGGTAAATATCTGAATAGTTACTTTTAAGTCTTATTTGATTAAAAAATCATTTCAGCCTATATTTATTTACTGCGGAAGTCAAACGGTATCTACAAACTTCATTTGGAACTTTTAGTTATAAAAGGAAAGGCCTGTAGCTATAGGAGTACTAAGGTGGGTTTATAGCTGTTTCTCCTCTCCCCCGTAATTGAGCTTTACCTCTGGATAGACGCCTATTAGCGCATTAGCTCTGGAATAGAACTCTTCTTTTAAGGAAATGATGATCATCTGACACTGTTCTTGAGTCTGCTCTTTGATGTAACTTGATACCTGGGTGGAAATAAAAAGCACACATTTTGTCAGCAAGGATAGGCCTTGTTTGGACTTTGGGGACAGTGATTCTGCATGTCTCTGAGTCTGCCCATTTTAGGTGATAGGCACTCACTTGCCTCTCTGGTAATTCAGTAAATCCACCACAATTGCAGCCATGGAAATAGTTTAGATTCTAAAATATAAGAAGTAAGTAAAAAAAATGAACTTCATTAAACCTGTGATCTAAAACTTTAAGAATATGTTAATGAATACAGCTCTAACTTGAGATACTCTCATGTGAATCAGCCTTTATAATGAGACATTTTATGAGTGAAGAACTGGTATTTAAACTTCCAACTTACTATTTTGCCAACTCAAGCCCTGAAGATGGGAAATACATGGCAATTGAATACGTATCCATAATCCAGACATTTGGTTAGAGGTAAACTTCGGCTCCTCCGGAAGCTCAATTCCAAAAGGAAATGAGACTATGAGCAAAATATACTGGACAGAAATGAGCCTTGGTGAACAAACTACTTACAGCTTGGAGAACGACAGAGAAGAACTTAGACTCCAAGTAGCAACAGTCTAATGATACTTGCCCACTCCCTAGACCTCTCTGAGGGCTGGAGTGGGTCTGTGTGTGTATCGGTCCTGGCTGCACCCCAGAACACTGGAAACAGGCTTTGGAAGCAGGAACAGCAGTTTCCTTTGAGGAGTGAGTCACCAGCTAAGGTGAATGATGGGCGAGGAAGGAAACTGCTCTCAGCTAAGAGGCTGAATTCACAGAAGGAATGCCAGCATTACAGGCAACTAACTAATCGTAGCTACTATGATACAGGACTAAAAAAAGGCTTGGGGTAGTGAGAGGAAAAGAAAAGGAGATAGGATGCAAAGATGTACGGCATGCATTTTGCTTGGAGAGTAAATGTTGGGCACCCTGATCACAAGGAGTGGAGGCTGCTTCATAGTTGCTCATAGTACATAAGCGCTCACACTCAATTCAGCAACGGAGTGCCAGGATCATAAATCTCAAAGGGATAATGGAAATTAAGAGGTTTTAATACATAGGATAGGTGCTAATGGAAGTCTTAAGTAAGGCCTAGTCCCTGGAGATGCCACCAGTGCAAACATCTAAATTTTGCTGGAAGATGTGGATACCTTAAATGCAACCAAAAAAAGCAGCAATTCACAAAGATTTCCTGCTCCACAGAATATGGGATACAAAGTACAAAAATTAACCTTCTAAGGGGAGATTTCTCCCAAATGGGTCAGGCCAAGGAGTCCAGTCAGCTGATGCAGACTGCTGTCATTCAAGAGAGACAAATCAGGATTTTCTCTTGCTCATGTGTTTTCTTCTTCTCCCAGTTACCATGAAGTTTCTGGCATAGACATTTTTGTGTGGTGTGGAGTTCATGTGATATCCTTGAGTATCCTGTGCCATATTAAAAAAGGAGGGTCCTAGGGCCGAGCCCATGGCACACGCGAGAGAGTGCGGCGCTGGGAGCGCGGTGACGCTTCCGCCGCGGGTTCGGATCCTATATAGGAATGGCCGGTGCACTCACTGGCTGAGTACCGGTCACGAAAAAGACCAAAAAAAAAAAAAAAAAAGGAGGGGTCCTAGAAAGATTTGGGTTAGATGAATACAACTTGGGAAATGCTGAGAGACTACATTCATGCCATAAGAAGGTATCTCAGGCTGCGGCTTGGTAATGTCCCATGACTCGCCCAGGCATCTCACGTGAGACTCAACATAGTAAGAAATCAGGGAAGTCAGCTTCAGAGGCACAGAACCCACTGGGCAGCACCCTAAGACTGAAGATAAGCCAAGCTCACAAAACTAGGTTATAAAACAGAATGCCAGTTTACAAGTAAGTAATGAGAACTGTATCTGCCAGCGTGACCAGGACAGCCTTCTTGTAAGCAGCCGTAAGTGCAAAGCCCAGTCATTTCTGGAAGGTGGGTGGGCCTGGAATCAGAACCAGGACAGTCTAATTCATCCACCTCCAAAAATGGATGGCCCTAGCAGTAGGACCATGATACTGCAACTCTGCAGGTTGGAGCTGTCCCTGCTTTGGGTAGTGACGGGCACTGCCAGGGTTTGCCTTTGTCCTTTGTTCATGTTCCATGACTGACCCCATTCGCCTTTCCCAAATTCAATCTAATTACAGTCAAGCTATGTGAGCTGCGAGCCTGGGTCTTTAGTTGGCTCTGTACAAACTACCCATTGGTCTTTGAATGCTGCCTAAAATTTAACTTGCAAGTTAAACTGTGACCTTAGCTCCCTCACTGTCTGAAATACTGAAAACAGGATCATGCCCAAGTAAGTTTTGATAAAATTGGGAAGGTAGAATTTTATTTAGTGCTGCTATTCACAGACTTTATTAAACAACTAATTTGATCCATGAGATAAAACCCTGTGGCCTGCTATTAGTTGCCCTCTAGTTCTCAATATCTAGATTTGGGAGAAGCAAGTTATGGCGGTAGTAATGCTGCTGGTAGAGCACAGTGATCCTCATCTGACCTCTGTGTTGATTTCCTATCAAATCTTGAGGGTCCCCTAAACCTGTAATGAAAACAATCACCTTGCTTTTAGATATTTAACTCAGATTTTTTTACCGGTAAGTGGACCGTAACCCTTGGCTTGGTGCTGCCCGCACCGCGCTCAGCCAGTGAGCGCACCAGCCATCCCTATATAGGATCCGAACCCGCGGCGGGAGCGCCGCTGCGCTCCCAGCACTGCACTCTCCCGAGTGAGCCACGGGGTCGGCCCTTAACTCAGATTTTTAAAGTATTGATTTTTATTCAGCAATTATCATTGCTTGTCCCACAACCCTGTTTGTTCAAGGTAAACTGTCTTCTGACTGCAATTATAAATATTGTGTTGAAAATTAAAAGCAGAAAGAAACTTACTTTGCCAATGTTAGTATTGTCCAGGGATGCGTCCACTTCATCTAAAACAAAGAATGGAGCAGGCCGAAAACTAGAAAAAAAAAAACAGTAAAGTTACAATTTTCTGTTTTACAAAAGACTTGGAGGAAAGCATTAACAACATTAGTCAGAATAAAACACATCCTTTTGGATACTTTTGTCTGGGTAATCAATGACCTTTATGTTGCTAAATCCAATGCTCATCCTGTGTGACCTATGCAAGGAGTACTCAGTCATCCCCGCTCCTTAAAACACTAGGATGACACAGTCTACTGCCCTCACCCACTGCTCCCTCTGCATTTCTTCTGCTAACACTTCATCTCTCTGACCTTGAACATGGCCGTGCCCTCAGGGCTAAGGGTTTAGGGCTCTCTTGTCTCTAATTAACTCCCTTGGTGATTCCATCTGGTCTCAAGGTTTTAAATACCATCCAAATACTGACAGCTCCCAGTACTTCTACCAATCCTTCTGAACTCTTGCCTCACATGTCCAACTGCTTACTCAACAATTCCACGTAGGGGTCTAACCAGCATCTCACAGTCATCCAAAATCAAACTCCTTACCTGCCCTTCCAAAACTACTCCCTCTTGTGGTATTGTAGTAAGCTGCCTCTTACTGCAGCTCTTATCACTCTAGTTGATTAGGCCAAAATCCATGGAGTCATCAGTCCTTCACACTCCACGCCCTGTCTGTCAGTAAGTTCTGCCAGCTCAAACTTCTGTTCTCATCCTGGTCCAACCCATCACCATCTTTCACCTTGTCACAGTAGTTTTCAAACCCTGTGCCTGCCACTGCTGCATAAAGCCTATTCTTCACACATGCCAGGCTCACTCTGGCCTCAGGGCCTTGACACTTGCTACTCCTCACATCTAGAACATTCTTCCCGTAGCTATCTACAACTTGCTCCCATAATTCCTTCAAATCACTGCTCAAATGTTACCCTCTCAAACAGGCCTTCCTGAAACTCTTTAATACCACAAACCCTTCTACGCTACTCACTATCTCCATTTCCTACTTTTTTTTTTCCCCTCTATAGGACTTGTGATTTTCTAATATTCTCTATATAAGAGAATTAGTTTACTAATATACCCTATTTACTATCTGTCTTCCCCAACTAAAATGAAGTATCTGAGGCAGGCATTTTGTTTTGTTCACAGCTGTCTCCCCAGTGTCTGCAGTAGCACCTGGCACACAGTAAATAGTTAGTAAATATTGTTGAATAAATGGATGGTAACAGTCTTATTCTGCTAAGATTCCTTGTACAGAACCTGCCTCCTGCTCTCCCACAGTCCCCCTGCCATAATGGTCTTTTCTCCCTTTCCTGTGGTGACCTATTCCTTTTCCTTCTTGAGACCAGTGAACAAGGGTTGTCACACTCCTGTATATGTTCCTCGTCACGGAAATAGAGAGGCAGCATCGTCTATGGCTCAGATCTTCATCTAATGCTGTGAATGGTGAAAGCTATTATTTGCCTTAATTTTAGTTAACTTTTTGTTTCTTGATTTATTTTACAAAGAAACAGTATCACCATCATCAGAGGAAATAAGGAGGTTAAATACTTTTTAAAACAAATACTTAGCTTACCATTCTTTACTAAACAGCAGATCTCTGAATATGGACTAGGAAAATAATGTACAAGTTGGACTACTTTTTGTTTGTTGTCTTTGTTTCCTGGCAATCCTGATGTCACATTTGGCCATTCAAAATATTTTTCTTTCTTTTCTAGAAAGCTGGAATATAGCAACTATTGATAATAGAAACTGAATAAAAATCTGTCAAAGACTGAACTCTCTTAGATTTGCTGTCTACATTGTTGCAGGCCTAAAACATAACTTGAATTGTCTGGCTGAAGAAGAGTTTTGTATCACATTAGTAAATATTAATGAAGACAAATAGTTAATACGTCTTTTATAAGATGGTCTGCTTGGTTTCTGCCCTTACACAAAACCGAGTAGCTTGTTGTGGCCTTACCTGTGCACAGCAAACAGGAGAGCCAACGCTGCCACACACTTTTCTCCCCCTGACAAATTGTCCATCAGCATAAATCGTTTCCCTGGTGCTATGCAGTTATAGCTAATTCCCTCCAAGTAAGGTTCTTCAGGGTTCTCCGGGCTAAGAAATGCCTGAAACGCATTTTAGTTATTTAGCAACATTAGAAAAGCAACTAGTAAGTTTCAACTTGGGGCTGCCACAGAGTTTAAATGCAAAATATTCTATTGGTTAGGTTTTCCTCAATTTAAAAAAAAAAAAGTTTTTTTTTTTAAAGGTGACCAGTAAGGGGATCTTAACCCTTGACTTGGTGTTGTCAGCACCACACTCTCCCAAGTGAGCCAACTGGCCAGCCCTAGGTTTTCCTCAATTTTGATGTAAAAATACCAATGCCTGTAAGTAATGTATTTAAGTTCTACATGTAATCACAGGCAACAGGGTTGTCTGGGTAGAGGAAAGAGGGAAAACGTACTAACATGTCCAAGGATCAGGCCTTGCCACCAGACTGCCATTCTAACCTCTGCAGCATATGCCATTGTCTTATAAAAACAGTCTTTATTCAATTGACTCACTGGTTTATTCATCAAACATTTATTGAATGTCAGTTGTGGGCCAGGCACTGTAAATAAAGAGATGACTCCTGTTCTCAAGGAGTTAATGGGTTTATTTTAATCTTACTTTACTGAAAATTAGTATGTTATTTTCAGTTGAAATTCAAAATATCTGATCCAGGACCAAGTCTCAGTCATCAAAAAAAAAAAGAAAGAAAGAAAGAAAAAGAAAAAGAAAACAAAACCAGAGCAGGTAGTAAGTCCTGACCTACATCTCTATTCCACACTCAATTCCACAAGTATTTGCTATGGATGTTTATAATGCAGTGGGTGGTTGTAGCAAAGAGGCTGTCATTAAAAGGGACATATCTGGATTTGAGTCCTACCTTTAGTTCTTTCTCTCACTTGTTACTCTGTTCAACTTCACAAATCAACTGTTTTCCCAAGGTCTTCTACATGACCCTACCTTTACCATACAGACCTACAATTCTATAAAACTAAATTAGTACCAGACAACAGAATTTCAGAACTCAAGAGAACCTGGAAACCAAATGATCTAACCCACTCGTTTTTTTAGATGAAGAGACAGGCCCAGAGTTTTGTCCAGGCTGGCCAGTGTAGAGTGAATGGGATCTAAAAACAGGTCATTAGAGAACCAATCTTCATGAACTGACTTTGCCCTATAAGCAAGTCACTCAAATAATGTGGCAGTGTTTGTTTATTTCCCACCAGAAAAAAACCACTATCAATAATACAAAATTCCCAATAGTATTTTGGGGTGAAAAATACATACTTGGGCACTGTCGTTTCTGCAGAGCTTCTTGTAGATTTGATCAATTGAGATTAAGACGTGCTCAAAACACTGGCTGAAAAGATCGTATCTCCTTTTTTTCACATGTTCAAACTCTTGCCTACACATTCTGGCTTCCTTTCTGCTGGCCTCAAAAGCTAAGAGAAAATCAATGTTCTTTATTTTGGAAACCACTGAGGGGGCTTCTCTTATTTAAACTTTAAAGCATAAAATACTTTTAAAATTAGATTTCGAGTTTGGTTGTCTCGCGTAAATCTACCTTCAAAATACCTCAATTAATATTAAGGCATGGCTTTTACAATTGATGAGCCCTTTTTCTAATAGGGATAATTTCTAACTAATATTGACAAATTCTAACAAGTATTTAATAAATTTTACTGGTATTTCAAAAATCTGTTCTAAAATAACCAACATGTTTTAAATTAAGCAATTTTTCAAAAAGGAAGCAATTAGTGATTCAGTATTAAAAGCACACACATTAAGACAATAGAGATAAATATATATAATAAAAAAAGAGAAAGGCAGAATCTGGGGGATTGTTGTCAAGTGTTAAAGAAATCACAACACCCATGAATATGATCTTATTAACAGCTAAATGCAATTTCACCATCTGTGGATTCTTGCAACTTGTCTCTGGCAGTCTTTAAGTTCTCCTTGGCTCGTAGGTTTGGGGCTGCTGTCTTGCACAGAACATCTTCCTGGGATGCTATCTGCTGCAGTAGGAATCTAAGGTGGGCCTCGACTTCTTTATCAGTTTGTAAAGCCTATTATTGGCAAAGAACAACAGTGATGGTCATGCCTTTTACATCCAGATTGCTAAGGTAAGGCACACATGCAGGGCCCTTCACCATCTGGCCCTACCAGCTCCCTCTGTGCACCACCCTCCCCAAAGCCCTCTCTGAGCCTGGAGCTGCAGTCGCACCACAGTGTTTGTAGCTTCCTGAGTCGGCTGTGTTGAGTCTGCTGTGCTCTTTTATGGCTCTAGTGTTGTATATACTACTCTCTTGGAATGCACTTTACCTTCTTATTTGTTAATCTGGCTAAAAAGCACAAGTTTATATATCACCTTTATTTACTTGTTAAAAATATTGATCATCTACTATGTATTAGACATTGAGGATTCAATGATGGAAACTGTCATCTTTGCCTTTAAAGGGCTCACAGGGTAGTCAGAAATATAAACTGGCATTTACAACAGGGTGAAAAGACCACTAACAGGGCAAGCATAGGTACTACGGGGCAGAGAGAGATCCAGCCCAGCTAGAGCAGGTGACAGCCTGAAACGTGAATGGTGAATAGAACACACTCAAGGGAGGAGGGAAGAGAAAGTGTGTCGCATGCCCGTCCAGGAAAAGTTTCTTCACCTCCCAAAGAGGGTTAATTAATACATGGTAAAGGTGACATTTTAATTCACTGGGAAGAGAGTATTTGAAAAATGCTGGCGAGTAAATTAGTTAACTTGGGCCCTTTTTAAAAAATAGATTCTTAACTCATACCATAAACTAAAATAAATTTCAGATGAATTACAGAGGTAAATGAAAACAAAAGAAAACCATAAACGGGAAGAAAACGTTTACTCAGTAATGAGGTGGGAAAGGACAAAATCTTCTTTCTGATTGCCAAAAGGTGCCACAAATATAATCAAAGAGTCCAGCAAATCTAATAAAATATATTAACATATGAAGTGAAAAGATGTGGTGGGGGCCGGCCGGTGGCTCACTCGGGAGAGTGTGGTGCTGATAACACTAAGGCCACGGGTTCAGATCCCATATATGGATGGCCGGTTTGCTCACTGGGTGAGCGTGGTGCTGAGAACATCAAGTCAAAGGTTAAGATCCCCTTACCGGTCGGTCCTTTTTAAAAAAGAAAAAAGATGTGGTGGGTATCGCTCCTCAGCATCCACTCTCATTCCTTCCTTTCCATCACAGCCCATGCTTTTGACCAGGTAGGCCCATCTCTGCCTCATAGATCCTAGGTAGTAGATAGGGGTGGGCCTGCTTGGTCTAAGACAGAGACTACCGCCCCCTCCCTCACAGTGATTGGCTCAGGAGTGAACATGTGGCTCCATTTAGGCCACTGGGAGGAGAAGACAATTACTGGGGCTTGGTAGAAAGAACTTTTTCAGTCTTGGAACAGCACCACTACAAAAGGCAGCCTCTCTCTCCTCTGAAGGTTGTGGCTGTGGCTGGAAAGCCAAGACTGGCTGCAGTATTTTGACCTCATGAGAAACGAACCAGAGGTGCTTAATTAAGGGACTATGAAGCTGCATTGCAGGTCTTTGCTCTGCAGCTGTGGGGCAATGGCTACACTATCACCTACGGCACTCTGGAGAAGCCCCTGTACCTATTGAGGGTACTGCATTGGCACACTGACAGGGCAAGTTCAGGATGCTGGATTTGGCTACTTTTGTTGATGCAGGACTTCTCAACCTGACCACAGAAACTTTTCTTTGGCTAGACATGTCACGGTACTAGTGTTCTGCAGAACACACAGAGACACGATGATACAAACATTAGAAAAGTAACCTATTTACTGCCATTTTGTGATACTGTGATATAATAAATATATCTCTGGTCTTTGTCCTGATTCCTGGCACAGAGTTTCTAAAACCCTTGGAATTTCCTGAGTGACAGAGGTGAGAGGAGCATTTTTCGTTATTCATAATAAGCCCCTTTCCAACAAACCAGAGTTTATGTTGATGAGCTGACTCCTGGTTGCCAGAGGAACCAACCCCAGCCTCTCCTTTCTGGGGAGGGGAGAGAGGCTGGAGATTGAGTATATAATCACCAGGGACGAGTGATTTACTCAATCGTGGCTACATAGTGAAGCTTCCACAAAATCCCCAAATAATGTGGTTTGAACAGCTTCTGGGTTGGTGAACACATGGACATGCTGGGAAGGTGGTGAACCTGGAGGGGGTATGAGAGAGGACATGGAAACTCTGCATCCCACTCCCATACCTGGTCCTATGCATCTCTTCTATTTGGCTGTTCTTGAGTTTTATTCCTTTGTGATAAACCAGCAAATGTAATTAAAATATTCCGCTGAGTTCTCTGAATCATTCTAGCAAATTATCAAACCTAAGGAGGTGGTGGGATCCCCCAATTGGTCAGAAGTCAGTTGGTCAGAAGTAGGGGAAGCTTGACTTGTAACTGGTGTCTAAAGTATGAGCAGTCTTGTGGGACTTAGCCCTTAACTTGTGGGATCTGATACTAAGTCCAGGCAGATAGTGTTGGAATTCAGCTGAATCGCAGAATGCCAAGGTGGTATTCAGAGAATCAGAGAATTGCTTGGTATGGAAAAAAACCACATATTTGGTGTCAGAAGTGTTGTTGAGTATAGAAAAACTGTTTTTCCTTTGTATACTTCAAAATCCATTAGGGAAATCTACTTTAAAAAGAAAAACTCGATCATCTAAGTGTCTTCCTGTGATATTTAAATACTATATTCCATATTACTATGACTTAGAAACAATTGAAATCTTTCAATTACCTTCAAATCCTCACTTAGAGAGCTGTAGTCTATTTCGATGGCTCCTTCTTTTTCATAGATATCACCTGTTGCCTGCGTACTTTCTGCTTCGGTTCCCAACTGAAAAACATGTGAAACTGCTTTCTGAAATGGTGATCTCTATTCATCTGTCAGCCCCCAGCCCTCCAGTTCCTTGTCAACTCATTCAGATTAAAAGCTAACAATGGAGGCCTTTAAGGCCACGATGACCTGGGCCCTGGTCACCTAATTTCATCATGCACCCGTGTCCCGTGCTCACTCTGCTCCAACCACACTGGCCTTCTTGAGCACAGCAGGCACACGACCACCTCGGGGCTGGCACACTGCCGTCTGCCTGGACAACCTCCCCTAGATGTCTGCACCACTTCGGGTCTCACCTCCTCTCCTCACTGGCTGCCTTCAGGCCATCCCTGGTCTCTCCACCTAAAACTGCAAACTCGTCCCCACCAACACCCTATATTCCCTTTCCTTCCTTATTTTTCTCTTTAGCATGTATCAACACCTCACACACAAATATTTTACTTGTTTGTCATTTTGTCTGTATGTCTCTCCCCCACCAGAATATGAGAGAGGATTTTTGACCATTGTGTTCACTGCTGTATTCTTAGTGCCTAGTGCAATGACCGACAAAATATACTTCTATTTCCATATACATTACTCTCTGAACGAAGGAAGGAATAGCAAAGAAGAAACAAACGAGTACTTCTTCAGCTGTAGGCTGGCCTCAGGCCAAAACCAAGAACCACAAATTAAGAGGGAAAAAACAACAAACCTGTCACTCTCTCTTTTGTAGATATTCTCAGCTAAAACAAACTCAATGATACTACTTTTGGAATTAAGTCTACATTTTATGTAATACATGTGTTAAAACAGCTCACACAGAAGTTGAACTTGAATACAAAATGTATCGTTGAAACCTAAATCTCATGATTATTTTTTATGTGATTCGACATCGTCTTGTATTAAACTTCTATGTAAGTCATCTGGTGCCTTGCTACTCAAAGTGTGGTCAGTGGGCTAGCGACAGCAGGCCTCACCTGCCAGCTGTTAGAAATGCAGACTCTTGGGCAACAAGATTCCCAGATGCTTCCCCAGCACATTACGATTTGGGAACCAGTCATCTAGTAAAGTCTCCCCCACAATTTAAGAATCTTCTATGAGAACCCTGGCAGGTCAAAGTAACTTACTCTCTGTCTGAACACCTCCAACTTCTAGGCGAATGTCAGGTTCTAGCTCACAAGTGTTGTAAGACAATACTCCTACAACAATTGTAAGACAATCATTTTTAACCAGTGATCACTGTTAAGCCATCAGGAGAGAGACAACTCATATCTAATGCTGTTTTATTTGGGGCTTTGTAGAATATCTCGTACAGCATCACTATTACACCACCACCACTAGATGTGCTTATGAAATTCCAATTGGGGAACTCACCAGTAGATGCCCTCTATCTTTCTACTAGGAAGTGGCCTCTGCTCTCCAAATCTAGTATTCTCCTCAGGACCAGAAGGAACGAGTGTGGTCCACATGAGAGACCTTCACCTATTTGAAGAGAATCAGCGTATTCCCCAAACCTTCACTTCCCAACATGATCTGGCCTAGGTTTTCTTCACTATCCTGGACTTTGAAAGCATCATGAGTGAATGCAATCTTCCAGTGTAGCTTCACTAGCACAAAGAGGACAAGTATCTTTTTAAAAAAATACTTTGTTTTTCAGAGCAGTTTTAGGTTCACAGCAAAGTTGAGAGGAAGGTTACAGGGATATCCCATATACCCCCTGAACCGCACATGCACGGCCTCCCCCACTGTCATCTCCCACCACAGTGGTCCATTTGTTACAAGTGATGAACCTACACCGACACATCATAATCACTTGAAGTCCAAAGTTTTCATTAGCATTTGCTCCTGTTAGTGTAACTTCCATGGGTTTATATAAATGCATAACAACATGTACCCACGGTAAAGGTATCAGACAGAGTAGTTTCACTACCCTAAAAGTCTGTATTCCATCTGTTCATCCTTCACTCCTGAGAACCACTGATCTTTTTACTGTCTCCATAGTTTTGCCTTTTCTGGAATGTCATATGGTTGGAATCATACAGTATGTAGCCTTTTCAGATTGGCTTCTATCACTTAGAAATATGCATTTAAGTTTCCTCCATGTCTTTTTATGGCTTGACAGTTCATTTCTTTCTAGTGCTAGATAGTATTCCATTGTCTGAATGTACCCCAGTTTATCCATTCACCTACTAAAGAATAAATTGGTTGTTTCAAAGTTCTGGCAATTATTAATAAAGCTGCTATAAACATCCACGTGCAAGTTTTTGAATGGACATAAGTTTTCAGCATCTTTGGGTAAATACCATGTAATGCAACTGCTGGAACATATGGTAAGAGTTTTTTATTTTATTTCTTTTCAAGGTGACCGGTACAGGGATCTTAACCCTTGGCTTGGTGTTGTCAGCACCACGCTCTCCCACATGCGCTAACCGGCCATCCCTATATAGGGATCTGAACCCGTGGCCTTGGTGTTATCAGTACCACACTCTCCCAAATGAGCCATGGGCCGGCCCAATAAGAGTATTCTTAGTTTTGGAAGAAACTACCAAAATGTCTTCCAAAGTGGCTGTACCATTCTAGGGATTTCTGCAATGAAAGACAATTCCTGTTGCTCCCACATCCTCGTCAGCATTTAGTTTTGTCAGTGTTCTGGATTTTGGCCATCCTAATAGGTGTGTCGTGGTGATTCTGGCCATTCTGATAGGTGTGTAGTGGTGTAGGTGTGTAGCCATCTGTATATCTTCTTTGGTGAAGTGTCTGTTTAGGTCTTTGGTCCAGTTTTTAATCAGGTTGGTTTCTTATTTTTAGATTTTAAGAATTCTCTATACTTTTTCTTTCCTTTTAAAGTTTTAATTTTATTTTACTCACTTTTAATTTTATTGTGATAAAATATACGAAACATAGTGTATTTTCATTTACTATGAAACGTAAAATTTAAACTGTACAGTTTAAACTGTACAGTCCAGTGGCGTTATGTGCAATCACACTGCTGTGCAACCATCACCACCGCCCATCTCCAGAACTTTTCCATCATCCAAACTGAAATTCTGTATCTATTAAAAACAACTTCCCACACCCTCTTCCCCTCAGTCTGTTTACCACTATTCTACTTTCTGACTTTATGAATTTGTTGACTATTCTAGGCACTTCATATAAGTGGAACAATATAACATTTGTCTTTTTGAGTCTGGTTTATTTCACTGAGCATAAGGTCTTCAAGGTTCATCCATGCTGTAGCATGTATCAGTACTTTATTCTTTTAAATTTTTATTTCTACATATTTATGGAGTACAGGTGATCTTTTAATACAGGCACATACTGTAAATTAATTCACTTAGGGTAAGTAGCTTCGCTGATGGAGTTTGGATGTGCTGTCCCCTCCAAAGCTCATGTGGAAATCTGATCTCCAATGTGGCAGTGTTGGAAACTGATTGAGTCATGGGTGAATGAATGGATTAATGCTCTCCCTGGGGGAGGAGGGAGTAATGAATGAGTTCTCACTCTATTAGTTCCTGCGAGAGCTTGTTGTTTATAGGACCCTGGCACCGCCCCCCTCTCTCTCGCTTGCTTCCTCTCTCGCCATGTGATCTACTTGTACCCGCCGGCTCCCTGCCACTTTCCGCCATGAGCAGAAGCAGTCTGAGGCCCATGCCAGATGCAGCTGTCCCAGAATCGTAAGCCTAATAAACCTCTCTTCTTTATAAATTGCCCAGTTATAGCAACACAAAACAGACTAAGACAATAAATAGCTTTGTACCTGTTAATCTACCAGTTCCCTCCACCACACTCTCCCCCACCCTCCCTTCCCTCCTGGGCCTCTGGAAACCATTATTCTACTCTCTACTTCTATAAAAATCACATTTTAGCTTCCATACACGTGGTGTTTGTTTTTCTGTGCCTGGCTTACTTCACTTAAAATGACGGTCTCCAGTTCCACCCATGGTGCTGCAAATGACAGGATTTCATTTTGTTTCATAGCTGAATAGTATTCCATTGCGCACATATCCTATAGGGTTTTCTTAATCCGTGCATCTGTTGGTGGGCATTCAGATTGATTCCATCTCTTTGCTATTGTTAATAGTGTTTCAATGAACATGGGAGTGCACATGTCTCTTTGATATATTGGTTTTGTTTCCTTTGGGTATATTGCCCACTAGTGAGATTGCTGGGTCATAAGGTAGTTCAATTTTTAGTTTTCTGAGGAACCTCCAATGTTTTCCAATATGGCTGTACTAATTCACATTCCTACCAATGAGGTAGTTCCTTTTCCCCCACATCCTTACCAGCATTTGTTATTTTTCTCTTTTTGTTAAGAACTATGCTAACTGAAGAAAGATATCTCGTGATTTTAATTTGCATTTCTCTGATGATTAATGATGTTGAGCATTTTTTCATGTGCCTGTTTGCCATTTGTATGTCTTCTTTTGAAAAAGGTCTGTTCAGATTCTTGGGCCATTTTTTAATTTGGTTGTTTTGCTGTTGAGTTACTTATATACTTTGGATATTAGTCCCTTGTCTGATGTGTAGTTTTCAAACACTTTCTCCCATTCTGTACCTTGTCTCTTCACTTTGTTTAGTGTCCTTTGTTGTGCAGAAGCTTTTTAGTTTGATGTAGTCCCATTTATCTATTTTTGCTTTAGTTACCTGTGCCTTTGTAGTCTTGTTCCAAAAAGCACCGCTTACTCCAATTTTGTGTAGCATTTTCTCTGTTTTCTTCTTGTAGTTTCACAGTTTCTGCTCTTAAGGGCTCAGGGTCTCACAAACACATTATGGGTACCTAGGTCTTGCAGTACAGGTTCACACGCTGTAGCAGGGTTAGATATCGACTGCCCACACCAGGATCTGTGGCTGAGGCCCTCCTGACAGCTTGGGCTCCATTAGCTGTGACTCTGACCCTGGCAGGCTGAGAAGCACAGCACTAGCTCGACTCTGGGGGAAAAAAGGTACTCTGGAAGTTTGGACCTGGGGAGCAGAATACTGCTGCAATTTGGGAACCACAGCAAATGGGGCTCAGTTGTCACTCAGTTCCCAGAGGATGAGGCACCTTATAGTGGTGACTCTAGCTCCTGAAACGGAGGGACTCAGCACTATCTCAGTCTTCTGAGGCCAGGTGCAGTGGCAGCAAGAACCCAGAATGGAGGGGTGCAGCTTTTTGGGCTTTGGGGGGAAGGGAGAAGCATAGTGCTGACTTCACTCCCTGGGGGAAGGGTTTCTCAGCAGCTCAGTCTCTAGGTAAAAGTCCAGCTCCAGGGATTAAGAGTACCAGAGTTGTCCAGCCCCTAGAACAAGGTGTCTCAGCTCAGCCACTGCTCTGTTTCCCTGGGATGTGAGGCACTACATCAGCTCAGCCCTGGAATACACAGCTGCTTAGCTCAGCCAAGCAGCTTCTCAACTAAGACAACAATTCCCAAGGGGCAATGCACCCCTTCAGCTCAGTCTCTATAGGTGGACTGGGAGGGGTAGTTTAAGATTCCCCCAAAGGGAGTATGCAGCTTTGCAGCTTTAGTTCTAGCCTGAGGGTGAGGGCACAGCTACCCTCCCCCTGACCCTGGACACCCTCCTGTAGCAGTTCCAGTTCTAAGAAGGTGAAGAAGGCTTCTGAGCCACAGAGGGTGGGGTACAGTGTCATCTCCTTTAGGGGAGTACAACTGTGTAGACTCCAAGCAGCTCCTTCAGCTGGGCTTAATGCCTGTCTATATATTTCAGATTTTTATCGAATATGTCTTTTGCGGGCCGAGCCCATGGCGCACTCAGGAGAGTGCGGCGCTGGGAGCGCAGCGACGCTCCCGCTGCGGGTTCAGATCCTATATAGGAATGGCCGGTGCACTCACTGGCTGAGTGCCGGTCACGGAAAAGGCAAAAAAAAAAAAAAAAAAACATGTCTTTTGCAAATATTTTCTCCAAGTCTGTAGTTTGTCTTTTCATTCCTTTGACAGTTTCTTACACAGCAGAAATTTTTAATTTTAATAAAGTCCAACTTGTCATTTATTTATTTCATGGGGCATACCTTTGGTGTTGTCTAAAAAGACACCACCAAACACCTGCTTGGTGTTCTCTGAGCTTTCTGGATCTGTGGTTTGATGTCTGACATTAAATTCAGGAAATTCTCAGTCCTTGTTTCCGATATGTCTTCTGTTACTTTCTTTCTTCTCTTTCTGGTATTCCCATTATAGATATGTTACACCTTTTGTAGCTCTTCCCACAGTTCCTGAACATTCTATTCTGTTTTTATTCTTTTTTTTTTTCTTTTTATTGAACCAATTGATTATACATATTTTGGGGGTTCAACATTGACATATGTTGATCAGATCAATATTACTAGCATATATATTGTTACAAATCATACTTATTCTTTATACCTCTTGTTCAATCTCTCCCCTTTCCCCTATCCCTCCCCGCTTCCCCCTCTAATTATCCTAGATTTCTTCTCTCTTTCTGAAAAGAGTAATGGTTACTCTGTTGATTTGTTACCTAGATGACCTGTCCAATGCTGAGAGGTGTGTTCAGGTCCCCCAATATTACTGTAGAGCAGATGCTTCTTCTGGTGACAAGTGGGATAAGCTTTGTGGACAGAGGCAGCCTCTTCTTTTCTTTATTCTCTACTGGTGACTCTCCCTGTGTCAATGCACTCCAAAGACTGGCAGACCATCTGCATTGTGGTTGTGGCATCTAGCTGCTTTCATGGCAGCCGTGGTTATTGTGGTGGCTGTAGTGGGCCACCCACACAGAGGTGATGTTTTTAGCATGCTTACCTAGTTGGTGGTGGCGATGGTGGTGTGCCTGGTTGTGGGAGGAGGGTCCGGTTCCCAGATCCACACCTCAGGATCCCGAGCAGGCCCCATGGCACTGGCAGTGTGCCTGGTTGTGGGTGGAGGGTCCCTGTTCTGTTCTTTTTTTTTTTTTTTTTTTTCAGTCTTTTTTCTCTTCACTTTTTAGTTTTGGAGGTTTCTATGGAGATATCTTCAAGCTCAGAGATATCCTTTTCTCAGTCATGTCCAACCTATTAATAAGCCCACCAAAAAAGTTCTTCATGTGTTTTTGATCTGTAGCATTTCTTTATTGTTCTCTTAGAATTTCCATCTATTATGGATTGGAGGCTTAGTCCCCACGGTGAAAGTGTTAAGAGGGTGGGAAATCCTATTATGGTAATTGAGAGGTGGGGCCTTGAAGAGGTGATTAGATTCTGAGGACCATGTCTAGAGGATGGACTAATAAATGTGGTTATAGGCATGGTTCTGAGAGCTTTAACAGAAGAGCATATAAGTTCTCTCTCTCTCAGCCATTTTCTACCATGTGACACCTCTGAATTGGTGTAAAGCCACCACTGAGGACCCTCACCAGATGTGTTCCTTGGACTTTGGGCCTCCCAGCTGGAACTGTAAACAATAAATTTTGTTTTCTTATAAATCATCCAGTTCCAGGTATTTTGTTAAAAGCAACAGAGAGAGACTAACATACCATCTCTCTGCTTACACTGCCCACCTGATCTTTCTGGTTTTCTACCTTTTCCATTAGAGTCCTTAGCTTATTAATCACAGTCATTTTACATTCCTCGTCTGGTAATCCCAAGACCCCTGCCATATTTGAGTCTGGTTTTGATGACAGTTCTGTTTATTCAAACTGTATATTTTGCCTTTTAGTATGTTTTGTACTTTTGTTCTTGATAGTCAAACATGATGTACTGGGCAAAAGGAATTGCTATAAACAGGCCTTTAGCAATGTGGTGGTGAGGTTTGTGGGGAGAAGCATTCTACACTCCTACGATTAGGTCTCAGTCTTTACAAGCTTGTGTCCATGTTCTGTGAACTTCACAAGTGTTTCTCAGTTATTTTTTTCCCCTTAGGTGGAACAGGGTGGCTAGAGTTGACTGGAGTTGGGTATTTCCCTTCCCCCAGAGGAATCAGGCACTAATATAAAACCCCAGAAGGTTAGGCTCTGGTTAAGTAGTTTCACCTGAGGGCAGACCTTAAGAACAATGGAATTCTCTGGCTCTCAGAATGGTTCCTCTCCTCCTCCCCCTGCCTTAAGCATAAGGGGATTTTTCTCTGATATTCACAGTGCCTGGATCCCCTGAAACCAGACTTTTTTCTCTTTTTATCTCTTAGATTTGTCCACACTGAACCTCCAGCAATTCAGAAACTACAGTTTAGGTTTTCCTACCCCAGTAGCACTGGTTCCCCATGGAGGTTTCTGCTCATGGGTTTCTCCTCTGGTAAAATGTGATGCCGTGTATTCAACTGTCTGTCTCTCCAATTTGGGGGCAGCAATTTGACCTGTGACTTTATTCCTCATGAATCTAATAAACTATTGATTTTTCATGTTGTTCAACTTTTTACTTGTTGTTAAGACAGAGTGGCCACTTCCAAGCCTCTACATGCTGAACTGGAAACTGGAAGTCTCACTTTTCTTTTTAGATAATAATTCACTATGAATTCACCTTAAAGTTTTAATACCATGCCTGCTTTGAAATACCTTTCCATAAATACGGAAGGCTTTCATGCTAATAAGATATAAGTAATTTTACATTGAGGGTGGGCATGCTGGAGAATAATTCTGAAGGTTCAGTAATTGAAATAACAATGGAACCAGAACAGCAACACTGTTACTGACCAACATTTATGGAGAAGTCAGTCATTAAAACTGCTTCCTCCTCTATTCCATTCTATAACAAGCCTCTTTCAAATTTACCTTGCCTTTTAAACAGACTTTTTCTTTCTGTAGTACAATGAGTACTGTTTTTCTGTTCCCACCTACTTCTGTTGGTAACAGGCCCCCCTTCCCCTCTTTTCACACCCACAAGAGTGAGTACAAGACCCAGAATAAGCCAATCCAAATTCTCTGACAAGATTTTTTTGAGAGAGGGCAGGAGAAAGTTTTTTGTCCCCTCTAGTCAAAGCCAGCGGTTTACACCTCCAGCTCTGTGGGGAGAGTTGATCTGGGAAAACAAAGCCAATACATACTGAGCAAGAAAGAGCAGCATTCAAGTTCCCAGATTCAGCCATGCGCGAGACCTCCTCCACTCCACCCCATCCCTTTTTACTCCTACTTTCTTTCTTTTTTTGTTTTTTAATCTTAAAGCTATTTGAGTTGGGTTTATGTCATTTGTGGCCAGGAAAGGGTCTTCTCCTTTCCTTATCTCCTGTCTAGAATGTGATATCTGTTAAAAACAGAGAAAAAAGACAAAGACTTTTCAGTATACTATCACACCAGAATTGTGCTATGAGAAGTGGTCAATATTAGCAAGAGAAAAGCTTCTTTTATAGATGTTTCATTCTGAATAACCCAAAGGACCCAAGGCCTTTTATGGAGCTGAAAACTGAATGGAACTGAGTGAATTTCTGAGTGTCTGGAGGCACCATAGAAAGGAGAGGAGGACATGGAAGGGAGACCAGAGAGAAGAGATTGACTAACACACTCAGTAAGAACTCACAGATGACTTGAGAGGCAAAATAAATAACTACTTTCACTATACTCGGGATTAGCTAATAGTAAGACATTCTTTCTGAACTAAACAGTCATCTTTCCCTAACATGAGGGACAGAGGTAAGGGCATATACTTCCAACCATCCTAAAGTATGCTGTATAATAGAAATGTGGTGAAAAAGAAAGAAAAAAAAGGCCAACAGGGAAATGTTGACCATTAGTGGGCCTGGGTTTTATCTTGTGATTTCTTGGCTGTCCATTCTTGCCTCTCCCTGCACTCTCACCACCTCGAGATACTCAGTGAGACCTGTTTCTTCCAAGAACCACCTTGATACAGTTGTTGGTGAAGGTGCAGAGCAAGATCCCTCCACACATTACCTACAATGTTACGAGAGTGCAGGGAACTGCTCCTGCTGGAAGGTGACTTGCATACAGCCTGCGGTTCATTGTGCAAAAATGTTCTTAACTCCAATAGCTTTAATTCTGTTTTCTTTTGTGTATATAGTATGTAGGTAAGAAACACAGATCCATCCTGTAGAGCTAAGGAGACATGATTAACAAAAGAGAAAAGAGAAATGCACAAAATTCCTAATCCTCTAGAGTGACAACCATTGTGCCCATTTTCCTTACTGGAAGAAGATGTCTTCCCCACCCCTAAAGGAGTTATAGAACAAAAGAAGGAATAAGCAGTCAAAGGGCATTGCATTAATTTCCATACAAATGCACATATTTTAAAATCATTTGATAGAATACCTCCACTTCAATGATGTCATCCAACGACCCCAACAAAAGAATTATTTCAGTGTCTTGAACTCTGCAATCAAGCAGCATGTTATGTTTCTCTAATCGTTTCTCTTCCAGAGAAGTCTGAATGGTTACAACTTCTTTTTGCAACTTTCCCACTTCCCTATAAATACACAGATATGAAAGTGATTTTACTCATTGTGTAAAGTACCACCAAGGAAGAAAAATGTATGTTATAAACTTCCATGACGAAATATTTTTTCCTGTTAGTGCTATAAGCTCTAGAGTTCTCTCATTGATGCTACTAATTTACAAATTAACACTCCCGCAAAAGGCCATGAATGTAATTAGTTAATCCAAGGGAACATTTTTCAATAATAAGCATTACTGCTTTAATCAGGGTTAACAAATATACAGTGCTTTCCTAGTTACTTTATTTTTAAATCTGTATAATTTTTCAAGCTGCATTTTTCCCTTAAATATAAGCTCTACATTTTAGAATCTCAAACCAAGACAAAACGTCTCTTAGCAAGAAAAATGTCTTACCAAGTTAGTTATTACACACCTACTAATCTGAAGTTTTTTTACCACCACCACCATTAATGTAAGGCCTTCTATCTGAAAGTAAGGGCTTCGGTTTTACCAGCTGAAACAATGTGGGATTTTAAAGGGACCTAGAAAGAGGACAGCGTGGAGGAGAGCGAGGGAGGGAGGAAGAAGGAAGGAAGGACTATGGTTTTCAAGAATAGGAAAACGAACAAATGAGTTTCTTTAAACTAAATACAAGAGTAAAAGAATCAAGAGTAAACAGACTTTAATTCTACTCAAGAATCTTAGACAAAGAACTTTCTGAAACACTGAAGATCTTTGGACAGTGAGGAAAATTGTAAAATGCCAAGAAGCTGAGCAAAAACAGAGAGTTCATTTCATCTGATCACTTATGGTTGTGTCCATCCTACAGGAAAGCAGATGTCATTCTGGTATGACATGCCAGCCAATTCAAAGCATTGTCACAATCATGGCTAATGTATGTTCATCGTGTTCCAGGTACTATTCTAAGTGCTATATGAATATTAACTCACTTAATCCTCACAGCATTCTATAAGGTAGGCACTATTATTATCCCATTTTACTGATGAGGAAAGTAAGGCATAGTATGTTAAGTAGCAAAGCTGGGACATGACACCAGGCAGTGTGGCTCTACATTCTACTCTCTGACGCTGTATGCTATGTTGCACAGACTACAGGGAATCTCTGTACCACAAGAAGATACCAGTATCAAGAAGGATTTAAGGTAAGGGACTCTATACAGGTTCATGTTTTCATCCACCAAAAAGAATCATTTACTCTAAACAACTAACTACCTCTCTTGGTTTTCCCCCAAATTAGAATGTTTGGGCTGGCTGGTCAGCTCAGTTAGTTAGAGCATGGTGTTATAACACCAAAGGCCTTGGATCCATTCCAGCCAGATGCAAACAAACAAACAAACAAACAAAAAAACAACTCACAATATTTGAAATTTCAAATTGATGGTATACATGTTTAGAACTCTGGTTAGGTCTTTGCAATTGATGAATTCTTAATTACCTATCAACAGCCAAAAACTTCTTCCGTTCCTCTTCAAGTTGAGTTTGAACTTTGTCAATGTTGGACTTCTGAGTGACCAATATGTCTTTAAGTTGCTGCCGCTTTGCCGTGACTTCATCCACGATTTGCAGACAGTTTTCTTCAGTCTGAATGGAGAGGATTTG
Organism: Cynocephalus volans; assembly: GCF_027409185.1. Classification (NCBI taxonomy): domain Eukaryota; kingdom Metazoa; phylum Chordata; class Mammalia; order Dermoptera; family Cynocephalidae; genus Cynocephalus; species Cynocephalus volans. The sequence continues at coordinate 2,479,988 of NC_084479.1, forward strand.
CACTGTAGATTTACCATCTTTTATGTGAGTAAGGTCAATAAATTACCTTATTACTAATAAAACCAAACCATTCGTTCCATGATAAGTCTCTTTATTCTGTGTGCTGCTCGAACCTCTATCATAGATTGTGACACACTCTCATTCTATGCTTTTGGAACCTGGTAATCACTACCTGCCTTCATCCTTCATTTGGATTCATTCCTCAGCTCACTGCCATTTGACTTCTGTTCCCATTGTCCAGTGAAAGTGGTCTTGCTACTATGACCTCTAATACGAAATTAAACAGACATTTTCCTGACTGTGCCTTTTTGACAGTCTTCATCACATCCTCCCTCCTGAAACTCTGGGGCTTCTATGATAACACCTCTTCTGACTCTCCTCATAACCTAACTGGTCACCTTCCAGAATCCCATCGTTGTCCCACGGCTCTTCACTACCTACCCTCCCTGCCTGGGGTTCTCAACCACTCCCGTATGGTTTCAATCTACTCTCATAACCAGCAACTCCCAAATCTGTATCTCCAGCCTAGACTTCACCCCTTATGTACGTACTCTTTAACTACCTGCTGGAAATTGCCATCTGGATGTTACAAAGGCAATTCAAGCTCCAAGGGTCCAGAATTTTCTCTCCTTAACCTGATCCTACCATCACCAATCATCCAGGTTAGAACTTAGCAGTCATTGGTAGCATCCCCTTTGCCCTCCCTCCCACTTCAATATCCAATAATTCATGAAGCTCTGCTGATTTTAAGGATTTCTCAAATCTGCACCCCACTCCTTCTATCACTATTAGGACACTTCAGGAGCTCAACATGTTTATTCAAGGAAGGATGTTATAATTTCAATAGAGAGGCACTTCAGCCACCCATTATTACCTTCTTTAGGTTATCAATGTCTTCTCTACCTTTCTGGATAGTTTCTTTTAATGTGTTGGTCTTTTGCAGTTTCTCCTTAAGCTGATTGCGACTATATTCCAGCTGAATATTAAGCCGAGTTTTTTGCTTTTCAAATTCTAGTCTAGTATGATAAAGTCAAGCATTGTAAGTGGTAAGCAGAGTACAGTGATTTTTTAACTTTTTCATATGGAATTTTCAAAACAATACAAAACTGGGAGGAATACTATAATGAACCCCCTTGTAGCTCTCACTCAACTTTAATAATTATCAATTCTTGGTCAATCTTGTTTCATCTTTAACTACACTCACTGCCCCTTCCCACCAGGCCTCATGTAATTTCAAATCTGTAAATATTTTCATATGTATCTCTGAAAGTGAAATGAATTTTAATTCATAACCATAAACTATTACAGATAAAAAAGACAATAATCACCCAGAGTCACAGAAAAAAAGAAAAAAAAAAAAAAAAAAAAAAAAACAAGGGATATTAGAGAGTATTTTGAACAGAATGAAAATAAAAATACAACATACCAAAATTTGTGGGATACGGCCTAAACAGTATTTACAGGGAAATACATAGCTTGAAATGCTTATGTTAGAAGAGAGATCTAAAATACATAACGTAAACTTTCATCTTAAAAAGCCAGAAAAGGAGTAAATTAAAACAAAATAAATAGAAGGAAGGAAACATTCAACAGCAGAAATCAATAGCATAGAAACAGACAAACCACAGAGAAATCAATAAGACCACAACCTGTTCTTATAAAGGATCAATAAAACTGATACACTTCTAAGCTAGATATTAGGAAGAGAGGACAAATCACCAATATCAGAAATGAAAGCACATCAGTATAGACCTTGAAGACTTTAAAAAGGTTAGAAAATATTGTGAATAACTTCGTTAATAAATTTGACAACTCATAAAATGCACAAATTCCTTGAAAAACACAAACTAGCAAAGCTCACCAATGGAAAAAAATAATAACTGGAACTGTACTATGTCTTATTAAGGAAACTGAAAATTAGTAATTAAAAAGCTTTCTGGTATTGCCTGTACTATATTGTTTATTTCTTTAAATCATTCACTTTTAAAATTCAAGAAATCTTATTTTTAACAGGAGATTTTCATTTATTATTATTAATGGAATGTTTAGTTTTAAAAGAAAACATTTTTTGTTATAAATGAAAAACAGTATATCATTTGACATAAATTGGAAATGCTAGTAAAATTAAAAGCTGTAAAAAGCAAACCAAACCACAAGCCTTCCCACAAAAACGGTGAATGGCTTTGGTTGCCTCATTGGCAAATTTTACCAAACGTTTAGGGAAGAAACAATACCAATTCCATACAAACTCCTCCAGAAAAAAGAAGAGGAGAGAACAGTTCCCAGCTCATTTTATGGGTCTGGCATTACAATGATACCAAAACATGACAAAGACATTATAAGAAAACTACAGATCAGTGCACTCATAAACGTAGATGTAAAAATACATAACTAAATTTGAACAAGTCAAACCCAAAAAACATATGAAAAAGATCATGACCAATTTGGTTCACCCCAGGTATGGAAAGTGGATTAATATTCCAAAATCAATCAATATAATGTACTATTATATGTATTTACTATTAATAAACTAAAAAAAACCCCAACCCAACCATACAATCATCTCAATAGATACCAGAAAAAGTATTTGACAAAATTCACTCATTTATGATAAAAAATGTCTATAAAGTAAGAATGGAAGATAGCTTCCTTAATCTGATAAAGGGCATTCTGAAGTTCATATACCTAATCATGAAAGACTGAACGCTTTTCCGCTAAGACTGGGAATGAGGCGGGATGTCTGTTCACACCACTTTTATTCAACATTGTACTAGAGTCCTAGCAAGTACAATTAGGCAAGAAAAAGAAATAAAAGATATACTAACTGGAAAGGCAGAAATAAAACTTTTTCTTCACTGACAATGTAACTATGTAGAAAATCCTAAGGATCCACAAAAGAGCTACCAGAAATAATAAATAAATTTAGCAAGATTTCAGGATACAAATTCAAATAACAAAAACCAATTTTATTTCAATATACTACCAACAAACAGTTTTAAGTTGAAAATTTAATCCTCAGTGCCTAGAAGGGTGCCCGGCAGATGTTTATGTGTACCTTTCTGAATTTTGGCATCAATATTTTGTTTATTTCAGAAAAAAATGCTTTTCTTCCTCTTCTACACATTGAAACAGTTCAAATATTGAACATTTGTTTAAACATTAAACACTGAGGTTACCCGTGCCCTTAAATTTTGCTGGGATGATTCATCTTTGAAACCATATGTGCTTGGTGCATGTGGGGATGGGGTGGGAAGGAAGCATTTTTACTTTATTTTCCTATGGTAACTGGCATCCTTAGATTTTTCTATCTTGTTTTGGGTAACTTCTGGTAATACGTTATTGAAAATTATCAATTTTATCTGCATGTACGGATATTTACAGACAACAAAGCAAATTAGTGTTACATTATTCTTTTAATAACCAGTACATGTGTAATTATGCCCCCATTCTCTGATTTTGTATATCTGTGCTTTCTTTTAAAAATTATGGAATGAAAGAATTAGATCTCTGTATAATATGAATTTTTACTAGCTATTTCTGGAGGAACTAAAATAAAAACTACCTCAGGCATAATTCCTGTAAATTTTGAAATAATAGTTATTACTTTTACATGCATGTAAGTTGCTTACCAACATCTTAATAAAAATACCTTTTTAGATCAATTTCTTGTTGCCATTTAACATGTTTGTTTTCAAATTCACGAATATTTTCCACACCAATTTCTTCACAGAAGTGTTGAAAAATATCATCTTCTACCTTTTAAATTATTTTAAAACAGGTTTAACAATTAATTTTAGGAAACATATAGACAAATGCTTAAATATAAATTTTTCCCTCTTATATTTTTGTGGATTAGGTCAAAAACTAATTCTACCAAACATTACTGTAGTCTGAGGAGTCAGTGCTTTCTCTTCCTTTAACTCCACAATCTATGTCCATCTTATTTTCAAATTTCTTATTCAGAAAAACAATAAAGAAAGCTTGCAATTGGCCTTACTAAGTGTTTTGGCTTTATGAAGTGTTTAATATAAAATCGGAAAGATTTAGTCATTTACTTTAGTCATACCAAAATATAACATTCTATGTAAACAGAGAAAACATTCTTTCATATGAGTAATACTACAGCATCTTAGACAGTATAAAAACAAGAGGAATAGAGCATAGATTTAAGAACCAAAGATTTGGAATGGGCCTGCTGATGACACCAAGGCCATGGGTTCAGATCCCATATAGGGATGGCCGGTTGGCTCATCTGGGAGAGCGTGGTGCTGACAACACCAAGTCAAGGGATAAGATCCCATTACCGGTTATCTTTTTGGGGAAGAAAAAAAAAAAAAAAGATTTGGAAAAATTAAATGAGCTAAATCCAACAAAATAAAATTTAAATCAAATATTTTTAAAGCCCTGCATGTAAGTATAATTGTAGGATGAGAGAGACCTGTCTTAACAGAAGGACAAGTTAAAAACTTTTAGATTTTAGTTGAATGTACATTAAATATAAATGTGATAAGATTGATGCAGTAGATCGATCCAATTAGCACAAGTAGATAATCCAAATCATGGAAAGTTATATACACAGCGTTATATACATAATACTCTGTACTGATCAGAAAATATTTTGACATGCTCTGTTCTGGGCATTGGCAAACAACAGAGCATCCAGAGGATGATTACCAGAACTGGCCTTAAATCCATGGTGATGTGAAATGATAAAAGAAATTAGGGATATTTAACCTGGAAAAGAGATAATTAATGAGCTACATGAGTCTGGTTTCAAATCATGGGATAAAAATCAGAACTAAAAGCAATGGATGGAAGTTACAGAGTGATGATGTGACAAATAACTCTTGGAGGATCAGAGATACCCAACAGTGGAATAAGTTAAATCAGAAATTTCCTGACACTTTATAAGCAGAGGCTAGATAACCAAATCTTTCTTGCCCCGAGAACCAAGCACCATGCCTGGCATCTAACAGGTGTTAGAAAAAAATAACTGTTGAGTAAATGAGGAACCTTAAAAGTTAACGTAAATGTCAGTTCTCTACCGCCTGGTGTCAAGGACAGTGGGATAAAGGAAGAGACTAATTTTTACAATGGGCAAGGAGAGGTTGGATAGAAGGGAGTGTGCACTGGTCATTGTCTCTTGAGATGGGCAATAGTGGTTCTCAAAAGATCCAAGGAAACTAATTTGGCAAAGCAATAAAACTTAGCTTACGTGTTGTTTCTGATAGGGCACTGTTAACTATCATCCTTTGCTTTAGCACATATTCAAGAAGTCCTAAATCTGGTATCTGGTCTACAACTATATTCTATATGCCTGTCAGTAATAAATATAATATTTATGACCTTATCAATCTTTTCTTGAAGTTCTTTAATACTTTGTTGTTCTTTGATTCCTTCGCTCAGCATAGAACACTGAGGCTCAATATTTAGTAGATCACTTTGTAGCTGAGATTGTTCCTAATAACAAAAGAGAAAACATTTTTTAACGTGGCCATTTTAGTTTTATATAGTAAAGCCAAAAACATGATAGCTGTCTCTTAGAATAAAAGAGGAATCCATGAGTTAAGATGAATTCAAGTACAGTTGGATAACAAGATTAAGTACCATAAAAATAATTAAAGGACTATAATATTACCTCAATTATAAGGTCAGGAATCTAAAAACTACATGATGCTATCTATATAATTCCTGAAACTCTGCTCTAGTTCTAATTTCCATCAAATTTTGCATAAGTCTGTAGTACCTGGTAAAAGGCAGCAAGGTGCTTCTTTTTAATCATCTCTAGTTCACGCTGTGAATATTTGAGTCGTGTTTGAGTTCCTTGTATGAGAGACTGTATTTGTTTCAAATCTGTTTCCTTGCGGAGTGTCTTCATTAAATCCTAAGAAGACAAATATAAGAACATTTTACAGTAGAAAAGCACTTTCACTTTTTCAAAGTAATAATTCATTGATTTTTTACATACAACCCCCCTCCTTCTGATAAGAGACCTGGCATTTAAGTACATTAGCCATCTGGAGTAACCAAGATGCCATACAAACTTTTCGAAAAACTAACATGCTTTCCAACAGGAAAGGACTAGGTATGAAAGATGAAGAACGGGGAGTGGACGTGTTGCCCTCAACACAGAGAAATGGCATCGGCAGGATCGCGTGACTCACTGCCTCACTTTCCAGGCATCCTTGTCTTTCTGCTTGCCTCCCCTATTCCCTTCTCCCTTCACTCACCTTATCACTAAAACAAATTAACTCCCTCGTATATGTTCTGTATTTTTACTCCAAGTCCTTGTGACATACAAGTACACGATGTGTATATATATATTCACCTATATATGTAGGTTTTTCAGGCTTGTTTTGCAAATTTGGAATCATACGTGTGCTATTCTGCATTTTGCTTTTCTCACTCAATTACTCACAAAAGGCAGCTGATAAAGCTCTAACTTCATTCTTCCAATGGCTGCATATTCTTCCAGAGTGTGACTGTACCAAAATTGTTCAATTACTCTCTTACTAATGGGCATTTGCTTTGTCTCCAGGTTTCTGCCACCAGAAACAATACTACAACATACCTGGATGTATAACCCTCAAGGTCTGGTGTTTTTATTTCCATGCAATAAATTCCCTGGATGAAATTCATGGATCAAAAGTTTTTTTTGTTGTTGTTGTTGTTTTTAAGATGACCTCTAAAGGGATCTTAGCCCTTGGCTTGGTGTTGTCAGCACCACGCTCTCCCAAGTGAGCTAACCGGCCATCCCTATATAGGATCCGAACCCGTGGCCTTGGTGTTATCAGCACCGCACTCTCCCGAGTGAGCCACGGGCCATCCCTAGTACTCACATTTTTATTTTAATAGCTGATACTGAATTGCTTTCCCCAAAACTGTAACAATTCACGTTTCTATAGATAATGTGAGTAACTCTTTTCCTTACATCTCCACCGGCAATAAGAATTTTATATATATATTTATTTTTCCATGTCTTATTGATAGGCATAAAGTAAACTTAATTTGTTTTCCCCTGAGTACTGTATTCCATATCAAACATTTCTTCATGTTTACTGGCCATATAGATGTCTTCTTTCATTGAACTATCAAACCCTATCCCTTGCCCAGGTGTTTCTATCACAATGCCTTTTTCATGTCAATTTGCAAAGAGTTCTTTAATAGGATACAGCCTATGTTCTTCATTTAAAACTTGTGTACATTTTAAAACCAGGCAAATTGTACACAATTTGATCGCATTAAAATTCAAAACTTCTAGGGCCCAGCCCGTGGCTCACTCGGGAGAGTGTGGTGCTGATAACACCAAGGCCACGGGTTCAGATCCTATACAGGGATAGCCGGTTAGCTCACTGGCTGAGTGTGGTGCTGACAACACCAAGCCAAGGGTTAAGATCCCCTTACCAGTCATCTTTTTAAAAATAAAAATAAAAATTATTTTACATGCATTTTTTAATCCATCTAGAATTTATGTGTGTCATAATATGGGGCACAAAATTACTTTCTCTAGATGTGCCAATAACATTAAATAATCTATCCTTTTACCTCTGAACTGAAATGTCATCTCTGTTACATACGAAACTGTCAGATATACTGGGCTCTATTTCTGGAATTCCTAGTTTTACTAATCTGTCCATTTCTATGCCAATACTACGTCAACTAGATTAAAATCGTTTCTCAGAGTATTCTGTGTGCTGGCAGGGGAAGTCCTACCTCACTCTCTTTTATTATATACATTTTTTTACTAGTCTCAAGAAAATTCATATGTAAGAACTGAAGATCATCTTATCAATTAAAAAATCCTTGGTACTATTTTTAATTAAAATTGCATTCAAATTATATATTGAAGGTCTTCTAACCTATGAATACAGCATGTCTTTCAGTTGTTTTATGTCTTTCAATAAGATATAGTTTTCTTTTTAAATTAAAAAAATTTTTTTCATTGTACATGTTTATGGGATAGTTTGTTGTTTCAATACATGCATATACTGTACAATGACCTAATCAGAATAGTTAGCATATCTACCACCTAAACGTTTATTATTTCTTTGTGGTTATAACATTCAAGATCCTCTTTTCTGGCTGTCTTGAGATATACTATACAACATTATTGGCTATTGCCACCCTAGGGCACCAGAACTTATTCTTCCTATCTAACTGTAACTTTGTACCTGTCTACCAACCTTTCCCCAGTCCCCTGCCCCCTCTCTTTGGTAACCACTATTCTACTCTCTATTTCTCTCTCTCTCTCTCTTTTTTTTTTAAAGATGACCAGTAAGGGGATCTTAACCCTTGGCTTAGTGTTGTCAGCACCACCCTCAGCCAGTGAGCGAACCAGCCATCCCTATATAGGATCCGAACCCGTAGCCTTGGTGTTATCAGCACCACACTCTCACAAGTGAGCCACAGGCCAGCCCTTCTATTTCTCTTCTTTTGTCTTTTTTATTTTTCTTAATTGACCCATGATAATTGCTTATATTTATGGAGTTACTGTGCCTTCACATTTACATTTATTCCTATTGGGAGCAGAATATTTTTTCCCTTTTTAAATGCAAAAATATAAACTATGCCTTTATATTCATAAGGGAAGTCAGTCGTTAGTTTTGTTTTTTGTTCTCTCTTTATATTTAATATTAAAGTTATACTATCTTTGTAAAATGAACTGGGAAGTTTCCATATTTTTCATGGGTTAGAATGGTCTACATAAAATTAGAATTATATCACATAGACCTCAGCCAGCTATAAACTCAGTCTTTTTTAAAAAAAATTTGTGGTAAAATACCCATAAAATTTACTATCTTCACCATTTTTAAGTCTACAGTTTAGTGTTAAACTATTGAATGTCATGCAGTAATCTCCAGAAATCTTCATTTGGTAAAACTGAAACTCTGAGTCCATTAAACTACTCATTCTCCATTCCCCCAGCCCACTGTACTCACATGTACATACCACATTTTTATCCATTCATCCAGTGATGGACACTTGGCTTGCTCCTACCTTTTAGCTATTGTGAATAATGCTGCTGTGAACATGGGTGTACAAATATCCCTGTGACCCTGCTTCCAATTCTTTTGGGTAGACACCCCAAAGTAGAATTGCTGGATCATTCTATTTTTGAGGAACCACCATACTATTTTCCAGAGCAGCTGCACCATTTTATATTCTTTAAGTCTTTTTTCAGTGGTAGATCACCCAACTATCAGTGGCTTTAAATATATTGTTTTTTTCTTTCCTCCACACAAAAGCAGTGTAGGGTGATGCAGTTGCTCAACAATAGCACCAACTCTAAGTTTCTTAGTACAATGGCTTTTATCTCATGCCTGTTTTTCTCTTGGTGCAAGATTGCTGCTGCAGCTCCAGGGCTCTTAACTGTGTTCTAGGCAAGTAGAAGAAAATGCAAAAAGTAACACTAACACTTCCATTTATATCTCATTGGCCAAAAATGTCACATGGCCACCCCTTGCCACAAGAAAACTTGGGAAATCAACTTGTCTTGTTTTTAATGATTCTACAATAGAGGCAGGTAAGGAAGGAAGAAATTGTGGATGGGGAATGGGCCAGCCAATTTCACTAATGCCTGCTACTGTGTCAAATGTCCCACATTTTTTCTGTCCAATCTTGGTAATTAATATTTTCTGAAAATAATTTCTTTCAGATTTTGTTTTTTAAACTATATAGTTATTTGCATCTAAGATTCTTTAAAGTTTTTTAATTTTCTCATTCCTGATCACATATGTTTGCTTCTACCTTTTCTTTCCTTCATTAGGGTTTCAGAGTTTATCTATTTTATTAGTTGTTCAAAGGAACCAGCTTTTAGATTCATTTGTCCCTTTTCTGAGTTGTGATCACCACGCTCAGCCAGTGAGCTAACCGGCCATCCCTCCTTTTCTGAGTTGTAATTAATTTCAGCTTTGAAAAATAATTCCCTTTTATAGTCTTGTTATTTTGTGGTTGTTCTAATTTCTCAAGGTGAGTAATAAGTTCTCTTGTATTTCATCTTTCTTCTTTAATAGTTAAGACATTTTACTCTTGATGTAGCTTTCACTGTGTCTCAAAAATAATGGTAAGGGGACGGCCCGTGGCTCACTCGGGAGAGTGCGGTGCTTATAACACCAAGGCCATGGGTTCGGATCCCATATACGGATGGCCAGTTAGCTCACTGGGTGAGAGTGGTGCTGACAACACCAAGCCAAGGGTTAAGATCCCCTTACCGGTCATCTTTAAAAAAAAAAAAAAAATTAAAAGAACAAAAAAAATAATAATGGTAGGAAGTATGTTCATCATTTTCTAGACATTTTATAATTTGCCTCGTACACTTAATTTCTACGTAGGCAAAGACTTTTTTGGTCACTATTTCTAATTTCATGAAATTATGATCAAGGTGACCTATAAAAATGTCTTCTTTTGAGGTTTCCATTGTGATCAGCATATGATCAGTTTCTGTAAGTGTTTCGTGGATATTGTTAGTAATTCTTCACATTTATTGAGCACTTGTCATGATTCTTCACAGCTTACACCTTTTAACCTACTTCATCCCCTTAACAATGTTATGAAATAGGTATATTATTATTCCCATTCTATTGATAAGGAAACTAAAGCATAAAAGCATGCAAGTGACTTAAGAGTCATACTACTAAAATGTTTCACTATAAGTTTCATCTTTATTAAGAAGTATTCTCATTTTAAATATTTAGGTGCTACGTGCTATAAACAGGTTTATAATGGAGAGCTTTGTTTCTTATCACATAACATCTCCTTTGTTCAATTCATTTAATAAATATTTATTGAAAGCGCACCATACGACACAAAGATTTTTAACTTTAAAGTTCACGTTGTCTGATATTCACTCCTTTTTTGTTTGTTTGTTTGCATTTGTCATGTGCTCATCCCATTATTTTCAACATTCAGTTTTAAGATGACTTCTTGTAAATGATATTTAGCTTTTTAACCTATGACAGTTTTGGTCTTTTAACGGGAGACTTAAATCCACTCATTTACCATAATGACTGATATACAAAAATTTTATTCCTTCCCTCTTTTTGTTCTTTTCATTCATTTTTGTTGGTTTGCTATTTGTTCTTGTGTTTAACACTTTGGTTTCACCTCTGTCCCTCCCACCCCTCAAGATTCGATCTTTAGAATATTCTCATTTCCTTTCCTCACAGATTCCTCACAGATGAAACTTTGGAACACATTTATATCTCTCTCCATTTCCAATACCTTGGTTTTGCTGTTAGTTTAGCACTATTAATTTATTATAATTAGGTCTATTCTAATTCTTGTGGTGCTTAGAGTACTTTCTCTAGTATCTTTGTCACACGGAGTATATGGATGACATTCTCTGAATCTGCTTATCTGCAGATTCCTAAAAGGTAAGTTGTATCCTGGGTTATAATCCTTTTTCCTGTAGCTATTATTCCATAGTAGTGTCCAGTTCCGTTGCCTAACGTAAGCTTGATTTTCTTAAACCTATAAAATTTTTTTCTTAAAAAATGTGTGGGGGAGGGTAGTTTGGCACTGATTCTATAACCTACTAATTTTATAACCTAGGCATTCACGAATTACACCAAGATCTGCATCACCGTAGCCTTTTCTCACCACACTTACATGGGACTGGGACTGAGTGTGTCCTTTCAATGGTAATATTAAGGTGGCTTCTCAGATTACAAAATCTTTTTAAAAATTTGTTTCCCCTCGTCTGTGTTTCTTTTCATCCTTCGAGATTTTATTATTCTCAAGTCTCCTGAGTCTATCCACCAAGGCTCTATTAGCAGATTTCTTTATCATTGTAATTTTGTTCCCCTCGTTGAGATGCTTCTTCCATTTGGTCTTTCAGGTTGCTAATTTGGTTCTCAACAATGGCAATCCTCTCCTTCGATTCTATAGCTAAGAAATATTTTTAGTTCTAGAAAGTCTCTTTTTTTTTTTTTTTTTTTTTTTTTGAGGTAATGGGGGTTGGGGTGAGGGTCAAAACTATACTGAATCTCCTTAAAGCTCCTTTACTTTTCTGTTGTTGTTCAAGTTGTTGCCTGGCTCCTGGAACACCTCAGATGCTTTTACGTATTTCTTTGCCCAGTGAGGATCAAGTTTGGGTATTAAAGCACCCTAAAGAGCAGCAGCCCCACAAACGACTTGTTCAGCAAATAATTAGCTTCATGGGATTCAAGAAGACCAGGCATACTCACATGAGACAAATGTTCAATTTACCCTTAGGATCCCCATATGTCCTGATTCTTCCCCAAGTCTTCTTTACAGATGAAGAGGAGGAAGCTCTGCATCAGCTTTTCCCAGCAGCCTCCTCCAGAACCCAAGATATCATTCCCACCCAGCTGTCACTTGGTTCAGGTGAGACACACAGGTGGGAAGTTAATATGGACATGGATAGAACGCAAGTCATTTCAAGTTGCCAGCTTCTCAGAACTTTCTCTGGGCCTAGGCCTAAATTATTAAAATTTCTAAAAGCTGAATATTTCTATACCTTAGACTAAAACATAAAATGTGGTCTTATGCTTACAGAAAAAGATTAAAATATGTTAAGTAACCTTGCCACAAATCACTATTGATTCAATCCTTGAGTTTTTGATTCAATCCTTGAATCAAAAATTGGTAATTTGTATACACAAAAGAAGAAAGCTAAATAGGAAAAATAAATTATCTGGAAGCATTCTATCAATTTAGTATCTAAAGTTGACATTTCAAGTATGTGGGGTGGAATTACACTAGTCAACAAATGATGCTTCTATAAAATGACAAGTCAATTGGTAAAAATAAGGTTGGATCCCAGTCATCAAAATAAATTCCAAAGGAATAAAAAAATGTAAATGTTAAATACACAAAAGCACTAGAAACATTATTGAATTTCTTTTGTGAGTTAAGAAAGAATTACATCTTTCTAAGCATGATATATTACAAAATCCAGAAATTATAACAGATTAATAAATTTGGCTACATAAAGGTTAAAAACACATGCATGACAAAAAAGAATAAAGTCAAGCATCAAACAAATAAATAGGAATAAACTGTTGATACACACACAACAGGAGTATCAAAAACACTAGGCTAAGTAAAGAAAACATGGGCAAAAACTTCTTACTGTATGATTCCATTTAAATGAAAGCTTAGAAGAGGAAAAACTATGACAGATTGGGTTGCCAGGGCCTAAGGGGCCTAGGGGAGGGGACTGACTGTGAAGGAGCACAAAGGAATGTGGGGGGGGGAGGGAATGTTGGTAATGGAAATTTTCTATGTCATGGTTGTGGTGGTAGTTACATAATGACATACGTTTGTCAAAATATATTCAATTATACATTTAAAATTGGTGACTGTTATTGTATGCTAATTACACCCCAATAAAGCCAACTAAAAAGTCAAACATAGAAAATATTTACAACATAAGAGTATATGACTAAGGGGTAATTTAAGTTATAAAAATAACTTAAAATAGGTAATTAAAAAAAACCTAATAGAAAAATGTGCACAGAAAATAAACACACAGTTCTTCACAGAAGAAAAAATTACAAAGAACCAACAAATACACGAGATGTTCAACCTGTTATAATTTAAGAAATGAGTATCAAACTAGATTACATTTTTCTATCAATCAATTTGACAAAGATTAAAATATTTACTAATACCCAGTGCTGCAATCTAGGGACATGCATGCCCCACTACAAGTTTTCTTTTGATGAGAATTTCGCAATATTTACCAACATTTTATTTGTTTCTATTTTTGGTGGCTAACTTGTACAAGAATAGAACCCTTGACCTTGGTGTTATAACACTACACTCTAACCAACTGAGCTCACCGGCCAAAAGTCTATCAACATTTTAAGTACACATATTCTTAGACCCAGAAATTCCACTTGTAGAAATTCATCTCAGAGATATATTTATACAAATAAAGACGTAATACTAACATGCATTTATAGAGTACTTCATAAGCCAGGAATTGTGTTAAGTATTTTATCTGAATTATTTGATTTATTCCTTATAATAACACTAAAAGGAAGGTACTTTTTTTTTTTTCTTTTTTTTAAATATTACTACTGCCGTTTTTTTTTGTTTTTTTTTCGTGACCGGCACTCAGCCAGTGAGTGCACCGGTCAGTCTTATATAGGATCCGAACCCGCGGCGGGAGCGTCGCTGCGCTCCCAGCGCAGCACTCTACCAAGTGCGCCACGGGCTCGGCCCAAGGAAGGTACTTTTATTATCCCCATTTAACAGATGGGCAAACTAAGGTACAAAGAGGTTAGGTAACTTGCCCAGGGTCATACCACTACTAAGTGGCAGTCAGGATTCAAACCCAGGCAGCTTGGCTATAGAATTTATACTCTTAGGTACTATGTTATTCTCCATCTCTAAAGAATGTTTAATGTTGCACCATTTGTGACAGCAAAATACAAATCAATAGGAGACTGGTTAAATAAATAAACCCATAATACAATACCAGGCAGGATTCATTAAAAAATAAAGTAACTTTCTATATGTGAAAATATAAACATGTCATTTTATGGTATTAAATGAAAAGGCTTGTTGCAAACACTACTTTAGCAAAAATCTATTTTAAAACAAAGAAAATAAGAAAAATAATACATATACTTGCATATATGGAGAACACTTCAGGAGGCTAAGCATCAAACTGTGTTTAGAAAATACCACTGAGATATAAGGATGGGTAAGGGAAAGATTTTTACTTTTATTTTTATTACATTCTGCATTATTTGTATATTTTAAAATTATAGGCATGCTACTTTTACTACCAAAAAATACCTCAACCTGGTTTAAAAACACACTAGCTTATTCCACTAGAATTTTATAACTTTTATGACATGGATTTACCTTCAGCTCTTGGATTAGCTGGCTTCTTCTGTCTCTCAGGTTCTTTAACTCTTTCTCATCCCAGCATCTAGCCTTGTATTTTAAATCACTTGACCCTCCAGAGATCACCCCAGATTTTAAAAATAATGTTCCATCAAGAGCCACTGTCTGTAAAATTAAAAATATTTCACCTTGAAAAAATGTACATAAAGAAGATAAAAATAAGGCATAATGTAGCAATTTGTACAGCTGAAAATATGAAGATGAGAAAAACCACTTACTATACTTTACTAATAAAATATGTAGTTCATGAAGTGACACCAGGAAACAAACCACAAATACAAAACCCCTTTTCACTAAGGCCCAAAGTAATTCTAGGCAACAAATTAACAGCAATTATAAAGGTTCGAAATAAGTTGAATATCAGTTCCAAACATATTCAACACCGGGAAGCAAAAACTAAGAATATTTATATTTAGTATCAAATAGTTTGCATTACATAGTCCTGTGTCGTGAGGAATCTTGTCATATATGTCAATGGCATATTTTGAAAATAGCCTTAATAATTTTAGGATACCAAAAACATCACTCTCTCCAAAATGGATGTGAAACTAGAACCAAGAAAAAAATTTAAATGGGGACAAGGTATATAATACAGCCTGAGGTTTATAGTCCTGCTAGCAAGCATATGCTTTATGGAGTAAATGAAAGGCTCCACTGCTTCTCTGCTTCTAAATTGTTCTCAATAAAGCTTACTTCACCTCTACACTTTCTGTGCTAGTGATGTGTGTATATGTGTATGTGTCCGTGTCTCTTATATGACAATCTTCAAAGTCCTTGTGTGGTCCAGGATGACTCCTAGAGCTTCAGCCATAGTGTCTGTGTTTCAAGAAAGAAGACAGGAAGGGAGAGTCAGGGTAAAAGGGTCTTATAAAGAAACTTTCCTGGCAGGCCCACCAATGACTACCATTTACATCCAGTGGCCACACCTAGATTGCTACACAGTGAAATCAAGGTCCATGAGTAAGGGAGAAGTAGAGAGGAATATTAAGCAGGCAGTTGTCTCTGACACAGACGGGAGGTAGCCAGGGAAAGGGCAGTGGTGGCATGCAAGTGGGAGAGGTATGAATGCATAAAATGGATTGTGCGTGAGTGTGCACGTGTCACAGGGATGGGATGGGGAAAGAAGGAATGAATATAAAAGGGTTTGGAATTCATGGACGAGTTAAGGAACAACTTAGAGACGAGGCTAGTAGACAGGCCAGATCACGGAGCTCTTTGTAAGCCATCAAAGAATGTGGATGGAATTCCATTGAGGACTAGAGGAGCTTATAGAGGGAGCTGAGGAGGACAGGCTCTGAACACTCTGACACCCAACAGAAAGAGAGAAATGTCAGAAAGGAGCCTTAGATAGACCATTCTGGCAACTATTTGGAAAATGCATTGGTCCAGCAAAGCCAGAGATGATGGTATAAATTCAGCCAATAGTACTGAGAGTGAAGAAAAGGAAAAAGATTTAAGAAATATTTAGGATATATTATAAGAAGAGCCTGGGGATTGTTTGGAAGTAGAGGTTAGGAAAGACTCCCTGGGGAAACAATAGGATTTTGTTTGGCTAGAACAGTATTATCAAGAATTGAGTTGAAGAATACAGAAGAGAGATCAAGATTTAGAAAAGAGAATGTGAATTTCATTTTAGACATGCTGATTATATAGCACTTGTGGGCTAGTACTTTACTTATTTATAAAGTGCACCTTGACTATTTTGTTAAAGAATTTAATTCTCAGAGATTACAAAAAAATTATAACATGTTAATAAACAATCAGACAGCTACAAATACTAATTAAAATAAACGTAAGAAATTATACTCGGTGGAAAAAGAACAAAGTATAATTAATAATTTAGAATACTATAATTATAAATTCTAATATTATAACCACTAAATTCAATTAAATAAGAAAAAGATAAAATATTCAATATATGATATTACGGCAAGTAATTAACCATTTACGGGAAAAAAGCTAATACCCACATCTAACAATGCACATCAAAATAAATTCCAGACAAGGGCCGGCCCGTGGCTCACTCGGGAGAGTGTGGTGTTGATAACACCAAGGCCACGGGTTCGGATCCCTAAATAGGGATGGCCGGTTAGCTCACTTGGGAGAGCATGGTGCTGACAACACCAAGTCAAGGGTTAAGATCCCATTACTGGTCATCTTTAAAAAAATATAATAAATAAATAAATAAATAAATAAATAAATAAATTCCAGACAGACTAAAATTAAAATATAAAAGTGAGACCATTGAAGAAAAGTAAACTAAAATAAAGTAAACGTATGTAAATATATATTTAATCTCATAGTAAAGACCCAGTTTTATAGATAGATAGATAGATAGATAGATAGATAGATAGATAGATAGATAGATAGATAATAACAACAGTTACAAATATAGTTGATTATAAAATAACATATTAACATATATACTATAATACTCATTAGTAGTTCTCTATAGGGTATGGTTACCAGATATGGCAAATAAAAATGCAGGATGCCCAGCTAAATTTGAATTTCAGATAAACAAATAATTTTTTTGTATAAGTATGTCCAAATATTTTACTTGGCAACCATCTTAGGGGATGAGTTGTGGTTTTTTTTCTTTTTGAGCTTCTGTTTTCCAAAGTTTTCTAAATTGAACATTTATTAACTTGTATTTCTGATACATAAAAACCAAATTGTAACAGAAAAAAAAAATCTATGGGAGCTTTCTTGGAGAGAAGAGAGAGAAATATATCTAGAATTTTGAGCTATTAATAAGAATCTGCCAAAATAAACATAAGTTCTGGTGCCTACTCTCTCTTCCCAACTTTGATACAGGGGCAAGTCAATTTTGCCTCTTTAAACAGGGTGTACAATGATTTTCTGAAGTTCCTTTTACTTTATTGCTGCAGTGGCTGATGCTGTTGTTACTCCAACTATTCACTATTGAAACAAAATGCATTGACACAATGCTTATATGTCATTTGATTTGATGTAGATATTATTTCCATTTTACAAAATGGGGCTTGCCCCATCAAAACACCAATGACATTCTTTACAGAAATGGAAAAAACAATCTTAACCTTTCCTATGGAAAAACAAAAGACCCTGAATAGCCAAAGCAATCCTGAGCAAAAAAAACAAAGCCGGAGGCATAACCCTGCCTGACTTCAAATTATACTACAAAGCTGTTGTAACCAAAACAGCATGGTACTGGTATAAAAGTAGACATTCAGACCAGTGGAGTAGAATAGAGAACCCAGAAATCACTCCTCAGGCTTATAGCCATCTGATATTAGAAAAAGGCAATAAAAATCTACCTTGGGGAAAAGATTGCCTCTTCAACAAGTGGTGGTGGGAAAACTGGATATCCATATGCAGAATGAAACTAGATATGCATCTCTCACCATACACTAAAAACAACTCAAAATGGATTAAAGTCCTGGGTAGAAGACCCAAAGCTGTAAAATTACTAAGCGAAAATATAAGTGGAATACTTCAACAGTTAGGTCAGGGCACAGGCTTTATGAACATGAGCCCAAAAGCACAAGCGGCAAAAGAAAATATAAACAAATGGGACTATATCAAACTAAGTTTCTGCACAGCAAAAGAAAAAACCAACAGAATGAAAAGACCACCTACAGAGTGGGAGAAAACTTTTGCCAACTATGCATCCGACAAGGGACTAATATCCAGAATATACATAGAACTCAAGCAATTATACAGTAAAGAAATAAATGACCCAATTAAAAAATGGGCAAAGGACCTGAATAGGCATTTTTCAAAGGAAGACATACAAATAGCCAACAGATACATAAAAAAATGCTCAACATCACTAGTCATCAGGGAAATGCAAATTAAAACCACATTGAGGTACCACCTCACTCCAGTTAGACGGCCTATGATCAAAAAGACGCTGAATAACAAATGCTGGCAGCTATGGAGAGAAGGGAACACTACTGCACTGTTGGTAGGAATGTAAATTAGTACAACCACTTTGGAAAACAATTTGGAGGTTTCTCAAACAACTACAGACAGATCTTCCATATGATCCAGCAATACCTCTTCTGGGTATATATCCAGAGGAATGGAAATTATCATGTCCAAGAGACACCTGCACTCCCATGTTTATTGCAGCTCTGTTTACAATAGCCAAGATATGGAACCAACGTAAATGTCCATTAATAGATGATTGGATAAGGAAACTGTGGTATATATACACTATGGAATACTACTCTGCCATAAAAAAGAATGAAATACCCCCATTTGCAGCAACATGGATGAACCTGGAGAAGCTTATGTTGAGTGAAACGAGCAAAGCACAGAGGTATAAATACCTCATGTGCTCACTCATATGTGGGAGCTAAGAGAGAAAGGAAGGCGGGAAAGAAAGACCACAGTAGTCCCATGATCCAACACAGGGAGGGAACATTCCTAGGGCTACAAATTGAAGCTGAGGGGAGAAGAGGAGGGGGAGGGAGGTTGGGGGATAATTGGAAGGGGACAAAGGGTACACAAGCAATTTCTGGTAACAGGTATGTCCCTGTATGAATCTGGCCCCCACATCATGGGCAGGAGGGGAGACAATCAGCTTTGTATCTCCTGAATATTCTAAATGAATGAATGAATGAATGAATGGATAGATAGATAAACAAACAAACAAACAAATAAATAAATAAGGGACTTGCTTAAAGATATCAAGTGACTTGCCTAAAGCCATACACAGGGACTACAGTCCAAGTCAGTCAAACATCTAAGTCCATGTTCTTAACTACTATGTTATACATCTCCTTCAAATCTAATAATGTAGTAGGCAACAATTCATAGAACTATGGATCAGGCTTTTTCAGTAGTTTTTCGGTACATAGAAATTTATTTCTTCTAAATGTTCATGTAGTCTCATATAACCTTCTTTCATTTGATTTACAGTCAAACTACTATTCCAGAAAAATAATTTTCCCCCAGACTGCAATTTCCTTAATATATAGTTCACATGAGTTTCTCAGTGCCGTAATCCCTGCCTACCTTGGGGGTTAGATTCTGAAAAATACCTTGGCTGGAACAACTGGATATCATATAAAATAAGGAGTTGAGGAAATTTTTAAATAGCATCACATAAAAGTTCCAGAGGGCATGGGCCTGCAAAAAGAATGAATTCTTTGGCATTAAAAACTTGTTCTGTAGGATAACCAACCATTTCCTGAACCAACTTCAATTGTTTCAAGAAATATTGTTCCAGTGTTATAGGATGGTGAAGTAGATTTCTCCTACAATTTTTGTGTTATGCAAATTATAACGTATTTTTAAAGTTGTCTTTTATTGGTATGAAAAATAATATACTTTAACATTTTATTTCTGAGTGGGTAAGATATTCACATAGTTCAAATTTTAAAGGTATGACAGTATAGAGTGAAAAATGTCCCTGGCATTCCTGGCCACAAACACCCATTACCATCCCTAGACGTAATCAATGCTATCAATTTCTTGAGTATTCTCCTAGAAATATTTTTGCATATTATGCAATACATGCATAAATTTCTTCTTTCCCCATTTTCACACAAATAGTAATATACTGAGCACTAGTCTACATATTATTTTTTGTAACTGAATATATCTTGGAGATTGTCTCGTACTTGCACAAACGTAAAGAGCAATCATTCTTTTTTAAGGTTGCATAGTATTGCATTCTATGAATGCATTCTTATTTTACTGAACTAGTATTGGATAGGTCTTTGGGTTGATCCCAGCTTTTCCCATTACACACAATGGTTCAATGAATAAACCTTGTGCACACATCATTTCATACAATGTAAATTTATCTATATGTTAAGTCGCTAAAAAGTACAACTTCTAGGAATTATCCTTCATAGAGCTGGTAGAAATTTACACTCTCAGCGCTGAAGGCAAGGCATCTTTCCCCATCAAATGTTATCAAACTTTTTGATGCTGGTCAGTCTGACAGGTGAAAATAGTACTTCAGTGTAGTTTTAATGGGTATTTCCCATGTTACAAGTGAGGTTAAGTTTTTGTTTCAGAGCAATTATTATACTTCCTTTAATGAAAACAAGTTTGTTCATATCTTTTGTCCATTTT
Source organism: Cynocephalus volans (assembly GCF_027409185.1). Classification (NCBI taxonomy): domain Eukaryota; kingdom Metazoa; phylum Chordata; class Mammalia; order Dermoptera; family Cynocephalidae; genus Cynocephalus; species Cynocephalus volans. The sequence continues at coordinate 2,500,940 of NC_084479.1, forward strand.
CCCACTGTATTATTGTTCTTTCCCCTTGATTTGTAGGAAAATTTGTTATTTACTATGAGTTGCAAATACTTCCCCCAGTTTGCCATTTTCTTTTTTATTTTGCTCGTGATAGTTTTTGCCATGTAGGAATCCTTTATGTTAGGTGAATTTATCCATCTTTTATAGCTTTTGGGGTTTTTGTCATATTGTAAAGTCATTCCTGTCTCTGAGATTAAGAAAAAGTTTCCACGGTTTCTCTTAAAACTTTCATGGTTTTATTTCTTACATTACATTTCTAATCTATCTGGGACTTATTCTGATATAAGGTATGAGGTTTAAATTCAACTATATTTTATACCAGACTGTACCTATTAAAGTGGTACCCTGTTCTTTTATTTGCTCTGTATAATGTGTGAAAATTTTGAAAAATGATCTTTTTGCAAATTATTCAGCTACTTAATAACAATTTTTTGCTCCATCATGTTAAAACGGTAAAACATAAATATGTCTTTCTATATATATATATATATATATATATATATATATATATTTTTTTTTTTTGGTCTTTTTCGTGACCGGCACTCAGCCATATAGGGCAGTCCTATATAGGATCCGAACCCGCGGCGGGAGCGTCGCCGCGCTCCCAGCGCCGCACTCTCCCGAGTGCGCCACAGGCTCGGCCCTTTCTATATATATTTTAAAAGAACAACCAACTAGTCTATGGGAGAAGGAAGCAAATAATTGCTGGTTAAGGGGAGTGAATGGAATAATTAAATATATATAAAGAGATTCTAGTTTTTGAAATTTTGGTACATAAATTTTTTAAATATTTAAAAATTGAGTTATCACAAAAATATGGTAACAAAACTGTAGCTAGCAGAATTGCTGTAACACATTATGTCGTTTGTAGATATGTATACAGTTTATATATACTATAGTTTATAAATAAGCCAAAATATTTTGTGATATCACTTGCAAATGTTTGAATAAAGAAAATTCTAAAACATAACTTCAAGTTTATGGAAAACCAAAAACACAAATTGCAGATGTCAGATGATTTCTATGAAAATGTGACATCTATCCAATTGTTTTACCCAATTTAAAACACAGAAAATTCTCTAAAAGTTCCTGGAATATAGTTAAGATACAAATAAGACAAATAAAACATTAAAATTTTGAAATACTGATAAGAACAAGATACAACCTAAAGGGTAAAAAGCTTGTTATTGTGAACAAGCTAGAAACCGTATTTGTTAAATAAAAGAATAAACAGTCTTAATGTGACTTCTTTAAATTTACCGTACAAATCTTCAAAAGTCAATTTTACAATTATACAGGTCGATCTTAGGTAAAGAGGTAGCAAAATAAGGAAGAGACTTTTTTTTTTAATCTCTTAAAGATGACCGGTAAGGGGATCTTAACCCTTGACTTGCTGTTGTCAGCACCACGCTCTCCCACGTGATCTAACCGGCCATCCCTATATAGGGATCTGAACCTGCGGCCCTGGTGTTATCAGCACCACACTCTCCCAAGTGAGCCACGGGCTGGCCCAGGAAGACACCTTAATAGTTCACTTGTTTTACCTGCTTAAATTTAATATGAAGAAATCAATGACAGTAATTACTAAAAGACAGTAATGTCCTTATTATTAAGATTATTATTGATAGCAGCACCAAATGTATGAAAAGTTAATCATGTTAGATAAATTTAACACTGGAAATTCTTATATCTCATAAGAATAGCCTGTTTGCAATTCTGGACAATCCAGATTAAATGTGTTAATTGACTAGTAAACAATAAAATGACTATCACTTGAGAGCTATTTTCCAGGCACTATAATAGCATTTTGCATGTTATTACTTAACTTAATCCTCATAACCGCAGGAAATAGGTACTACCATTTCACCAATTTTAGATGAGAAAACTAAAATTAGAGGTTTAGAAACTTGCCTAAAGTCACATAATTACTAAGTAGCATCACTGGTCTTATTTCAGAGCTAATGCCCTTAGCACTACGTTATAATCACAAATGTAGTTAAAACAAAAAAAAGTGACATAATTTGAGGAATTTAACCTTGCTAAACTAAATACAAACTCTACTCAACTGAGAGTGAAACAATAGTTATTTTTAAAACCAAAATTATTCCCTTGAGAGACTAGTATTCAGTAATCTCATTTCAATTGTGCTTTCATTAAATTCAAATATGATAAACCTTGAATGTGTAAAAGGCAGTATCTCCATTAAGCTATGGAAGAATTAACACAGAATGAAAATAAGCACCTAAAATCTTTTCTGGTATACAAAAACACACGTACCATATAGGTGAATGCAGGGAAAATCTGAGGTTCAGCAAATACATTTATTCCGTATAAAGGGAAAAAAATAATAATAATAATAATAATTTCTTTAGGATATAATTACAATAAATCTATTTTCCAAAATGTAATTTAAGATGTTGCGGAATGCTAGAGAAGTTAATGTTTTAAAAACTCAACTGAATATTACAAAAACTAATGAAGCCATAACCACCTTAGGTCTCATGTTGGTTTTCCTCAAAATAGAGAACATACGAAAGCACATATATAATATTTGTTTGTGGAATATATTAGTCTTATAAATACTGCTTCAATTTATCCAAAAGTACAATCCAGTACAACCCATTTCTTACTTTCCGTCTTTCAGGTCCATCGAATGCAATATGCCTGGCTTCTTCCACAGTCTCACAGACAAGGCCATTTCCACACACAAATTGAATCACTTTCTTGATCTGAGGAAACTGAGTCCTTATGACATCAATCACCATTTTACAGCCTTTAATCTCCCTTAATCTTTCATTGATTGGCTTGACCTAAAAGGTTTAAAAAATACTTGATATATTAGATACACTAAAACTAAAACCAAATACTCATTACATTCTTTCTCACAAAACATATATAGGTGTGACAGCAAATGACAAATAGTGTGCGCTTACATATAATAAAAGTTTGACAAGAACATTGTGAACTATATACCACCATTGGCTCATGTAATATTAAAAATAAGCTTCACGAAAAACCAGAAGACTTAATTTCCAGATTCAACTCTGTCACTAACTAGCTGGGACAAAACAATGCATGAGAATTGCTCCATTTTCTCAAGAACATGACACCTAGGGGAAATAATTTCCTTTTAGATATGTGTCAAAAGAGCGGTACAATACTATGGAAATTAAAAAACCAATTTAGGATTAAACGATCAGGAAAGGCTACAGACCTTCTTAGTCATGACTCTTACGTTGGGTCCACAAACAGCTTAAAAAAGTGTCTGCAATGTATTAATGAAAACCAGCAAGTAAAATATCTCACTTTTGTGTAACAAAGCAAAACAAAGCAAAAATGCTACATACAACCAAAATGGGTACAGGTGTGCATGTGTTATATATATATATACACACATACACATGAGTATATATACTTAGGAATATACATTTACATAAATTGAGTGTATGGGAGCAACCTAAAGTAGTTACTATTATGGAACTGGGCACTGAAAAGGGATAAGAATATTCCCTTTATATATTTGATATAGTTCAATATGAGATTTTTTAAAAAGGAGTTTGCCTTAAAAAAAAAATCACAAGTGAGGAATAAGTAAAACAGGATTTTAATAGGCAGATGAATTAGGGCTAAGACGTTTCAGGAGGCAGAAGGTATAAGCAAAAGTGTATTAGTACAGTGGGCAGCTAGCATTTGCTGAGCCCCTCCTCTGTGCACGCACCGTGCCAGGTGATTTACATGTAATGATTCCTTGCAATAATCCAATAAGGTAAGAATTAATTCTTCTACTTCATAGATGAAGAAACTGATGCCCAGAAAAATTATGAACAAATTAGTGAGAGCAAATTAGAAGTAGTGCTGAGATTCAAACTCAGGGCAGTCCAACCCTAAGGCATGATGCTGTTAACCACTATGCACACTGCCTGCAGTTCAGGGTCTTGACTGCTGGATCAAACAGAATATCTTTGGTAGGCAATAAAAAAATCACAAACGATATCAATTATGATATGATAGAGTTCCTGCTTCAGGAATTTAGACTCTGGATATGTGAACATATCTCAACACAAACCTCAAGGCTCAAAATTTAGCCTGCCCCACCAAGAGTTGACATACTAGACCAAATATTCGCAATAGAGACTGAATTGACATTTCACCAACAGACCATATATCTTATCCATCTCCTGTCTAGATGGTCCCTAACTTATGATGGTTCAAGTTATGACTTCTTGACTTTACAATGGTGTCAAAGTGATATACATTCAGTAGAAACCGTACTTCAAATTTTGAATTTCAATCTTTTCCTGGCCTAGTGGTATGTGGTATGATACTCTCTTGTGATGCTGGCAGTGGCAGCAAACTGCAGCTCTCAGCCAGCCACGTGATCAAGAGTAAACAACCGATACTCTGCAGTGCACTGTGTTGCTAACCTATGACGTTTGGCAGATTAGGTGTATTAAATGCATTTTCAACTTACAATATTCTCAACTTACGATGGGTTTACCGTGACATAACTCCATGGTCAAGTTGAGGAGCATCTGTACTTTGCTACAGAACGAAATACATTGCTGGCTAGTATGCAGAGTGGTGCGCTGCTAGAGCAAAGGCATCAAAATCATCAAGATAGAATTATGACAAAACTAGATTAGGGAAAAAATGATGCGATATCAAGAAAGATAGCAGCTACTTGATATTATTCTTTGCCTGCCAATACATTAACACAGCCATTCAGTCACTACCATAGTTTTTCAGTCACTACCATAGTTTTAGGCAATAAAGACATACTTTAACAGACAAGATTTTATCACTACTAAATACCAAACATTACAAATTTCTCACCTCAAGGTAATCTAGAGCAAGGAATGTCTCAAGTTCAGCTCTTTCCTCCTTCAGAAATCGAATACAGTCTTTTGCTACCTTTTCAGAGGCTACAACAATGGCAACGATGTACTGGCCAAGAACCTTAGTAACAGCCAGCTGATATTTCTTATGAATAGGATGACACAGGTCAACCAGTCTTCCATACTTAGCAGGTTTCAAGAAAGGAGAGGAAAACAAACACATTAGTGAGGAACATATAATTTACTGTTTTCTAATAACAAAGCAACAACGACAAAAAGTAATTTATAAAATTATAACGTTGTAATTATTCACGTGGACCTAAGTTTTATTATGAAATGTCCATTTAGGCATGCCACTTCATTTAAGAAAGGAGTAATATAGAGGGACTAACCTTATCAAAGTACTCAAATATTTTCTAAAACTATAGTAATTAAATAAAACTCATTCATTCCCTATTTATTGAACAAGAATCTATGAGGCACCTACTATGGGCAGGTGCTGAGCTAGACACTGGATAAACATTATCGAATAAAACAGATACTCTCTGACCTCACACAATTTTCAGTCTAGTAAGGAAGAAAGAGAATCAATAGTCACATGCATGTACAAAATAGATCTAGTCACTGTGACAAAAAAGAGTGCTCTGTGAGTATATAAAAGAGACCAGGTTGGCCTAAAAAGTCAGGGAAGGCTTCCCGTGAAGAAGTGTTATTTGAGCTAAGATATGAAAATGGTCAAGAATTAGACTGAAATTCAAAAACTTTACTAGAAAATGTCTGAATGTCAACTATCCTGTATCAAAAGTCTCTAGAATATCTGAAGATTTAATAGTATTTCTTTGGACTCTCTTCCATTTATTAGGTTCTACTTCAGGAACACAATTTCCTTATGATAGCTCATCATAGTTTTCCATATTTATTATCTTTGCTCTAATTGTTTAAATCTCTTTTTTTTCTTTTCCATTAACCTGTGATTATCACAAGCCTTTCTTCTGGGTCGAGAATTTGATGTTCAGCTGTGCAGCTCATTCCTTGCTGCTTTAGCATTCCTTGCTACTTCTTATTAATTTCTTTATTAGTCTATTTTATTTATCAACTAAACGCTAACTAATTATTATTCAGTAATAATGTTTGTTCTTAATTTGTTTTCTTAGCTCTGCGTTTTCCTTTTCATTTTATTGTTTTCCCTCATATTTGAACCTAGTTTTATGAATTCAAGCTCTTATTAAATTATGCAAAGTATAAAACACTTAATGGGGGATTTTGTTCTATAACCTTCTAGGCTGGACTCTTAGACCTCTAAATATTTTCCAATATTTTCTTTCTCTTTATTATTACGTATACTTATAGCTGTCGCTGCCATAGTGATTCTTTTCATCTTGCTTAGGTTTAATGTGGGCAGCTGTGTTTGTTTTCACTTGATGTAATAACTTTTTTTCTTCTTTTTTTTTTTTTTAAAAAAGCCTACAATACCTGGTATTTCCAGGTGGTTTCCTATCCCACTACTAACTAGGCCCAACCCTGCTTAGCTTCCGAGGTCAGACAAGATCGGACATGGTTAGGGTGGTATGGCTATAGACAGACAACTTTTTCTTGATTACCTTTCCCAAAGAACTGAGAAGGCTAACTTCTTTGAGCAACAGCTGATGGAATAAGTACTTCCTATTCTATCCACGTTCCTTACCACCTCAGGGGTTGGAGGGCAGGGTAAGTGAGAGCTCAGCTAAGGCTTTGTAAGATTACGCTTTGTTTGAATATCTGAGTTCTGCTCTTTCTTCTGACTTTTTAAATTAATATCCTATACCAAGGTTCTTCTACCTTGGGGGAGGAGGACAAATCCCATTTTGGAAAGAGCTTCAAAATGGCCTCTCAACTTAATGAGGAGCTGTAGAGTCTTCATTTTCATCACAGAGCATTAGAGATTCACATTTCCTGATTCACCAGTTTTTTAGTCTAACTCCCTCCAGTCAGAAGGGCAAAAAAATGTATATAAGTTTGCTTCTTGCTAGGTTAAGGTATACCAAGTGAGAGTTCTTCGAAAAAAAGAATCGGTAAGGGGATCTTAACCCTTGACTTGGTGTCGTCAGCACCACGCTCACCCAATGAGCTAACTGGCCATCCCTATATGGGATTCGAACCCATGGCCTTGGTGATATCAGCACCACACTCTCTCAAGTGAGCCATGGGCTGGCCCTAAAATATATATATGTTTTTCTTTAATCAGTTTTATTTTTTTATTTTTTGGCAGCTGGCGAGTACAGTGATCTGAACCTGTGACCCTGGTGTTATAAAAGGCTGTGCTCTAACCAACTGAGCTAACCGGCCAGGCCCAAGTGAGAATTCTTAGGAAATGGTCAACTTATCACTTTGGCTTATGCAGAGTTAAAAACAAGTAGTGCTATATTTCAATTTTTTTTTTAAATCCTGGACTATCACCATTTTCTGAAGTTTATGACATTAGGTTGATCGGTTTTTGAACTGATATGTTAAAGTTTTTGTCATTTTGTTAAAAAGTGGGGAAAAAAGATTCTGTGACCCAGCTTTACTCCTCCATCATTATCCAGAAGTCAAAACCACATTTAAGAGTCAGAAAGTCAAAAAGGATACTGTAAAGAAGATGAAGATGGGTGGCCAGAGAGGTACAAGGAAAACCATGACAGTGTGTTACCATGGAGGCCAATGGCAGGTGTTTCAAAACAGATCAAGTGGTTAACAGTGTAAAATGCTGAAAACAGGCCACATAAAATGACTGCACGGTGTACACTGATGTTATTGACAAGCAAGCCAGATGCCCCACCCAGTACCAAAGGAAATAATGCAGTGAGGGTGACACCCCCAAGTAACACTGTATTTTTGGTTAATAAAATACATTAGCAATACTAGATGCATAGTTAGAGAATAAAAATATACCAATGACATCTCCTGAAAAAATATTTTTTTAAAAAAAAACTGAAAGAATGAAGAACATGAGGTTTGAGACCATGCATCTGGGAGGCTCAAACTACTTCATGGCACCCATGTCCTTTGGGGATCCAGGCAATAACTCAGACTTTTTGGGTACTGTGTTCATGTCTATGCTTTTCCCCAGTAATTACTTACCTATAGACACTACTGAAAGTAATTTACATTTTACCCTAATTATTTACTGTTATATCTTAAATATAAATTGTCAAGCATAAAACTTAAAGATTCCTGAAATAATTTTGCTTCCTAATAATGGTATATTTATAATTCCAAATAAGAATGTATTTTTTCAAACAGGAAAGCTTAGCCTTGTTTTAATTGTTCATTCTAATTACCACAGAATCTGGGTAAAGTCTTTTAAGGTGATCCAGAATCTCTGCTCTCTTTTGCTGACGTCTTCCCTCATGGTTATCAATTCCAGCATTCTGCAATTCACTTCCAATGCGATCCAATTCTTCATTAACCTCAGACATCCTTGATTTTGTTTTTTCAATTTCTTCCACTAGGGTTTCCTCTTGCTGTTTCTTCTCTTTCAAGCAATCCCTACATGATAACAACAACAAATTACATAGCAAAAAGAAAAACCAAAATTTAGGAATTACCAGATACAAAGCACTCTTGTCTAGCATTGCAGGCGAATGGAGTAGTGCTCTATTAATATTTAAAAGATAAAAAAATATAATACAATGAACCTCACACCAAATGAGGGCAAAAACAATTCTGATCATTCTTTGTTGATCCAAAAGATACGTATTTCTGCACACTGAAACATAACGATAGATCACTATAACCAGAGCAATCCTCATCAGCTTAATAATAAGGAAATGCCAATTAAAAAGAAACCCTTAGTGGCAGAACACTTGGGTTGTATGAGGGGTCTTCAAAAAGCTCATGGAAAGATTCATATTATCTTTTAATTCTATTTTTCCATGAACTTCCTGAAGTACCCTTGCATTAGCTTTCATGACATAACCCACTACTTTTATTAAAAGTATCAATGCCAAAAGAAAGTTAAAAGTTTCACTACTATTATACATTTATATTTTCAAAAATCAAATATTTCATTTATTATGTAGTTAAGGATAATCTTTAACAATCTACAACGAAATAAAAAATGGAGGAAAAAAAGAAAAAACAGTGGAGGACTGAGAACTTTATAACAGTGGGAGCATTCATTTGATGTACAGAAATAACCAGACACTTGAGAGGTAAGAAAGCTGAGTGTCTTTTTACTCTACCTACATGCATGTCTTTGTATACTCCTCCAACTTCTCTATTCGTTTTTCATGATCTTCTATTTGTTCTTTTATTTGTTTTAGATTTCCCTGAAATAGGAAAGGAAACCTAAAATCAATTACAATTCCTAACAAATTAAATTACATGCCTAACACATACTATAACATTGTGAGCTGTTGTAAATTTGAAATACATCAAATATAACTATATGAAAATATTTATGAGAGCAAATTTTAATTCTGAAAGGGCAGTCTGGTATAGAGCTTTGAAGTTGCACAGATCAGGGTTCAAATCTTGACTCCACCATTTGCTAGACATTTGATCTCCAGCTATTTCACTCAGGTAGCTTCAAAGTCCAAGAGGATTATTTTCAAACATCTAACACAGTTTTTATCTGTCCCTCAAACTAATTCATTCAATAAATATTTATTCACTGGCTACCACGTGGTAGGACCTAGAGATACGGTAATGAACAGGATAGAGTCCTTGTCTTCAAGGAGTAAAGTCTGGTGGGAGAGAGACATATAAGTAATTGTAGTAGAGTGGTTTAATGTTAATATCATATAGGAACTTACAGGGCAACTTACAGGCTTTTGGGGAAAGGACTTCACAAATGTCCTGCTCTATTCATTTTATCATTAAATCCCATATGCAGTAACCTCCAATTGGTTTCATGTCTTTAACCATTCCCACATCTAATTCATCCTGCATACTTTAACAAGATTGATCTGTCTTACTCCATTACTAAATGATTTAAAACCAGGAGTGCATGAAAGTAAAAACACAATTCTTTTTCAGTATATCACCAGGAAAGAAAATACCACAGTTTTCAAGTGGAAAAGGACAAGAGTATTCCAACATAATTATCCTGTTTTACTCACTTATCACACAAATTTACTGAACAAACCTCTACTATGCAAGGTGCCAGAGTTATAAAAATGAGCAAGACAGTTCTTTTTCTGAAGGAACTCACACATGTTGAAATTAGAGTTCCCATACTGAAATTCTATTATCTCACTTAAGAATTCCATTCAGAGAGGGAAAAACAAGAGTAATGATGAGTACCAAGTTCAGCCAGTTGGGAACAGGTACTTCTGTGCCTTTACTCTGGCCACTCCCAGAGCCTTTGTCATGCTAGATGGTCACTACTTTAACATGCCAAGTGGGTCTTCTTAGGGGACACCACCTAGGTGCCTCGAACAAATTTCAGATGTGCCTTAGGCTGAAGAGTAGGATTTACTGGAGAAAAATGTAAAAGACCAGGGTCAAAAAGAGAAGAGAAGGCGTGGGTCCCATTTACTCTCACCATCCCACAGGGAGGTGTGTCAGGACCTGGGTGCTCTGCTGGACGCATAATGTGGGATAATCAGACTACCCTGGTACTAGGCATTCTGGATTTGAGATGCTGGCTGATGATGCTAGTTGTCTGGGAAAACCAACTATTGCCCAGCACCAGAGATCTTGCTACCTGTGAAAAGTTACAGACCCTCCTAATTGTGAAGGGAGTCACTGGTCCTGTGGGAACTCAGTTTAGGTACAGCTCTTCTCCATCTCTCTCCACCCTGACATGTTATTTCTTTTTTATATTCAGAAGGCAACATCAGTTCAACCAACACTCATTGACATCTACTAAGTGCAAGGTTTACAATGGACATGATTATGAATCCCGCCTTTGAGAAGCTTCCGATCTAGTAGGGCTGTACCAATCAATTGTAAATTCTGTGCTATCTGATAAAAACCCTTAGACATATACAGGTTAAGAACAATGGATACTTATTATATGAGGAAGAAATTATTTTTGGCTCTTTTTTGGAAGTGGGGTGGAGAGAAAATGAGGGCAAGGGAAGGCTTTGTGGTATAGGTAACTATATAACTTAACATTTAAAGATGAATAGGTTACTCCAGAAAGAAATTAACATGCACAAAGGCAAAAATGTGAAATATGTATTTTTAGAAATCTGTGTATACTTTTATAATGTGATACAAATTATAAAATTATACAAATGTTTTAAAAATATTTCCTGCTATGTTACTATCTTTGTTTTCCTCCTGGCACAAACTGCCATCTCTTCTACTCACAGGACTATCATATACAGCACCTTCCATGTTTGTATTTTCATCTGCCAAATCACAAAGACTAAAATGAGATGGTGTACTATAAGGGTGAAGGAGATTCATTCTGAAGACAAAGTGTCTGGAATTAAATCCCAGTTCTTCCACTTATGACCTTAGTCAAGTTAGCTTAACCATTTTGTGCTTTGATCCCCTCCATCTGTAAAATACAGTAATCCAACAAATATTTATTGACTATCATCTGTGGAAAAAGAACTATCGTAGGTGCTTGGGATGCATCAGTGAATAAAACAAATATCCCTGCTCTCGCAGAGTTTACATTGTAGAGGAGGAAGGCAGACAAATATATTTTAACTACAAAAGATCACCTAAATAATACTAAGCAGTATAACAGGTAATCCAGAAATTTTTTAATTGCTTATGTTTGATGTAAATCCATTTATATATTTAAACATTAGTACAAAAAGGGAATAAAATGTCACTGAGGATAATCCCAAATCATCACTGCACAAACTGAGGTACCTGAACTTCACCAAGCCTCCTCTTTTCAAATGCCAGTCTTTCTTCTTCCGCCTTCTGTTCCCACTGCAGTTTTTTCAGTTGTTGGGTCATTATAGCTACTTTCTTTCTTACTTGATCCTTAAGTTCTTTATAACGATCCACCTGTATAAATAGCATTGAAACATCATTAACTCACTTAAAGAAACATGACAAGAAATGCTTTATATTAGCAGATAATTAATCTTATCGAAAGATTGTTTTATATACATTGGATCATATTGGCCATCTTATCCAGGTAAAATAATATGACCATAATATAAAACCCTCTTTATTTAAAACTTTATATAGAGCAACAAGGTATTCAAAACAAATCCTACAATAATATTTCTGTCAGAAAATCTTAAAAGAGAAAGGGGAATCTAGAGAAAATGATATATTTCTTTCTTACTTATATAGTCACTATTATTTTGGTACATATAGTGTGATGTAAGATTATTATAAAATGAACAACGAGATAAATGACAAAAATTTAGTTGAGAAAATATCTGGAACTCTCAATTACGTATACTTGGATATCTACTCTTGATTTATTATAATTAAATCCCATATACTAAGTTGGATATTAATTTATCACTGAACATTTTAAATCACCTTAAGTAATAAGTTTCCCTCCTGTCAATGAAATGATGTCTCTTCAAAACCGCATACAATCTGACCTTTAAGTTTTTATATGAGAGAAAAAAATAACTACCTTAAAAATAACTTAATTACCTAACTTCTATACTACAAAATGACATCATGTAACCTTGTTGAAGTATTTTCTAGGACTTTAACTCATAAGTGTAATAATGCCATCTAATCTTATAAAAAATAACTTAGTCTGAAGAATAAATTCTGTGTATAGGCTGAAAAATTTAAATCCCCATAATTTACATTCTGAGGATAATCTCTTAAAATATCAGACAGAGAGAACATGCTTTAAATGTTATATAATTGAAAGGAGAAGTTGAAACAATAGATAGAAAAGATTTCCCAGATGTTGACTTTTTCACCTGACTGGCTTCCAGTTCTACGTCTCGACCTTTTTGTATGATTTCTTCCTCAATCTGCTTTTCAAAACTTCTCCATGCACCATCTAAATCAACCAGCTCTGTCTCCAGGGCTCTTATGTTATCTTCCTGTTTAGAACATTGTTTTTCACTGTCCTTTATTGATTTCTTAGCCAGATCTAATTTTTTGAGGTGGTAAGAAGTGTTTTCTTTGGCTTTAATGTACTGAGGCCTCTTCTGATTTAAAAGTGCTTTAAGAGATCTAAAAAGAAAAAAAAAGTTTGATTTAAAGGAAATTAATTTTTTTTTAACATATAAAGGGAAGAAGTCCTTTTGACTAAATCACATTAAAAAATAAATTCTAAAAATTAACTTTCAGACTATAAGCAGATTAGTGGCTGCCAGAAGTTGGGCAAGGTCAGGTAGAGGGATAAACAGATGAAGCATGGGGCACTTTTTAAGAGTGGTTAAAGTACTCTGTATGATATTGTGATGACAGACACATGACACTATGAATTTATCAAAACCTATGGAACTTGACAGCACCAAGGGTGAACCTTAATGTAAGCAAATTTTTTAAAAAATCACTTAGAGAGATCCTAGATGGAACAGAATGTGACAAAAGAATTACAAATGTATAAACAACCTTACTGAGGGGTTGTACTCCAGTTATAAAGTTGCTTCCCACGGAGGTATGGGTGAACAATTCTGATACAGCTATACATGATTACTGGAATAATGCAAATGGATGACAGATTGTGGAAGCCAGGTTTTTCGCTGTTGAAATGGGAGTTTATAAATAAGAAAGAGAAGGCTAGATTGATCCATGTGGTAACGGATTAAAATTGAGAGACAATACGAACGCATGTTTAGTTCAATAAAGATACAGATAGTTATATATGGAAATATTTATAGATATGTATATTTACAAGACTTAGTATACACACACCTATTTCTTAGTTCTGTCAGCTGAGAAAGCCTAGAAGCAAAGACATCCAGTAGGAAAGAGCACACCTAGCACCCAGATGTTTAGTTCCTAATACCAATAAAAGGACCAGAACTCCTTGAAGAAATTACTGACTCCTGGGCGAGCTCATATAGACTAGAGCAGGCTAATCCCAGGACTGGCCCACATAAAATGAGCCTTGAACATCTGGTAGTGCCAAAAAAGTAAGGAATTGCTCCAAAACCAAAATCACAATGATGGGGATATGTCAAAGGCACATGGGAGCCAACTCAGAGTTCTCAATAATCTAAACTGCAGTAATCTAAGCAACAAAATAAGCAATGTAGTATTAGATTATAACCCCAAATATCCATAAATCCATACTGATAGGAATAAATAATTGAATAAACAAATAAGAGGCAAATCTCCTGTGTAGACGAAGTCTAAATAAATTATGTAGATGCTCTGCCCTCGAGAGGTAGAACGTACCTCCCCATCCTTAAGGGTGGACTATGCCTAGTGACTTCCTTCCAAAGACTATAGCATGAAAAGGGGGAAAATAAAAAATAACTTTGTAACGGAGAAACCTGACAAAGTCAGGTGATCCAGGTCAACAGGAACAGTGATATCATGTTGATATTATTAAATAATATAGAATATGATATATCCTGTAACATCTATAAGATGTTGACATTCTGATGCCATATGATGAGAATGGCATTTTATTTCTGTGGTCTTCCTCCCCAAAACTCACAACCCCAGTCTAATTATAAGAAAATTATCAGACAAATCCCAATTGAGAGACATTCTACAAAAAACCTGACCAATGCTCAAAACTGTCAAACTCATCAAAAACAAGAAAAGTCTGAGAAACTGTCATAGCTTCAGAGAGAATCTGAAGGAAACAGACAACTAAATATAATATAGTATTCTGGATCAGAAAAAGGACATTAGGCAAAAACTAAGGAGATATGAATAAAGTATGAACTTAAGTTAATAACAATGTGTCAATACTGCTTTATTAATTCTGACAAATATATCACACTAAGATGTTAATAACAGGAGAGACAGTGAGGGGAACATAGGAACTCTGTACTATCTTTATAATTTTTCTGTATATTTAAAAGTATTCCAAAGTAAAAAGCTTATTTTAAAAAGTCAACTTTCAAAGTGTCATTTATTTTTTATTTTCTATCAATCTACGTAAAACCCAATTATTACTACCTATTTTTAAAAACTCACTTTAATTCTTTTTCTGTCTGTGGTAGTTGTCTGGTTAGCATTCCACGTTCCTTTTTCTTGGCTTTAACTATGTTTTCATGATGAGAAAGAGACTCTTTTGTAACACCCAAATCCCTATTCACACGCTCTAACTCAGAGTTCAGAAAACGAATTTTCTTCTCATTATGATATAATTGGAAAAGCTGTACTTGTATCTTGTTTATTTTCAGTTCTTCAAGGAGACTCTGGTAACGTTCTGCCTATAAAACAGTACAATTCAACAGTAGTAAAAAGTGAGTATATTTAAGCTGACCTTTCATAAACCCAACTACTGCACCAACAAATCATCTCTAATAAATTTTCATGTATGTCACTAAGAAACAATATTCTTGCCAAAAGTAGCATTATTTAGGGAAGGTTTCTAAATACACTTCTAAATTAAACCAGTGAACCATTAATTTTTTATTTATGCACTCAGTTGTGTGGTGGTAAGAACAATGGAGTGGCACTAACCTGGGTCCTAATCTCATTTCTGTCTTGAGGAGTTGGGCAAGTTCATTAACATTCCTGGCATCAGCCTCCTCATTTGTAAACTGATGGAAGAGCATTCTGTGACTTATAAGGTCCTTAGCAACTTTAAATTCAATGATTCCACGTAAAATTCCTGCTACAGGAAGTAATTTTCCTACTGATAGAACTAACAGGACAATTACAGTTCTTAATCACAGGTGAAAAGGAAGAATTTCCTTAACATTTGTGCTATTAGTAAAGAAATAAAGGAATGAACTTCCTCAAGGAGAGCTCCTAATCAAGGAAGTATTCCAAGCAAAAAGTAAATGGTCATCTTCCAGGATGCTGTAAAAAATTAGGAAGTTGGACTATTCTAATTGTCCTTATAATGTTTCAAGTTCTATAATTTTGTAAGTTATTTTACTATACTGTGAATATTACAGTCTGACTTTCACTGCTGCCACCCCTTTTTACTGACAAAATGAAGGACATGTATACACATTAAAAAATATGAAGAAACAGAGATTTTCCACACTGTAGTGGATTGCACTGTGTCCTCCCCAAACTCACTGAAGCTTGAACTGTATTCCTCAACTTTTATGTATTAGAAACTTAGCCCCACTGTGACTGTTAAGAGGGTGGGAAATCCTGTTATGGTAAATGAAAGGTAGAGCCTTGAAGAGGTGATTGGATTGTAGGACCAGTGCAGTAGTAAAAATGGTGGTGAGGGGTGTGGTTCTGAGGGCTTTAGAAGAAGAGGAGAGTCTGTCTCTCTCTGCATTCTCTTGCTTCCTCTCACCATGTGATCTGCTTGTCCCCGCCAGCTGCCTGCAGCTGTCCACCACGAGTAGAAGCAGCCTGAGGCCTACACCAGATGCAGTTGTCCCAGAATCATAAGCAAATAAACCTCCGTTCTTTATAAATTACCCAGTCTCAGGTATTCTGTTATAGCAACAAACACAAAACGGACTAATACAACCACTAATAAGAAAGACGTCGACTTTTCATTTATTTCTTTAAATATTTATTGAGTATCTACTATGTGCTAGGCCCTGTTCTATGTGCTGCCAGGAATATAGTGAAGAACAAGACAGACTGTGCTCTTGTAAAGTTTATATTCCAGTTATTTGAATAGGGCGGGGTGGAGGAAGAAGAATCAGAGAATAAACAAACAAACACATAATAAGCAAGATCATTTTGTACGGCAATATATGTTACAAAAGAAACAATACAGGGTGATGTACAAGAGGGTATGCTAATTTAGATCGGGGCAGGGGATGGGGACGGTGGACAGCAAATGCCTGCTTGAGAAAAGAAAAAGGCTTTTTTATAAAGATTTGTATGAGAGTACCAGCCATGCAAAAATCAGGCATACAGCTTATCTAGGCAGAGGAAATAGCAAAAGCTCCAGGATAAAAGGGAGCTTAGAGTATTCAACATATAACAAAGGTCAACAGGGTAGCAAAATAGAGGAAGTTAGGCTTGAGAGGTGAACAGGGACCAGATCAGTAGGCAGGATAGGAGATTAGATTCTCAGTGCAGTGGGAAGCACTACACTGGAAGGTTTTATGCAAGGGAAAGACAGGATCTGATTTGCATTTGAAAAAGATGACTCTAAATGCAAACAATTACCAACCATTGACAAAGCACACTATATATACAGAACCTCAAAAAGTTCATGGAAAAATGGAACTAAAAGATAATACAAATCTTTCCATGAACTTCATGACGACCCCTCATACTAGGCATTGTGAAGGGTACTGAGCAATACCACAGCATTTGTAAACTGCAGCCATGGGTCCCCAAGACCCTTTTAGAGAGTCCCTGAAGACAAAATATTTTCATAATAATACTAAGACATCATTTGCCTTTTTCAGTGTGTTGACATTTGCACTGATGGTGTAAAAGCCATTGGTGGGTAAAACTGCTAGGCCTTAGCACAAAAAGATTTAATGCTAAGTATTTATGAGAAGTTAGCTGTCTTCTATTAAGCCAGACATTAAGGAGACCATGAAAATGCAAAACAATGTTGCCCTTCTAATTAATTTGTTTGGAAAATGTAGTTATTTTTCATAAGAATGTTATTTATGTTAACATGTAATGAGTTTATTATTGGTATTTTTTACATGGACCATTAAATCTATTTTTAAAATTTCTAGTTTTGATTTCAAATACAGTAAGTATTGGTAAATAAAATCCACATGTACAAAAACTCTTTGTGGTCCTCAATAGTTTTTAAGTGTGTAAGGGGGTCAAGATCCAAAAGTTTGAGAGCCTCTGCTACATAAGATATAAACCTATCAAGCGTGTTTTTAGTCAAGAAAATCAGATACTTTGGTAGTTCAGGCTGTCCTGCCTATTTGGGATTAAGAACCCAAATACCCAAATAGTGAAAGATACATCAAAAAGTTTATCTTTACTGAATATTGGGCTTTATTTTTCTTATATTATTAAGGAAATCTTTTAGTAATTCCAAGCCAATACCTAGCAATTCTAATAGAAAGTTTTTGTATCTAACACTTACTTGGTTACACATTCATGCATACCTTACCTCTTCTTGCTCTAATTTTGCTTGTTTGCGCTCTGCAGCTAAGTTTTTTTTCTTGTTAAAATTAAACCGTGCATCCTCTTCAGCTTTTTGTAACTTTCTTTTCTTTTCCTCATATTCTTGTATCAGTTCTCCTGAGCCGCTGATTTCCTCAAAAAACTGGGTTATTTCTTTGGGTTTTTTCATTGCAATCGACTCTACAGTTCCCTTTTTAAAAAGTAAAGCACACGAATATATAAAATAGAGTGATGTATTTTCAGAACTATGAATCCCATGAACTACTACAGCTACTTACCTGAAAAACTAGGCAGTTTCGTGCTTTGACAATTATGCCTATCTTCTCCAACTCTGCTTTGTAAGCAGAACGACTCACAGGATTATCATCAAAATGAAATTCTGAGCATCCTCCTAACACATAGATGTAAATAGGAAACATAAATATCAGACATATCTCCACAACCAATGAAGTTTAATAAAATTATTTTTGTTACTGAAATGGCCAGGTATGCAATAATATAATCATATACATGTTAATAATTGCATTTAATCAGCCAACAAATATTGAGTGTCTATTATGAGGATACTTCAGAAAGTTCGTGGAAAAACAGAATTGAAAGATAATACAAATCTTTCTATAAACTTTTTGCAGGACCCTCGTATATGCCAAGGACTATCCTACAGCAGCGAACAAAACAGATAAAAATTTCTGATCTCAAGGAACTTATATCCTAGTCAGGAAGACAAACAAAAATAAGATATGCAAGTAAAATAAATAGTATGTGAGAAAGTCGTAAGTGCTAAGGAGTAAAAATGAGCTGGGAAGGTAGAATGGAAGTTTTTGTGTAGGGGGAATAGGCTTTGCAATTTTAAATAGGGTGGGCAAAGGAATCCTTACTGAGATGGAAACGTTTGAGTTAAAAATCTAAAGAAAGTGAGAAAACTAGCCAATGAATATAGCTGGGTGATAAAGTGGTGAGATATTTAAATTATACATTAAGGTACAAGTATATAATAAGTACTTCTAAAATCATCTATGATTGAATTTGGAGGAGGTTAATAAGACAGCATTAATACATTAGAAATGTTCTGGTGGACACTGAATAGTAACAACAAAACAAAAACAAAAACACCTATTTATAGAGGCTCTGTGAAATCCTAGCACAGGATTAAAAAAAATATATAAGCAACTCTAAATCTTGTTTATTCAGACAACACAGAGACTTCATGAATAAGTCACAAAATACAAATTCAAACATTTCACTCAAGTTGCTTTTCAAGGTAAGAAAAACTGTCTATACAAGCCAAAAGTATGCATGTAATTAGTTCATCATATGAAAACCAGATAAACATAAAGAACCTCAGGAAGAACTTTTATAACTTCTCTGTCTTTGAAGGAGGCTCCTTATATCTTAACCAAATATCCAGATATAAAAATGCTATTTGACAGTAGGGGGATTTGAACAAATACCATGGTACTTCTAAAAGGTTGCAGAAAGATTCTGAAGTACCCTTGTTATGTCTGCTTAAGGAAGAGTCTTAGTGGAGAATCAAATACGTTCTGTTACTTGCCTCTGAGATTTTCTATTGAAGAGGACAAAAAAAACCCTTCTAGTTCACTATGCCAGTGGAATAACAGTAATCACCCTTCAAAGAAGGTAAAAATGGGCAACCTGACTTAATCTTAAAAAATCAAATGACATAAGCAAAAATCTACAAAAAATACCTCGGATAATCCTTGAAAATGTTTTCTCTTCTCCGCTTTCCTCCACATACACAATTTTTACACTTGCAGAAGAAGAAACAGGTTTTCCAATATGTGCTCCATGAATAAGTTCTTGAATATTTTTCACTCTTAAATTAGCTGTTTTCTCTCCCATTACAAAGCTAAGTGCATCCATTATATTAGATTTTCCTTGGGAAGGAAAGAGAGAAAAATTCATTCATTCTTAACAATAATAAGCCTTGACCAGAGCTGAAGAAATCAGGACACGACTGGAAATGAAATACAGCCAATACACATGTCTAAATAGTTCTGTCTTGTCAATGTTCAAAATGCATCTGACCGAAAATTTTCACTTAGATTACTTGTTTCTTCTATGCAGCTATGGTAGATAGCTAAATTAAGAGGTCTAAATTTAAGGATCTAAATCCCAGCTCTTTGCCATTGTTAGGTATTACACCACGGATAATCATTTAATGTCTCTGAATTTTCAGTTATCCTTATTTTATAAATATGGAAACTATCACCTAAAGCATCAGTGCAGCACTAAGCCCTCACATACTGAAAAAAAAGTAAGGCTAACTAAATCCAGGGTCTTCCCAACGGCTAAACTAAGGTTGCTAGAATATTTATGATTGATATGAGATCGTGCTACGGAAAGTTATACAGCAAGCCTGAGACTGCTATCCTTTGAAAGTCCTACTTACAATGCTGGCTGGCATCTGAAGACTGGGATTTGGATTTGGGGAGGGTTTCTACCATCCCCTGATCAGAATGGCTCATTGTGCCTAAAATGTTTGTGCAAACAATATGATTTATGCTAACACCTGCTTTCTTTCTAGGAGTCTGGAATTTTGGTATGTGCTAGGCAGAGAGGACCTGTGTGACCATCTCCCTGTAAAAACTGAGTCTTTAGTGAGGTTCTTTAGCAGGAAACATTTCACACCTGTAAACTTGTTACTGGATGACTTAAGTACTAGATGACTTCAGTGGATGAGGACTCAGAATCTTACACCTAGTTTCCTCAGACTTTACCCCGCCTGCCTTTTCTCTTTGCTGGGTTTGCTTTGTATCTTTTCACTGTAATAAACAGTCCTGAGTATAACAATGTGCTGAATCCTATTAGTCCTCCCAGCCAATCACTGAACCTGGGGTGGGGGGGTAGTCTTGGGGATTCCCCACCCTAACGGTTAAATTTGTTTTCCAAACATGAGGCCGTAATTTCCTCTAAGACAATTCCCAAGGTGCAATATCGATGAAGCTACTACCATCTGTATTTATTTTTTCCTTTTTCACATTCCTTCCCGCACATCCACCAACAATTTAAAATTTCAACGACAGAAGGAAGAAAGTAACATGAACAAAGAGAAAGGTATATCGTCAGCCACTAGAAATATGGCTTAGTTTTAGAGATTTAGGATCTTTCTAAAAAGAACAAGTAGTTAACATACTGCAAATTTATTTAGCTAAGTCTCAGTTAACCAATAGGTATAAAATGTGGCTTTTTTGGAACTATTGTAAGACAGTGCATGTACGACAAAATGAACATTCATGGAATTGAATTACTAAGTCTGACAGTAACAGAGCTAAAAAGAAACTTTTTGTTCAATCCTTACTTAAAATCTGCCTAAAATACTTCCCCACCCAAATTCACTCATTCAATTAATATTGTCCCTCACTGAAGAAGGTTATATTCTGTCAAGAGTCAGAGAGTAAACAAAAAAGACAATTTACATGTTGTAATAAGTATAAGGAGATAAACTGGGTGAGGAAATAGAGAGTAAGAGAGGCAACTTCAGATAGGGTGGACAGAAAACATTTATGAAGTGCATACCTGCAGCTAGTGTTAGCTTAACAATCATGTCAAAAAAATGAACAAATCAAGTTAGGTCTTATAATGACCAGACTGGGGACGTCTACTGTAAATAATTTAGAACCAACATTGGGAAAATGATTCTGAAAGAGTTATCTCTTAGGCTATCATCACTTGCTAAAGATGGATCAAGTATTCAAAGATATAAAAATTACACTATTATTCTCTAAGTCCCTTTTCATTTCAACTCTACATAACTCTCCCACTCCTCTGCTTCTTTACCACCCTTCTACTAGTTCAAGTCCTCCTTACTTTGTTTTTTCTTTTTCTTTTTCTTTTTCTTTGTGGCCGGTAAGGGGATCGCGACCCTTGGCTTGGTGTTGCCCACACCGCGCTCAGTCAGTGAGCGGGCCGGCCATCCCTATATAGAATCAGAACCAGCGGCAGAAGCGCCGCTGAGCTCCCAGCGCCGCACTCTCCCGAGTGAGCCACAAGGTCGGCCCAAGTCCTCCTTACTTTTAAGAAACTCCTTATCTGTACTCTTCAACTTTCAATCTCTTGTCCCCTCAAATTTATTCATTCATTCTACAAACATTTTCTGAACACCTGTTTATCAGGCACTTTGCTAAGAACTGGGCTAAAAATACAAACATGTAGGGAGATCCAATCAAGATGGCGGAATAAAGTCTGCAGCGTCACTCTCTCCCACAAATCAACTAAATTTACACCTATAAAAATGTAACATCAGCCAAGCTGGGGCCGCTGGACCTCAGGGGAAGAGGAGGAGAAACCTACGGAGTTCCTGAAGGCGGGAGAAACTACAATGAGAGAAAGAAAAAGCTGCTCTGAGCATTTCAGACTGCGGCTGCTTTAAGGCCAGAGCTGCTGAGTGCATGGAGCAGCTGTGCCCTTCAGATGGAGTTACTCCGAGGCAGCAAGAGAGAAGAGGGCCTTGGCGGCTCCCAGGACAGCAAGACCACTAATAGGGTTCACGTGGACCCACGCAGGAGCGAGGAGCCAGAACAACTGAAAAAAGGGAGCCACTCAGAGGCTGGTGAGTCATCACAAGCGACTGGGGCAGGGCCCATCCCATGGGAAGTGTTCGAGGGGTGGGGGAGACGTGCCCACAAGGGGAACACTGGGACACAGCAAGGACAGCTGATCTGCCCCCCAATCAGCACAGGACCACTCAGAGGAGACTGGTCAGGAATGCAGAATTGCGCGGGGTGCAGTTTGATGAAAAATCTCAGGCCCAGATCAGAGATTCTACAGAACACAGATCCACTGGGTCTCTGGAGAGCTGGAAGTACCTATAAAGTCAACCATTATAACCTGTGCTGCACAAAAAGCCTTCCCTAGGGAAACAGCAGCAAAGTAGCAATTTAAGCAACCACACAGCTCAAGTACTGGTTCCCACAGGAAGTTTCCCTGTGTTGGAAGCAAAGGACAAAAAATTAATTCCGGCCCAGGTACACCACCAGCACCTTGGGGCCTGCCTGGGAACTGGAAGCTTGGATCTGGGGACCGGACCCCACTCCCACTTCCAAGCAAACTGCACCAGTGCCTCAGGGCTAGCCTGGGGACCTGAAGCATGGAGAAGGGGACTGGACCCCCTTCCCACAACCAGGCACACCATGCCAGCACCTTGGGACCCGCCCAGGGACCTGAGGTAAGGAGAAGGGGACCAGACCTCTCTCCCACAACCAGGCACACTGAGCCAGCGCCTTGGGGCTCACCCAGGGACCCAGGGTAAGGAGTTGGGGACCAGACCACCCTCCCATAACCAGGCACAACGCGCCAGCACCTCAGAGCCCACCCAGGGGACCCAGGGCATGGAGAAGGGGACTGGACCTCTCTCCCACAACCAGGCACAACATGCCAGCACCTCGGAGCTCACCCAGGGACCTGGGGCAAGGAGAAGGGGAATGGTCCTGTCTCCCATAACCAGGCACACCACACCAGAGCTTCAGGGCCCACCCAGGGATCCAAGGCATGGAGAATGGGACTGGAAACTCCCTCCTGCAACCAGGCACACCACGCCAGCACCTTGGGACCTGCCCGGGGACCTGAGGCAAGGAGAAGGGGAATGGACCTCTCTCCCACAACCAGGCACACTGAGCCAGCACTTCAGGGCCCGCCTGGAGAACTGAGGCATGGAGAAGGGGACTGGACCACCCTCCCATAACCAGGTACAACATGCCAGCACCTCAGAGCCCACCCAGGGACCTGGGGCATGGAGAAGGGGACTGGACCTCTCTCCCACAACCAGGCACACTGAGCCAGCACTTCAGGGCCCGCCTGGGGAACTGAGGCATGGAGAAGAGGACCGGATCCTCCTCCCACAACCAGGCACACTGCGCTAGTACCTCGGGGCCCACCCAGGGCCCCAGGACATGGAGAAGGGGACTGGACCCCTCTCCCACGACCAGGCACATGGCGCCAGCACCTTGGGGCCTGCCCAGGGACCAGAGGCATGGATGAGGGGACCAAACACACCCCACAACCAGGTATACCGCCAGTGCCAAGGAGCATGCCAAAAACAGCACCTCCACATGTGTGGCCCACCACAGCCACCATAATAACCATGTTTGCTGCAAAAGCGGCTAGACGCCACAGCCACCACGCAGATGGCCCACCAACCACTGGAGTGCATTCACACAAGAAGAGTCACCAGCAGAGAAAAAGAAAAGAAGAGGATGTCTCTTTCCACAAAACCCATTTCAGAGTGACAGAAGAAGCATCTGTACTATGATAATATTGGGGGACCTGATCTCTCAGCATTGGACAGATCATCTAGGCAACAAGTTAACAGAGTAACCATTATTCTTTCAGAAGGAGAGAAGAAATCTAGGGCAGTTGGAGGGGGGAGGGGATGGGGGAAGGGGAGAGGTTGGACAAGTGGCATAAAGAATAATTACAATTTGTAACAATATATATACTAGTAATATTGATTTAATCGACATATCTCAATGTTCAACCCCCAAAATATGTATAATCAATTTTGATTCAATAAATAAAATAAATTTTTAAAAAAATACAAACATGTAGAATTTCACTGTTAAACAAAATTTTTGGGAGGCCATATTTTGGACTAGCCTCCAGCACTAGGCTTCAGCAGAACAGACCAAATCAAAACAGAGTCAGTCACAGAAGTACCACATAATCAAACAGAAACTTTAAGGAAGCAGGCAAATCCCCAAATAGACCAGTTTTTCCTGAAAATAGGAGATTCACAGCAACCATTAAGAAAGAGCTCAGCTAACCTGAGTCAGCATAATAAGGAAGTCTCTACTTTAATCCTCACAAAAAAGTAACCTGTGGTAACCTGATGTTAACGAATCCACTTCTTTTTAATTTTTCTGTTTCCTTGGTCCCACCTTAGAAAAACAAACCGTTCTGTTATGACCGTTCTGTTATGCTTTATAGAATGACGTTCTGCCGGATTCTATAATCACAAATAAAAGCCAATTAGATTTTTAAACTAATTTTTCTGTAATTTTATCTTTTTACTCCTCCAAGGTGCTTACAGTGGAGGTCAATTTTTATTGAACCCTATTTTGTGCCAGACACCCCATATCTGTTATTTTGTCTGTACAACTGATTCCAAAACCTATACTCTTTCCACGAAAAGAAGGAAGTTCTAATACACTATTTAATAAGTCCTAAGATAAAATGAACACAAAGTATTGTATAGAGGCACTTAGAAGCACTAATGACTGGAGGCTCTGAGTAGGCTTTACAGGAGATAACTGTGAGCTAAGTCTTAAAGGGTAATTAAAAGTTTAGAGAGGGGGATACAGAAGGTAAAACACCATTCAGGAAAAGAGAAAAGCTTGATCGTAGGTACAAAGAAGTGAGAGAGCATGGTACCATTCCCGTAAGAAAGCAAGTAATTCTATGTAGGTAGAGCAGCACTTACAAGGTTGGGAATCCTAAGAGAGAAAGGTGGGGAAGTTAAGTAAGAATTACAATAGGCTACATTAAAGGAATTAAACTTTATGTTGAAGATTATGTGAAGCCACTGAAGGTTTTCTTTTCTCCCCCCAAATATATTTTGTAGAGATTTCTCAGACAATAACCCAACAGGAAAATGGGCAAAGGACACAAACAGCGGTTCAGAGAAAAACACAAAAGGCCCTTAACCATGTGAAAAGATGCTCAAACTCACTCACAATAAGAAAAATGTCCAGAATAGGTAAATCCATAATGACAGGAAGTAGGGGCTGAGGGCTGGGTAGAGAAGAGATAACATAAAGTGAATACTAATGGGTACAAGGTTTCCTTTGGAGTGATGAAAATGTTATAGAATTACATTACATAGTGATTTGATGATGGTTGCACAACTCTGTGAATAAACTAAAAACCACTGAAAGTGCACTTTAAAAGGATATATTTTATGATATGTAAATTATATCTCAATAAAGCTGTTGTAAAAAAAAATCTAAAAGAGTACTTCATGTATTTTCTAGCCTTGTACACTGAAATGGTTCAGAGCCAATGTTATCCTAATGCACTGAGTACCTCTAGTTCCCACATGGTGGTCTCTAATACCTTTCCTACTTTTAAAAAGAACTAGAAGTCATTGGAGAACTAGCTAATTCCACGTCTGAGGCAGGGAAAATTGAAGATGAGCCTGGGAACTAGGACATCATATTTCAGAAAGTAAAGAGCACGGGAAGCAGCTTGAAGGAATTCCAACTGAATGAAATTATGAAAATATGAGCATCAAAAATGATTTTGGTGGATTAAAACACACTGTGTCAATAAAAATCCATGAGTCCGTAATGTACTAACAAAACAAAAAGGAGAAAAATACATTTTCACCATTTGAGGCAGCTATTAAAAACCTTCTTTTGTTTGAAAATATTAATTAAAAGGAAAGGGGCAAGCATTTATCCTGTTTTTCCAGTGTGAAGTGTATTTTTTTTTATTTATTATTTTTGTGTGTGTGTGACCTCCCGCCTCAGCCTCCCTCTTCGGATCTGAATTGTACTTTAGGTTAATCAAAAAACCCCGGTTAACAAAGGAAAGCTCTTTTTCACAGGGAAATGCCACCCACTGAATGTAGAAAGTATGACAGATTTAGAAAAACCTAATTTTGCAAACCTTAATGAAATGCTCATTCAAAGACTATTCACTGGCATTAAAACCATCAGGTAAACGGTCAATAGAGAACATTTGTATAACACCAAAGTAACACTGGACTTTCTAGTTAGAAAGAAGGAGAAAAACTACGCAATAGAGAGATCACTGTCACCATCCTAATCCAGGGGTCAATTTTTAGCATTACTAAGGGTAAAACAAGCAGATATTAAGTGATATAATGCAACGTGATGTACACAATATCAGCTATGATGGAGTCTAGCCAAAAATGTTTAATTTAATCCATCAACTCTGTAGATATATCTTCTCATTTGACAAAATTCAGTATTCATTTCCATCAACAAGGTTTTCTCTGAATGGTGTGATTTTCAGGTGATTATGTTTTCCCAATTCCCTATGTTATAAGGTTTACTTTTCTAACCAGGAAAGTGTTACTTTAAAAAAAAATTTTTTTTTTGATAATTCATAATGGCTGCTGAATTCTTAAAAAATAATCTTTTATTATTACAAAAGCAGTATATAGCTTCGAAAAAATTAGAAAACAAACAAGAATAAAAAAGTAAAATGGGGAGCGGGAGGGGGAACATTGGCTAAGGGGCATAAAAAATAAGTGATTTGTAACAATGAATATGCTAATAAAAAGTAAATTTTAAAAAAGTAAAATGATCATATTCCCACAATTCAGAGATTACTACTCTAATACCTAGGGCCATATCCATAGACTTTTTTAATGCAAACTTTTAAGAAACGAAAATGAGATTATCGAGTGCATACTGTTTTCTAACATTATTTTCAGGCACTTATCTTTGCCTTTTTTAGTAAATTTTCATTTCATCTGTTGCACAGCTCAAATTTAGATTTCCCAATTGACTCCAAAATGTTCTTTAAACAAACCATTTTCCAAACTAGAACCACATGTTGCATCTGGTTGTTACATCCCTTAACTCTCTCTTTATTTAGCACAGTATTTTTATTTATAACACTGACTTGTTCAAAAGATTAGAATAAAGTTTTCCCACAAATATTTGGGTTTGTAGAATTACTTCTTTATGGTGTTATTTAGTTTCTTTCTCTATCCCCTCTATTTCTGTGAAGTCCTTTTCCTCATCTACCAAGAAAATAAAATGGATCTTCTTTCTTGCAGGAACAAATTAAGATTACTCTGGTAGCAACATGCCACATGGATTTAAAGTAGGGTAAGACTGAAGGTTGAGAACTCAGCAAACAGGTTACTGCATTAATCTAAAAAAGAGATGAGATCCTGAAGTAAAGTGATAGTAGTGAGAATAAAGAGGACAGGGCTATTAAGGATGGAGAACTGGCATGATTGGTAATATACTGGCTCTAACAGGGAGAACTTATCAAGGATGAAGGGAAATTCATCAAGGTGGTAGTCATATGAAATCCTGGGAGAAAAGCATTCTAAGCCCAAGGACCAGCAAATGCTAACATTCTGAAATGGCAATGAGTTTGGCCTATGCAAGGAAGGCAAAAAAAGAAGCAATTCTTACCCAAGTATAGTAAATGTGGGGATTACAACTTCACATTCTATTGCTTCCCTAGACATGCACTACATGCTGGCCAGTTTGGACGATTACCTGTCCCACAAATAGACTTTCAAAAAACCCTGGAAAAATAATCTACTCTTTGAGTACAACTCACATGCCATCTCCTCTGGAAAACCTTTCCTGATCTACACTTCTTCCTATCCATATCTCCCCAAATCAAATGTTTTATTTTCCTAGTTTAAAGTATCATAAATACTGTTATCTGGCCTTCTATCTCAATTAGTGTGTTAGTCTCTCTTTTTTTTTTTAAAGTAAAAGTTCAATAAACAGGGTCATTATCACGATATTCGTGGTCAAAGGTTCCTTCGATCGAAATGGTTGTTCAGGCTCCTTGGAGCCAAAGACCTCCTAGAGATGCCCCTCCCACTTAATCTTTGGATGAGAAGGGGAAGGGGACTAAGAGGAGGGGTGATTAGGGTTGAGGGCAGAAGAAGCCCACAGAGCAGGAGAAGCCGGGGCAAAGGAGAAGAGGGCCAGGGCAGAGGCGAGGTGGCGGGCAAGGGCGAGGAGCCCGCCCGACGGGGATGGGGGATGGGGTTGGCGGGCCAGGAGCCAGCCGGATGGGGGATGGGGGTGGCGGGCGAGGAGCCATCCCGATGGGGGATGGGGGTGGAGGGCGAGGAGCCGGCCCCAGGGGGAATGGGGGGGCTGGCGGGCGAGGAGCCGCCCGGATGGGGGATGGGAGGTGAGGAACCAGCCGGATGGGGGATGGGGGGGTGAAGAGCCAGCCGGATGGGGGATGGGGGGCGAGGAGCTGGCCCGACGGGGGATGGGGGATAGAGGTGGCAGGCGAGGAGCCGGCCGGATGGGGGATGGGGGGCGAGGAGCCGGCCCGACGGGGGGATGGGGGTGGCGGGCGGGCGAGGGCCAAGAGCCGGGCCGATGGGGATGGGGGATGGGCGTGGAGCCGGCCCCACAGGGGATGCAGGATGGGGTGGCGGCGAGGAGCCGGCCCGACGGGGATGGCGGGCGAGGAGCCGACCCGACGGGGATGGAGGTGGCGGGTGAGGAGCCGACCCGACGGGGACGGGGGTGGCGGGCGAGGAGCAGGCCCGACCGGGATGGGGGTGGTGGGTGAGGAGCCGACCCGACGGGGGATGGAGGATGGGGGTGGCAGGCGAGGAGCCGACCCAACGGGGATGGGGATGGCGGACTAGGAGCCGACCCGACAGGGATGGGGGTGGCGCGGGGTGGCGGGCGAGGGTGAGGACCCGGCCCGAGGGCGGAGGGCGAGGGCCGGGGACTCAGGGTGGAGCAGTCGGGGACTGCGTGGAGGCCGCCTGCAGTCCAGGCCGCATGGCCGCCTTCACGTCCCTTCAGGCAAAGTGCTGCCGACTGGACTGGGTAGAAGCGTTCCGGTCCCACCCCGAGGTGCCCAGTTACCCGAGTTGTTGGGGCCGATGATGCAGGTGAACCTCTTGAAGGGGCCGATGATCTGGCGGCCCCGCCACGACTTGAAGTTCTCCACGAGCAGCACCTCCAGGCGCCCCATGGCTGCGCCCTCCTCGCCTCAGCCGCGTCCTCGCGCTCGGCGGGAAAAGCGCGGGAAGAGCCTCCCCAAGTCTCGCGAGGCGAAAGCTAGACCGCGGCGCGAGCGCTGCGCCGTTCCTTAGCAACCTGAGCTGGCGTTTCCGCACCCTGGGCGAAGTGCTGGAAAGCAGGTCTGAAAGCCGCGGTGCCGACGTGCATCACACCCGCACAGCCCCTTAAGGAGCCAGCCTCTTTAGGGCCACAGCTTGCTTCATTTTTGTTGTCTTTTCTTCTTATTTTGCATCTTCTAAAAATCCCTTAGCATTTCCTGTCGATTCCCGCAGCCATGGAGGTGGCCCTGCCCAGGGACCTGGAGCAGCACGCTAGCCTGGCCAAGAGGAGACACGCGGAGGTGTGCAGGCAGCGACGGATCTTCAACGCCAGGAACAGGATCGTCGGGGTAAGGGGCCTGAGAGGGCGAGGGAGGCGGACGGCTGGAGAGGGGAGGGGATGACCCTTAAAATGAAACTTCTGGTCCAGTCACAGCTGTAAATGGCAGCAGGTTTTGTCGGGGTGCGGGGGTGGGAGTAGGAGGAAGAGTTCGATGTATTGACTTTGTTGAAGATGGGGGAGAACCTCACCTGTCGAATAATGCACCCTGTCACCTGCGAGGAGGGCACATGGGGGTCTGGAGCAGGCCGGGAGCTTGGCCGGAGTTAGTGGCGGAACAGAGAGTAGAATGCGGTTCTCCCCCCTTCGAGTCAGACTTTCTACCTTGCCTGGGGTTACTTCAAGTCCGTTCATTTAACAAATGCTGGTGGAGTTCTTTTGTGGCAAGCCGGAGCCGGGTCCAGGAGATGAGGAATAAAAGTCCCTGACCTTGCCGAGTTCATGGCTCGGCAAAGGAGGCAGGCTCTGAAACGGTCACATTAAAATCAGGGGAATCAGTGCTGTGAGGGAGGGGGGCACTGGGATGCCATGCAGCAGAAACTTGGGTTGGGAGGGGAAATCAAAGCAGCCTTCTGAGAGGAGGTGATGCCTACACATGTTCTGAGGATGAGTATCTGTTAACCAGGAGTAAGGGGGAAGGAAGCTCTGGGGAAAGCTGAGAGTTTAGGCTGAAGAACAAAATATAAGCAAAGGTATCCAAGTATGAAAAGGCCTGATATGTTCCTAAGACAACTTGTTTATAGTGGGGCAAGGCTAAAAAGATGGTTATCTATTGACTGAAATTATCTGGCTCTAACCCCTGTCCCTGGTTTCCCATTCCCAGGGAAACACAGGAGCCTGGGATGTTCAAGTTCATGACCAGAAGATAAAAGAAGCAACTGAAAAAGCTAGACATGAAACCTTTGGTGAGCATTTCATGAATGCTTACCTATCGATTTAGGGCTGTGTTCCTCTAGACTCCAGCCCTCATGTCTTCACATATGTAAAAAGTTGTCATTTTCACACTCTTCCTCCATTTAAATTTTCATAATTTCTCATGCTCAATTAACTTATGCACTGAATCATCCTCTTTTAAGAGAAAAACAGCTTTTGAATTCTAATGTAGATTGTAGGAAATATATTTTAAGGATAAATGTATGTTTTTTTTCTATTTTCTTAAAAAAAAAAAAACCACACACACATGAACACATACTCTGCCCAAAAGTTCAGGACCTTCTGTGGAGGACAGTTGTTTACACCAGATGACCAGATACTGAATTGCATTTGAAGTTTTGGTCTAAGACCTAGAACACTATTATCTGAATCATGTCTATCTCTGAGTCAGCTCAGGGGCATGAGCTCTAATGCAATTCATTTTCCCCTGTCTTGACCAACAATTTCAGCAATTGTTGAAGTATCAGTTTTTTAAAACACCATAAGGATTTTTAAAATTAAAAAAGCAGGATATGAAATTGTACATGCAGTGGCCTATCGATTAAGTTTTTAGAATTTTGCTTTATATATATATATATATATATATATGGGTAACGCTCCCCCTCACCTCATAATTTTCCTCTTCTTTCCTCCTCAGAAGTGTGCCTTATTCGCATGCATTTTTTTATACTTCTACTATTTGTGTATGTATCCATAACAATATACAATTTTGTGTGTGTGTGTTTTTAAAATTTAAGCAGTATCCTAATGATTGGATCCTTTTGCAATGTATTTTTCTTTCATTCAGCATTGTATTTTCGAAATTAATCCATGATCTACATATAGAAAGTATTCATTTTAATTGTTTTACGGCATTTTGTTAAATGAATTAACCACACTTTCTTTATTCATTCCCCTGCTGATGGCTGGTTTAGATTTTTTCCCCATTTTCTTTATCATTGCAAACACTGCTGCGATGACTTGTCCATGCATTATGTCCCTAGTGCACTTGTGAGAGTGATACCTAGGAGTGAAATGGAAGGATTTTAGGTAGGCATGTTTTCCATTTTATGGGATATGGACAAATTGCTTTGTTATAAATATACCAAGTTATGCTCCCACAAACAGTGAATGAGGGCTGTTGTTTCCCCACATCCTTACTAATAAGTGCTATTATGGCATTTTAAATATTTTGCTTCCAATGCACTGAATGTTTCCCATCTGCTAAGGCTGATCATCTTTTCACAAGTTTATTGATCACTCATGTTTCCTTATTGTGATTTGCCTGTTCTTAACCTTTGCCCATTTTTTGTTTGGGGTGTTTGGGTTTTTAAAATTTATTTGTAGGTACTCTTTGTATATTCAGGACATTAATCCTTTAATGGTTGTGTTTTTGTTTTTGTTTATTTTTTGGAGGATTGTTTTACTTTTGCAATCACTGAAAGTTATTATTTTAAGTGAATTCAAATTTATTTTTTCCTCTGAATCTTAAGCTTATGGATATGTTATGTCTCTTCTAGCTGCTGAAATGAGACAAAATGACAAAATCATGTGCGATTAGAAGACCGGGAAAGGAGAGATAGGAAAAATCTCTGTAGAGTTATCAATGACTTCCAACAGAGCTTTCAGAAGCCAGAAACTCGCCGTGAATTTGATCTATCTGAGCCCCTA
Source organism: Cynocephalus volans (assembly GCF_027409185.1). Lineage (NCBI taxonomy): Eukaryota > Metazoa > Chordata > Mammalia > Dermoptera > Cynocephalidae > Cynocephalus > Cynocephalus volans. Next base: position 2,533,548 of record NC_084479.1, read on the forward strand.
GTCCTTAAGAAAGATCTTCCAACCTGGCAGTCAGATAATGATATTCAGAATACAATATCGGGAATGCAGAAATTCATAGGGGAGGATTTAAACTTCCATGAGAGAAAGAAATTCCAAGAGGAACAAAACAGAGAATGGTCCTTGTAACAGCACAGGGAATGGAAGAATGCTCGTATTGACCCAAACCGTGCAGGTAACGAAACAGGAGAGATGAATTGCTCTCAGTGCTCTCTTCAGCAATCAACCCCCCCGGTTTTTCTGGGTTTTTTGTTTTTGTTTTTTGAGTCCTACTAATGTGCACAGTCATAAGCTGCTTTGTCTGTGTGGGGAAAGGGAAGTCAGAGCCTGCACCCCAGGAGTGAAACATCCCAGCCACACGTCAGTCATGCAGGAAACACTTCCTGGGTGTGTGTCTGTGTTGGGGCCCCAGTTGGGAGCGTGTCAGCGGATGATGGCATGGTAAAGAGCTTCGGTGAAGATAAGGCAGGGAGCTGGGACGAGGAGTGGTGTACTGTGCCCTCATGAGCCTCTCCTCTCTGCATGTTAATTTGCAACCTTCTTAGCTCAGTCTCTCTCAGCATCCTCTTTTCCCACTCTTCTCTCCATGAGTGATGTCTCCACAAATCGTCTGAACCCACACCTACCAGACTTCTGCTCTCTCCCCCTCCACCGAAACTGCCTGGCCAACCTTTCCAGTGACCTCCATATTGCCCAATCCATGGTCAGTTTTTTGTCTTCATTTTAACCTATCAGCAGCATGTGAGAGTCAATCCACTTCTCTTTGAAATATTTAGGCAATTTGGCTTCCAGAACTCCATACTCGTGTTGATTCTCTTTCTGTCCCAGCTCCTTTGTTGGCTCCTCCTCATTTTCTGAGGTTGCACACCAGTGCTCTCTGGGCCTCTCCTCTATCAGCTAAACTCCTCCCCTGGGTGATCTCATCTATACTCAGAGCTTTTAACACCACCTATGGGCCATCATTTCCCAAATTTATAACTTCAACCTGGACTCTTCCCTGAATCCGGCTCATGAATCCATCTGACTGTTCCTGGGTGTCTAATAAACATGCCAAAGTCAGTATAAGTCCAGTGGCACACTCTCATCTCCCCAGTCCTGGTCTTCTACCACCATCAATGGCAATTCCATTCTTGTAGCTGCCTAGCTCCCAACCCAAGTCATCTTGACTCCTTCCTTTCTCTCGCACCTCCACACTACCAGCAAATCACCTCGAATTTCAGCTGCTTTTTGCCACCTCCATCATTACCCCTCTGGACTAAGTTATCAGCATCTCTCATCTGGATTATCACAATAGCCTCTAACTGGTCTCAGTGCTTTTGCCCTTAACCCGCTATAGTCTCTTCTCAACCCAGTAGCCAGAGTGATTCTATTAAAAATGAAGTCAGATTCTTTGCTCAGATCCCTCCAGTGGCTTCCTGTTTCACTCAGAATAAAAGCCAAATTCATTTCAAGAATCTACAAGGCTGCTGACTAGACAGCTCAGTTGGTTAGAGCACGGTGCTGATAACAACAGGGTCCAGGGCTCAATGCCTGCACCGGCCAGCTGCCAGGGGGAAAAAAATGAACCTACAAAGCCTTCACAGCCTGGCCTTATCTCCTACTATGCTGCCTTCCACTCACTCCATTCTTTCCAGCTGTCTTCCTTGCTGTTCCAAGAACATGAGTGTGAGGCTCACTTCTGCCTCAGGGCCTTTGCACCTACTGTTCTTGCTGTTTAGAAACATCTTTCCCCAAATATCTGCATGGCTTACCCCTCTCCTCCTTTAGGTCTTTGCTTAAATGTCATCTTATCGGGGCTTCTACTCTGACCCTCCATTGTAAACCCAGTTCCCATCACCACCCCCGTATTCCCTATCTCCTTCCTTGCTTTATTTTTCTCTATAGCCTTGGCCACTGATATATTATATGGCTTATGTATTTGCTATCCCTCTCCCCAGTGCCATATCCTAAGCTCAGTGAAGGCAGAGGATTTTCGTCTGTTTTGTTCACTGTTCTATCCTTAGTTCCTGGCATGTAGATAAATATGTGTTGACATAATCCTCTTGAAGAGCTTTAAAAACCTCAGCCATCTCTCAGGTGCTCCAAATTTCCATCTTCGACCGAGAGCATTTGTCTCAGCATTGGACTTGGTCCTTGAACAGCCTCCTTGACATCTCATCAGACATCTCACAACATATGGGAAACAACCCTGAATTTGTCCTTTATACCTGCTACTCCTTCCATCTTTCTCCTCCATCAATGGCTCTTCCTTCCCTTAAGCCAGAAACCTGGGGTCATCCTTAACCCTCCCCCTTGTCTTTGGACCAACTTCAACTCTTGTCCCTTCTCCCTCCTGCATGTAGTTTGAACTGTCCGCTTCTACCCATCCCTGCTGTCCCCACTGTGATAAGAGCCACCACCTTTTCTCACCTAGGTGGGCCACTGACACTACATTTCCAACTGTCTTCTCCTTCCCTTCTTGTGCCTCTCTGGTCCGTTCTCAACATAGCGGTCAGAGAGACAATTTTAAGTAATATCAAGCTGAACAGTGTCACCCCCACCCCCTCCATCCCAGCTTAAAACCCTCTCATGATGTCCCACTGCACATGGAATCAAATGCACAGTCCCCCCATAGCCACAGGCTCTGCATGCTGGGGCCTCTGCCCACCCTCCAGCATCGACTTGCACCCCTCACCCCACTCACTGTGTTCCAGCCATTCTGGCTCTCTCACTTCTGGATCCTGCTGAATCCTTTCCCACTACCTTTGCACCTGCACTCGACCAAATTTTTTTGTCCTTTAGGTCTCAACTTAAATGTCGTTTCCTCCTAGAGAAGTGATCTCTTACTCCCCACCCCCCACCTATCTAAGTCAGGCATTCCCAACTTTCTCTCTCTTAGCTCCTATGCTGTTCCTCTGTAGCACTATCTCAATTTGCTTTAATATATTTATCTGGGGTTTATGTGTTAATTGTCATCTCAGTTCCTCAACAGTAGGTTCCAGGAAGGCGGAAAAACCCTTTATGCTTCTCTCGCCACTAGGCAACAGGTGGCCCACGTAAGGCCCCTGATCACTATGTGTCCAATGATGCATATGAAAGGGGAAGAGCAAATGAAAGGGGAGAGATGAGGCTGAAGGTGAGCAGAGCTAGAAATTGAAGGCTAAAGGGTCCAGTCTCTGTTTCTGGCAATAATGAGGAGACGCACAGGGCACAAGCACCGTGGGAAGAACCTTCTCATCAATGACTTTTTCTTTCTTTTCAAGAGGGGTTATTCTGCCTCAAGAGTAAGGACATAGAGGCTCAGAGAGGTTAAGTGATCGTTCAAAGTCGACAGAGTTAGAAATGTCTGGGCTGGGATGTAAGCCTGCTCTGTTTGACTCCGAATCTTTACATTTTGCTGCTTGGACCCTCCATTTGAAGACTCCTCCACCTCCTCCTCATTGGCCTTGCAAAGTCTTAATGCCATTCCACAATATCTGTCACGTGACACCCCTTCCTCTGTGGAGTCCTCTTTGGTTTCTGCAGCCCCTTTTTCTGAGCTCCCACCATCCCTGCCCGCTGTAAGGATGTAGCTGCCTCCTGATAGACTGGGCATAGCAAGGGGCACACCACTAACCTGTCCCAGGACCGCAGCAGGCATCACTCATCCGTAGCAGACGCCACCAATCCATAGCAGTGGTCACTAGCACTCCTTGAGTGCCGGGCCCCGATCTAAGAGCTTTACCTGAATGAAGTCACCTAACTTTCCCAGCAGCCTTCGGAGACAGGTCCTGTCGTTATTCCCCTCCCCACTGATGGGGACATGGTAAGAGGTGAAGGTGTGACAGCCACGCTGCAGGGTGCTCTGCACATCTGGGAAGGCGCTCTTGGCGGGCGCACTGGGTCTGATTGAGTCTTGCCTCCTTTCAGAGGACTTCCACACAGAGACAAGGCTGCAGTTTGATGAAACAGCCAGGCACCTACAGAAGCTGGAAAGCGCCACCAGAAAGGCAGTTTGTGCAGCTGTGAAAGAGTTCAACAAGAACCAGGTATATACACCTGGGCATGGCCATGGCGTCTGGAGGGGTGAACACAGCCGCTTCCCAGAGCTCCCAACCTCCCCAGGGTCCTGAGCTCAGCTCACTTCCTCGGTCACTCCACCAACCCTGATGGAGCCCCTGACAGGGGCTGCCCAGTTACAGAGATGGATGAGACCCAGTCTCTGTTCCTCAGCTCTGAATGTGGAAGTGAAACCTGCAAAACTAGTCATGCCTCCTGGGGAGGTCAGCTCACCTTTCCAAGCCTGGGTTTCTTCTCCTGTCACAAGAGGACAGTCACATCTACCTAGACTGACACCACCTGGCACAGCTCTGATGCCTGGAACTGGCGCCAGTTCTCCTTCACACCTCTCAGAGTTCTTCTTCACCTGAGCAGGCACATAGGTGTTCCTTAACAGGAGCAATGACAGCGAGGAGGGGGAGGGGGAAGATTGGCACAGACTTGGAGCCTCTCCTGACAGCTCCCTCCTCCTCTGTAAATCCTGCCCACCTTCCTCGCCTTCAGCTTTAAGTTCAGCTTTAAGGTGCTTTATGTTCTCTGTTCCTTTTGGAAATTAGACCCCTGCCCCCCAGGTTTTCTTTTCAGATGCAATTATATTTCCTGGGTGGATGGGGGCTTGTCCTGGGTTCGTTTGTGAGATTAGCTGGATGACTAGGACTGTGGTCTCCAAAGAAGAGTGTTCAAGATGATCTGTTGGAGAGCAGGAAGAAAATGTTAGAACTTGGCTTCATATTTATTTTTAATCCCATCATTTAAAATTCCTGTGTTTGTGTGTAACTCGTAAAGCACAGGCTATATTTATGGTATAGTAGTACCACATGTGGCCTACATATATCGGAGACAGAAGCTCAAAAATGTTCTACTGATGGGGGCGTGTGATCAAAAGTCCTGGAGAGGTTGGACCAGAGACCGGAGAATGCTGGATTTCAACAGCGGGGAGAGGAGCAAGGCGGGCAAAATGCTGGTGATGGTGAGAACTGAAGGGTAAAACAAGACACCCAGAGCCCGAAGTCACCAACCAGCAAGACACAAAGGGTCTTAGAAGCCACCTGGTCCTTGCCCTTCATTTTACAGAGGGAGCCCACAGAAGGGCAGCCGTTCGCTTGAGGCCATGCAGCAAATTAATGGCAAAATGGGGCTCTTGACAATGAGTCCTCTACTGGCAGGTCATGCGTTCATTCACCATTCACCTGTTCACTTATTAGTTCAAAAGTTGTTTATTGGCCCCTTCCTGCTGGACACTTGGTGTGGCTTTTGCTAAACCATGTTGCCTCATTCATTGATTGATTTATTCATTCACTCCATACAATTTTTAATGAGCATCTACAATGTGCCCGGTACTTTCAGACCCCCCAGCCCTCAGGCGATGCCTCAAGGCAGCGCCATCACAAATGCCCCTGCATGTGGAAAACTGTCATTTGGCCTTTGCAGCTGTGTTCCTAAGTAGAATTAGGCTGTGTTTATTAGCCTGGGATGTTAATACCAGGTTCTAGATAACTAGCCTCAGAAGAAAATTCCAAGCAGGTCAGTCCAATTCAGCAGGGGGGACACACACTTGAGGGCCTCCAGTTCTCGGCATGGGTGCCCATTTCATCAGAGAGGCACTGCGCAAGTGTCAAGGGGTAGCATGCAGGTCTGGAGCCCGACTGCATGGGTGCGAGGCCGGGCTCTTCCCTGTAGCCGTGGGCAACCACTCACGGGCCTCAGTTTTCTCATGTGTGGAATGAGGATACTCACCTGTGCCAGTGAGAACAAGCTAACTCCTGCTGGAGTAAGAAACACCCCCAAATCTCAGGCTTACAACCCAAAGCAGGGGTTCGGCTCATGCTGCCCATCCGTCACAGGCTGGCTCTGGGGCCTCTCCTCGTCATCTGCACCGTGGAGCCCAGGCCCGGGGATGTGGCAGCTGCCAGATAGCAGATTCTGGCAGCACAGGAGACAAGGAATATGGCCAGTCCCACCCTGGCGCCCTCCCAGAAGTGGCACAACTACCCCTGCTCACATTTCACTGGTGAACTAAGCCACGTGGCAACCCTCACTCTAAGCGGGCAGGACATGCCCAGAAGGAGCACTGGGATCTTGAACGGTCAGCAGGAACGGCTCTCCCACGCACGCATAAGGCGGGAGTGCGGATTAAACTCGGTGATACACGTAACAGGTTAGAACAGTTTGGCACATTCTCAGGACTCAGTAAATGCCAGCCATTACCTTTATTCCTAGCAACGTTAGGTGCTGTTATTAGTTGCTGTGTTTGGCAATCCTTCTAGAGAGGCATGATTAACCCAATTAAACTGATAAAGGAACAGGCTCAGAGGGGTGGGCTGACTTTCTTAGGGACGCCCAATTACTAAGTGGCAAGCCCAGGATTTGAATTTGGGCCTGACCAGCTGCAAAGTCTGTGCCATGTGACACTACCGTGAGTTCCTGTGGTGTGCCGTTGCCTTGCAAACTGCTCTGCCTGTTTGTTACTAAGGAAAACTGTTTAACACTGGTAAATGTCTCCTAATCCCTCTCCTGACTTGACAGAGAAATGACTGCAGCCCAGAGAGGGGAGGTGACTAGCTGCAGGTCACACAGCCAGGCCTCCACCTCCTATCCCCAGAGATTTGAACATTGATTTGACCAGGACTTTATTTGTACTGGGGGCTGCAGCCGGAGCCATCAGGACCACTGCAGTGACAGTGCATTTTCCACCTTTTAGAAGTCACCACTGTTGTGATTCACTCTGTTGCGTGTTTTTTGTAACCCACAGATATTCAGGGGTTGCCAGGGCCATAGGAGGGTCACAGAGCCCTGCCCTGGGGTGGGGCCAGTCCAATGGGGATGGCAGCCTAACCCAGGGAGGCAGCTCCCTGCTTTGGCAAATGGGCTCCACGACTCAAAGCTCTTATGCCCACGCCCAACAGGTAGCAATCCCCTCAGCTCAGCCCACCTACCCAGCGGTGCTCAGCCAGCCAGGGGTCTAAGGGCCCTCCCCAAATCCATGCCTGACAAGTCTAACCCCCACCCACTCCCTGCTGCTTTTAGTGCATACTTCCCTCAAGCCACCCCCACCCCCCTCGTGAGGGTTACTGGCCTGTGCCTCAGAATCCCCCTGGAGTCACTCAGAGCATCTTCCTTAGTGTCTTCCCCTGCTTAGGCCATGGAGGCAGCAGAAAAGAAAAGCAAGAGAGAAAACAAGAACAAGGGGACAACCTGGCCGAGATCTCCAACCTGCTGCGTGGGGACCTGCTCTCTGAGAACCCACAGCAGGCAGCCAGCTCCTTCGGGCCCCACCGCGTGGTCCCTGACCGCTGGAAGGGCATGACCCAGGAGCAGCTGGAGCAGATCCGCCTTGTTCAGAAGCAGCAAGTCCAGGAAAAGCTGGTACCTGCCCTGCCCTTCTCACAGCCTCTGTGCCCCCTCTGCCTTCCACACAGGCATCTATCAGAGTGGCTGTGACACCCCACCCTGGGAGCTGCCCTCAAGAAGTTTCCCTTTCAGTAGGGGGAGACCACAAGAGCCTGATAATCCCAAACACGTACAATGTGGTGTCGGGGTGAGGACTGCTTAGTGAGGAGGACAGGTAAAGGGGATTGAGAGTGCTGGGCAGGGACAGGGTGGTCGTGGGACTGAGAGGCGACATTGGAGCAAAGACCCCAAGAAGGGGAGGGAGTGAGGCATGCAGCTATCTGGGGAAATGACAGCTGGGTACGGTAAGCCGTAAGGGCCAAGGCCTTAAGGTAGGACCATGCTTGACATGTTCAGACAGGAGTGAGAGCCTGCTGGCGAGTGCGGAGTGAGGGGGAGGGGCAGGAGCCAAGCTCTCAGAGGTGGACGATGGAGGTCCTGGCAGGCCACTGGGAAGACTCTAGGTTTTTCTGTGACTCACATGAGGAACTCTGGAGGGTTTTGAACAGAGGAATGACAGAATTGACTTAAGTTTAACAGGACCCCACTGTGTTGAGGTAGACTCCAGGGAAATGAGAGGGAAGGAGAGAGATCTCTGGAGAGGCTGTTGCGGTGGTCGAGATGAGAGATGATGTGGGCATGGACCAGAGTGCTGGCAGTGGGGGTGCTGAGAAGTGGTCAGATCCAGGATCTATTTTGAAGGGAGAGCCTACAGGATGGGTGTGACGTGAAAGAGAGGAGGTCAGGGATGACTCCAGGCCTTTTGACCTGAGCCACTAGAAGGACAAAATTGACATTTGCAGAGATGGGGAGAGATGGGGAAGTTGGCAGGGAGTGGAAATCACAAGTACAGTTTTGGATATGTAAAGTGTGCAATGTCCCTTAGACATTTGTTTCTGTTAGGATTGTTTGGCTGAATGTGGCAGAAAACCACAAATAATGCATCTTAAACAAAATAGAACTTTATTTCTTGGATGTGGACTAAATCCTTGAGAAAACAGCCTAGGGATTGTATGGCAGCTTATTGATTGATATTCTACTGTCCTTGGCACCTGGCTGTCACCTCATAGTGCAAGATGGCTGCCTGAGTGCCAGCCATCACATGCATATTCCAGCTACCAGGAAGGAGGAATGGGAAAGAACATTTTAAGGATACTTTCACCTACATTTCATTAGACCACAGCTAGTCACAAGGTTGCTCCTAACGGTAAAGAATGCTGGGAAATGTAGTGTTTATTCCAAGTGGTGAGGTGGTGGTAATTCTTCTATTAAGAAAGAAGGAAAAATGGCTACTGGGGGACTGGTAGTATTTTCTGTCACAACCTCCAGGTAAAGTCCAGTAGGCAGCTTGATATATTCCCTGGGATTCAGAACAAGGTCTGGGCTGGAGACATAAATGTTGGAGTTGTCACCTACAGGGAATATTTAAAATAGCAACCCTGGATGAGATCATGAAGGGAGTGAGTGTAGAGAGGAGAAGAAGTCTGAGAACTGAGTCCTGGGACCCCCCTCGCCAGCACCAATAACGAAGAGAAGAGCGAAGGGGTCTGAGAAGGAGCAGCCTGGGAGGTGTCCTGGAGGCCAACGGGATGAAAGTGTTTGGGAGGGAAGGAAGAAAGGAAGGAAGGAGGACCCCTGGGCCAAACGTTCAGCAGCAGGCTGAACGCTGGATCCAGCACCATGGTGGTCACTGCAGGCTGTCGGGGCAACTTTGGTAGAGGAGTGGGGACAACAGCCCCAGTCTAATGGGCCCAAGAGAGAACAGGCAGGAAGGAAGGGGAGATGGCAAATGCCCAACACTTCAAGGTGTTTGCTCTGAAGGGTGCAGAGAGAGGGGGTGGTAGCTGGTTGGACACGTGGAGTCCAGGGAAAGTTTTGTTTGTTTGTTTTGATTGTAGAAATAACAGCATAGTTGTCATTCAGCAGGAATGATGCAGTAAGAGAGGGGGAAATTGATGGCAGAAGACAGACTTGCTGCAGGGGTTCCTGGGGTGGTGGGAGAGCAAGAGACACTGAACACTAATTGAGGACTTGGCGTGGGTAGGAGCTCAGACCCATCGCCTGAGGCCATGGTGGGGCGGGGGGAGGCATGAGCATAGTCACAGGAAGGGGCGTGAGAAGGGGAGCCTGTGGAGCTTCTCTTCTGGAGCCTCAGCAGGAAGTGAGGTCAGAAACTGGGGGCAGGGGTGTCACAGCAGAGATTTGAGGGCAGAGAACAAAGTGCCCAGTGGTCATCTAGGAGAGCTGGAAAGGGAGTGGTCTTTCCCAGGGGGGAAGGGGAAAGGGGGCAGGATGGCCCAGCAGTGGTCATGACCTTGAAGTGACCCCAGAGAGCACGGTCAGGTGTGTTCCCCAGCCACGCTCAGCTGGCAGAGGAAAGTTGAGATCCATCACGGTCAGGGCTTGCCCAGCAAGTGTGACCAAGTGAGAGGCTCAGGGCCAAGAGTGACGGCCAGGGAGTGCCTGCCATGGATGCTGGGCAGAAGGAGGAGGGAGATAAGGGCAAAGAGGCGAGAGAGAAAGGGAGGAAAGTGGGCGGTCAGTAGACTGCAGGTCATGGGGAGGAGTGGAATAATCGTTGGAGTCAGGGTCCTGGAGAGAGGGAGTGGAGAGGCAGGTCAGAGGGGTGGCACTTGGAGGTGGGACAGGGAGCGGTGACAAGCTGAGGGCAGAGGTTCCCAAAGTGTGGTCTCCCGTCCAGCAGCATCAGCTGGGTGGGGCCTGCAGTCTGTGGTTTAACAAGCCCCCCAGGGGATTCTGATGCCCCTCAAGGTCAAGAACTGCTGGTAGGGTGTGCCCAGGGAGGTGAGTAGCTGGAGAGTTAAGACTGGGTCTTTGGAGAAGAGGCAGGAGAGCTGAGGAGCCAAGGACAGGAAAGGGCCATGACTGCGTGTGCTGAGATCATTTAGATCCAGTAGGAGAGAGATTTAAAGAGGTTCTCAAACCTGCAAGGAAGGGCAGGACTGCTCCCGACCCACAGATGACTGCTGCACTGGGGAGGTGGTCGCCAGAGCCTCAGAGCTTCCAAGCTGGCGGGTTCAGGGAGGAGGAGGGGCAACAGCAGTGGCCTGGACAGGGCACGAGGAGCAGGTGTGACAGCTCGCTCCCTGCTCACCTGCAGGCCAGGGGTGCAAGTATGCAGGAGGCGGGGCAGGGGAGGTCAGGCCTGAGGCAGCTGGGGCGTAAGGCTGGGGGAGCAGCCCCAGGGGGACAGAGCAATGAGGCTGGAATCGGATGCAGGGCCGTGCTCTGTCCTTCACTCCTGCAGTTCAGCCCGACTGTCTGGCAAGGAAGGTTGACCACTGTCCTGAATGCAACATTTTTGTCCAATTTTTAATCTTTGTAGAAAATTAAGACAGAAAAGCAGAAAGAGAAAAAACACACACTAAATGTCACCCCTCAGAAATATTGGTCCCCACCCCTTGTGTGCCTTTTCCTTTAAATGTCCTTTGTTCGCATCTCCTTTTCTGTGCATGGAGGTAATTTGGAAGACTGAGATGATGCCGAGAATAGTTGGGCTGTCTGCCTTGCTCTTAGTCCTGCACCTTTGTCATTCTGTATATTTGTGACTAGGAAGCCTATGGGATGACCCAGGGCACTTGCTAGCAGCCTCACTTTACAGGTGAGGACACTGAAGTTCACAGGAGCAAGGTGACTTGCCTTGGAGGGGACAAAGCTGGGTGCCAGCCTCCCTTTCTGTCCTGGGGTTGGAGCTGACCCAGGCCTGTGGCACCCCACATGATGCCAGTGTTCAGCTGGGTGGAGCAGCAGCCTCTGCTCGCTGACTGCTGACCAAGCCAGGGGACCCTCCCGAGGACCTGGCAAGGGAAGACCCTGAGCTCGGCCTTGCATGTGGGAGCCCTAGGATTACTGCTGGGATGGAGTCTCTGCTGTCCCTTTAGGAGTAAGAGGGTAGGAAGTGGCTGGACCACATGGAATGAGGGCAAGTTGGGGATCTCCTCTGACTTCCTGCATGATGTTGGCCACCTACCTGCCCCTTCTCTGAGCCTCAATTTCCCCATCTGTAAATTGAGAGGCTCAGCCTCCTAGATGATCCCCTGGGCTCTTTGGCTCTGGGGAAAGGTGGCAGTGAGTCATCTCTGTTCCCACCAGAGGCTCCAGGAAGAAGAGTGCCAGCGAGACATGGACTGGGACCAGCGGAGGGTTCAGAGTGCTCGCGCCACCTTGCTGTTTGGGTGACGGCAGCAGCGCTGGCAGCGTGACCTGCACAGGGCTCTGGACAGCAGCAACCTCAGCCTGGCCAAGGAGCAGCAGCTGCAGTGAGTGCCGGGGGGCAGGGCGGGCAGGGGGCCAGGCAGAGGGGGATCAGGCAGTGAAGGTCAAGGATGGGGAAGGGGCAGCAGGGGAAAACATCCCGTTCTGGATGGTTCTCATCTGGGACTGGGGAACTCAAGATGGGCAGACCCTGGGCCACAGGTCACTGCTCTGCACATGGGATGCACTGATGGAGGAACTAGAGGGTACCTGGAGCCCCCAGGAAGGGCAATGAGTCAGTCTGGGGAGTCGGGAAAGCTTCCTGGAGAAGGCATCGTGGCTGAGACCCGGGAGGAGGAATGTGCCAGTGGTCACTGCAGGGAGGGCTCTCCAGGCAGAGGGAGGGCTCCCAGGCTGCCTAGAGCAAGCCTGGAGTTTCTTCTTTACAGGCTGGAGTAGTTCAGAGTTCCAGCTACAGGAAAATGTCAAATGCATATAAATAGGCAAACTTGTAACTGAAAACACAGTATTTACTTACTTATTCATGTATTTATTTATCAAACTCTGGTGGTCTGTTGGGCACCTAGCAGTGGCATTAAGAGATGATCTGACAGATAAATGGGGTAAGCAAAGCATCTTTATGATCACAGCATGGAGATTTCATTCTAAGATATCCCCAAGTGTCGCTGGTGCCAGTCCCTTGCCTAATTGCAGTGTGGTTATAAGATGACCCTCGCTTCTGAAGAGCAGTTGAGATGGATTATTTTTTTTAGCTCATTAGGGTTGAAATGAATTCTGTATTTTGGGGATAACACACTGATAAAAAGGGGTGGGCTTTTTTCTTTAAAAAAAAAAGCAGAAAGTAGAATATTAAGGAAGTACACACATCTGCTGATCTTTTTTCTCCCTTTGTTTTATTATCAGGAAAAAATATATGAATGAGGTCTATGCAAATCAACCCACAGAAGACTGTTTCACACAATTTAATACAAGAAGTCGGTAATAAAAAGGACATCCTCATTCCCCTCATTAACGTAAGAAGTGAGGCAACCTTAAATATTTTTTTATTAAAAAAAAAACACTCCTTGATCCAGAGGCATCCTTCACTTGATTTGTCCACTGTGGACAAAACATTTACTAAACCTCTCCCTTCTATTTCTGTGAGGAGTCTTAGTTTCTGTGCAGCTCAGCTCCATGAAGGTCTCAAGTACAGCTCTGGGTGCTACGGACACAGGAGGGCCAGACATGGCCCTTCTAAAGACTATTCTAGATAGAGAGGGCGAGTGAGGTGGGCCATGCATTTCTTAGACTCCAAGTCCAGCTGCTGTAACAGCTGACACTTGCAGGTGCTCACGGTGCAAGGCATTGTTCTAGATGCATCACTTAGAATGAACTAATTTGATTCTTGCAACAGCAAAGGTGGGTATTTTTACCACTCACATTTCCTAGTTGAAGAGCCCGAGTTACAGACACGTTAAGTGACGTGTCCACGATCACACTGCTAAGAAGTGGTGGAGTGTGGGGTTGAACCCAAGGAGTCTGGCTCTCCCACTTCACCCTCCTGATTCCAGTGGCAGAGACTCAAGACAACAGTGGCTTGGACAAAGCAGAAGTTTTTACTGCTTGCTCTTGTGGCTATCCCAGCTGATATGGAAGCTCCGCTGAGCAGTGTGGTGGGGCCCAGGCTCCTTCCAGCTTGTGCTCTGCCCTCCCGCATCCCACACGCAGTTCCCTTCCTGTGGTCCAGATGCAGCTCCACCTCCCAACGTCCTGCCACACTGGCCAGCAGGGAAGGGAAAGGGGAAAATGAAGGGGTGGCAACATGCTACTTCCCTTCAAGGACGTGGTGTGGAAATGGTACATATCACCTCTGCTCACATCCTGTGGGCCAGGACTTAGTCATGAGACCACACCTAGTTGGGTGGAGGCTGGGAAACATGGCTGGCTGACCATGAAACCAGCCATCATTCTAAAATTATATAAAAAAATGGAGTACATATTGGGGCACAACTAGCAGTCTACCACAGCCTTGTAGGGTGACTAGGAATTTGCTGGATGGGAAGTGAGGGCATTCAACACTGAGGGGATACTATGTCTAGCAGTAATGGGGGTCTCCAGATCCAAGACCCAGGAATGACTGGATCCCCCTCTGTCACCTCTTCTTTCTCCACATGTATTTCTTGAAGGGCCATCTGCACAGGGCCAGTGACAGCAGTGCTTGGTGGCACTTTGTCATTAGCCGAGATAGAGCTACATACTCCAGTGCAAGCTCTAGCTCACTTTCCCCCTCCATCTAAACAGCCCTAGTTCTTCCCATGCTTGGAAACCCAAGCCTGAGGACTGATAGTTTCCCTGGGTGGACAAATTGGGGCTAGCCAGCATAAACAAAGGCCTGTGGTATGCAAGAGAAGAGAGGTGACAAGGACATTATCTGCTGTGGTCAGCGTGGAGAGGACCTGGGGGGCAGGCATGGGCTGGGGGTGCAAGGAGAGATGCCTGTGGCCAAGGCTAGAGAAGCAGGCAGGGTCAGATGGGGGAGCCCTTGTACTTTAATGCTGAAGGCAAAGGGGACCTTGGAGGAATTGTCGGCCAGGCAGAGACAGGCCCTGATGTGTGTGTTGCAGAAAGATGGCTCCAGCAGCAGAGTGGGCTCAGGTCACCTGGGGGCTGCTGACGGAGAGGCAGGCTCAGAAGACAAACTTACTGCCTCCCGCTGGACCCAGGATCACATGGATGCACATCCCCGTGGGAAGGCAAAACATTTAACAAATGATCAAACTGGAGAAAGGGTTCTAATCCAGAACTAACCTGGTCATGCCACCATCCACAGGCTGGGGTGGGACTGGAGGTGGGACCTGGTGGCACAACCCAGGGGACAAGGCACTGCCACAGCTGAACTATGGGTCATGATGTTGTGCCAGGGATGGGAGAGCCAGAAGGTGAACTTATCAGCACCTTCTCTATTAACCTCACCTCTCAGATCCCTCCTGGGATGCCAAAGGTATTGCGGCCACCTGCAGGCAGCTCAGAATCTCCACAGGGCCCACTCTGACCTGAACTTATGCCGGCAAGGGTAGGAGACAGCCATGTCTATCCATTACAAGTGCATTTCGTACGAATCACACCATCGCCACCACTGCTAACAGCTGCTGGTCTTCAACGCCAGGTGTGCAGTGCTCCCGTTGCCGAGGAAACCAGGAAGGCCAGGTTGTTCTTGACCCCTGAGGTCATGAGGGCAGTTTGCCCACTGGGGCTATCACTCTTGGCAGGAGATGTGAACAGGTGCCCTTGGAGGTCTGTATTTCACGAACACCTGGCATGGCCCAGGGTCTGATGGTAGGCCTGAAGTGGACCGGATGTTTGGAGAATCTTCTGGTTCATCCCATGACTTGGCTTGGGCCTCAGTCTCCCCTGGGTCTCCAAGAACTTAATCTCGGATCTCTACCCAGCCCATGTCTCTGTTATGAAACTGTCCATGGGCACAGGCGAGAAGGGAGAGAGCTCTGGGAGGCTGCTGCAGCCATCAACATTTGTCAAGAGAGATTCCAAAAGGAAGGCCAGGTTGAAAACGTGCTTGCTTTAAGTGGGCCCTCTGCTGGTGACCAGCAGCACAACGTGATCCCCGTGGTTCTCCAGGCAGGTGGATGAACCGAGCTGTTGAACTACGAGCCCCAGGCCCTGTGCTGGGCAGGTTCTCACAACTCCCATGACACCGCTGGATGCTGTGCTGCTATCCTGCCGAGAGAAAACAGGATATGCCGAGAGAAAAGAGTGTATGTGATTTACCTCCAGCTGGAAGGCAGAGTCAGGGCCAGGTGTGGGGCCCTCTCCACTACTCTGCTCTGAACGGTCTGTTAAGATTTTACAAATGCAGTCACATGTGCTCCAGAGGGTTATTGCTTTTGTTTGGTTTTTTAACTTTTTTCCCCCCAACATTTTGTTATAAAAATTTTAAACACACAGAAAAGCTGGAAGAATTGTACAGTATACAGTCATATACTCACTACCTAGATTCTACAAGTAGTATTTTGCTATATTTGCTTCATCAGCTATCTGAAGACTGGTTTTTAAAAATTCCAGTTATATGCTGCTTAGAAAAGACACATCTAAAACAAAACAGCACAGAAAGGTTAAATATAATAGTATTCAAAGGTCATTTGAATTTACCCAAATGACTTATATCCACACAAAAACCTGCACATGGGTGTCTATAGCAGCTTTATTCATAATTGCCAAAACTTATAAGCAACCAAGGTGTTCTTCAATAGGTGAATGGATAAACAAACTCTGGTACATCTGTGCAATGCAATATTATTCAGTGATGAAAAGAGCTGTCAAGCTATGAGAAAACATGGAGGAGGCTTAAATGTATATTGCTAAGTGAAAGGAATCAGTCTGAAAAGGCTACATACTGTATGATTTCTATAATATGACAAAACTATGGGGACAGTGAAAAGATTGGTGGTTGTCGGGTTCGGAGGGGGAGGGATGAATAGACAGGATTTCTAGGGCAGTGAAACTACTCTGTAATACTGTGGACCCATGTCATTACACATTTGTCTAAACCCATAGAATGTACAACACCAAGAGTGAGCCTAATGTAAACTATGGACTCTGGGTGATGTGTCTATGTCGGTTCATCAATTGTAAGAAATGTGCCACTCTAATATGACGTTAATAATAGGAGAAACTGGGTGGGGGGGGGGAGAGTATATGAAAAGTGTATACTTTCCACTCAGTTTTTCTGTAAACAAAACTGCTCTAAAAAAATAGTCTGTTAATTTTTTTAAATGAAGCCATAAAATAACTAGGGAAAAAAAAGTCATTTGCACATAGTTCTTTATTTTGAGTTCAAGTTCTCATGTTCAGAATAGTGGGAAAGGACTCAAAAATAAAGGATTGGCCCTCTACTAAATGATGTAAAGGCTCTCTCTTGGAGCATCCATGTTACTCCCGGACTCTCCAGTCTGTTCTAGTTGAGTAACAGCTCAGATTTCATGTTTCTTTAGCCTACATAGTTACATAGTGTAGAGTCTGCACAAAATAAATTTGAAGAAGCAGATATTCAGTGACGTGAGGGCATAATCCTAGAGCTGCATTTCATTGTCTGCACCCTCTTTTCCCTAAGTCCTACCCTTAATAACTTCTGGCATTCACCAGAATGTACCATGCTGTGTTGGAAACAAAGACATCTCATTGACATGACATCACCGAGTCATCCTTGCAAGTACCCTGTGAGATAAACAGGCAGTTACTTATTACCTTCTTTCACAGATAAGGAGACAGGTTCAGAGGGACAACATTAGGTCATAGAACCGCAACAGGCTGAGGGAGGATTCAAACCCAGGTCTCACTGACTCCTACTTCAATGCTCAGGCCACCTGACCCCCTAGATAGGCCCAGCCCAAGACACACACACGCCCAGACTGAGGTGATGCTCTTGCTCTGGGACCTGGCCTACCCTAGCAACGTCTCTCTGTTGAAGGACCAGGCAGCGCTTTGCATTGTAATTAGTGCTTCCATCTCACCTTCCATGTCGTGATGGGCACAGTGCGCATGCTCTTTCTGTACCAAGCACTGTGCTAAGTGCATTCCTTAGACATATCTCAGTTCCTTGCACCAATCCTCAGAAGTCAGGATTATTGTCTTTTCCACAGGTGAAGTCACCGAGGTGGGGGACTTCTTACAACAGAATGGCCTATATGGCAGATTGAATATCCTAAAAAGTCTGTTCACTACAATTCAACTAGATCTTGGATAAACAGTAACAAGCATTTCATGTGCATTGATGAGCTCAAAAGAGCAAATGAAACTACGAACAGTCACATTCACACACTAAAAACCAGTGAACTAAAACCAGAACAGAGAGCAGTCACAAGAAATAGAAGCTGGGGCTTCCTTGGTGGCAAAAAATGAGAGGCCTTCATAAAGGGGGAGCATCAAAACTGAGACCACTGCATTAATCTGGGACCTTGGAAGGTGACTACACCCTCAGAGAAAGTGGGGATAGAAATAAGAGTGCTGGAAACTGATGAGTCTTCAGTGTGGCTCTGGGATAGTAATAATGTTAAGGATGATGACAGTGATGGTTATGACAGTGATGATGGTGGTGATGATAGTGGTAATAGAGGTGGTGGTGGTGGTGGTGGTGATGTGCATGATGGTGATGACGGGGATGATGATGATGGTGATGGTGATGACGGGGATGATGATGATGATGATGATGGTAATAGAGGTGGTGGTGGTGGTGGTGGTGATGTGCATGATGGTGATGACGGGGATGATGATGATGGTGATGATGGTGATGACGGGGATGATGATGATGGTGATGGTGATGATGGTGATGGTGATGATGGGGATGATGATGATGGTGGTGATGGTGATGGTGGTGATGGTGATGATGGGGATGATGGGGATGATGATGATTGTGATGGTGATGATGGTGATGACGGGGATGATGATGATGGTGATGGTGATGATGATGGTGATGGTGATGATGGGGATGATGATGATGGTGGTGATGGTGATGGTGGTGATGGTGATGATGATGACGGGGATGATGATTGTGATGGTGATGATGGTGATGGTGATGGTGGTGATGGTGATGATGGTGATGATGGTGATGATGATGATTGTGATGGTGATGATGGTGATGACGGGGATGATGATGATGGTGATGATGATGGTGATGATGGTGATGACGGGGATGATGATTGTGATGGTGATGATGGTGATGACGGGGATGATGATGATGGTGATGGTGATGGTGATGGTGATGGTGATGATGGGGATGATGATGATGGTGGTGATGGTGGTGATGGTGATGATGATGATGATGACGGGGATGATGATTGTGATGGTGATGATGGTGATGGTGATGGTGATGGTGATGATGGTGATGGTGATGATGGTGATGGTGATGATGGTGATGATGGTGATGGTGATGGTGATGATGGGGATGATGGGGATGATGGGGATGATGATAATGGTGATGGTGGTGATGGTGATGGTGATGATGGTGATGACGGGATGATGATGATTGTGATGGTGATGATGGTGATGGTGGTGGTGGTGATGGTGGTGATGGTGATGATGGTGATGGTGACGGTGATGATGATGATGGTGAGGTGATGGTGATGATGGTGATGACGGGGATGATGATGATGGTGATGGTGATGATGATGGTGATGGTGATGATGGTGATGACGGGGATGATGATTGTGATGGTGATGATGGTGATGACGGGGATGATGATGGTGGTGATGGTGATGATGATGGTGATGATGGTGATGACGGGGATGATGATTGTGATGGTGATGGTGATGATGGTGATGACGGGGATGATGATGATGGTGATGGTGATGATGGGGATGATGATGATGGTGGTGATGGTGGTGATGGTGATGATGATGATGACGATGACGGGGATGATGATTGTGATGGTGATGATGGTGATGATGATGGTGATGGTGGTGATGGTGATGATGGTGATGGTGATGATGGTGATGATGGTGATGGTGATGGTGATGACGGGGATGATGGGGATGATGATAATGGTGATGGTGGTGATGGTGATGATGGTGATGACGGGATGATGATGATTGTGATGGTGATGATGGTGATGGTGGTGGTGGTGATGGTGGTGATGGTGATGGTGGTGATGGTGATGATGGTGATGGTGACGGTGATGATGATGATGGTGAGGTGATGGTGATGATGGTGGTGGTGGTGATGGTGGTGATGGTGATGATGGTGATGATGGTGATGGATGTGACGGTGATGGTAATGGTGGTGATGGTGAGGTGATGGTGATGATGGTGATGGTGATGATGATATGGCAATGGTGACGATGATGGTCATGCTGGTGATGGTGGTCCTTGAGAATTAATACTCTTTGCCCACTTTATATGGCCCCAGAGTTTTACTTTATTCAAAGAGGTGAGAGAAATCCCCAGCAGAAAAATGAAACTGAAGTGTTCTCAGATTAGTTTTGCCTCCATGGCACCTACCAAAAGCTAACACAAATCATCTCTGGAAGAAAGCAGGCCCAATTTAGACCCCTCAGGATTCTCCCCAGATTAAATTCAACCAAAAACAAGCTCACGCAAACAAAAAACACACAAGGAAACCAGCCACATGAGTAAATATCAGTAGAAACAACAATCCAGATTTGGATCTCCCAAGAACTTGAAGTAATGTTCTTAGGTATCGCTGTTTCAAAAGAGTAAGCGTCTTCTGCTCCGAGCCTTGATAGAATTACCAGTACTAGATTCCCTCTTCTGCTACAAACAACAGAAAACTGGACAAAGTAGATGAAACAACTGTTCTCAGACATTGGACAGTGGACAGCACAAGACTGTGATCTCTGAGAGAAGGAAAACAAACAATGTGAGTGGCACAATTACCCAGTACTCCTCCCTAGAGGCATTGTGCCCTGGCAGAGGGAGGGAACCCTAAGCAGAATACACTGGTCTCACTGAGTTCAGAGGTGATGGGAATTTGTGGGGCAGAGTAACCACATGACCCAGGAAATCCACTCCTAGGTAAATATCCAAGAGAATTGAAAACATGTATCCACACAAAAACTTGTGCACGAATGTTTTGAGCATCATTATAACAGCCACAAACTGGCAATAATCCAAATGTCCTTCAACTAATGAATGGATAAACAGAAGGTGGTATATCCATACAATGGAATATTATTCAACCGTAAAAACAAATGAGGTACTGATAAATGCTACAACATGGATAAACCTTGAAAACACGCTTAGTGAAAGAAGCCAGACATAAAGGGTCACATATTGTATGATTCCGTTTATATAAAATATTCAACACAGGCAAATCCATAGAAACAGAAAGCAGATTATTGTTTTTCCAGGGGCAGGAAGATAGGGGCTGACAGCTAAAGGGTATTAGGGTTTCCTTTTGGGGTGATGAAAATTCTGAAATTAGTAGTGATGGTTGGATAACTTTGTGCATATATTTAAAACCACTGAGTTTTACACTTTATACACCTTTTTGTACAACGTGAATATTATGGCATGTGAATTACATCTCAGCTTTTTAAAAGCCCATGAGATATCACTACACAGCCACTAACTGGCTGAGATTAAACAGACTGACCATACCAAGTCATGGCCAAGATGCAGAGCAACTGTAACTTTAATCCGCCATTGGTGGGAAGGAGGCAGTTTTTACAAAGTTAATCATTCACTTACCTGACGATCTAGCTATTCCAAGAGAAATGAAAACATTTGTCCACATAAAGACTGTCACAGAAATGTTCATGGCATCTTTATTCATAATAGCCGAAAACTGGAATCAACCAAAATGTCTATCAACAGATGATTAGATAAACGAATGCTGTTATGTTCATACCACTTGCCAACTAAAAGTAACAAACCGCTGATACACCCAACAGAATGGCTGAATCAGAAACCATAACCAGAAACATTGAACCAAGAGAACACAACATACAATTCTATATATGTGAAGTTCCAGAATCAGCAAGAATATTCTATCAGGGTTTGCCTGGACAAGGCAATGGGGGTTGACTGCAAAGGGGCACAAGCTACTTTTTTGGAGTGATGGAAATGTACAGAAAGAAAACAGATACACACAATCAGGGCTGCAGAGGGCGGGTCCATAACAAACCTGGTACAAGCTGTCTGCGGAGTGGGCTACGTTGCCGTCTACCCCAGCGATGTCCGCCAGCAGGTGGCATTTCTATCTCGCCTGCTCCTGCCTCTGCAGAGCCCCTGGCCATCTTGTCTCCACCACGCCTCCGGTCTCTCTCGTCTCTCTCCGCAGAGAGATGGGGCTGGTGTGGATCCAGTTATTGCGACCTGCTGCAGCAGCCACTTTGGAGTGTCAGTGCAACGAGGTGACAGGTCCCCATGCTCCATGGCTGAGCAGCAGTCCTGAGCCTGGTCACAGGCAGAAGCTTTGGGTGGGGCGGGGGAGGGGGGAAGGAGCAAGGGTCTCCTGAATACGTTTTCCCTTATTGACCACATGTAATGTGTCCATGTGATGTTAAGACAATGATGAAAAGGAGCTGGAGGAAGCCGAGAGAGAGCAAGGTTGTGAGCCACATGGAGGAGGTCGTTGTCGGGGGACGGGGTTGGGGGCTTCGTCTGTGCTTGCCTCCCACCGAGAAAAGGCCGGAGGCGTTGCTCCTCTTCCCCCTACCCACCAGCTCATCCAACCCGCCCCCACGTTCATGCTCCCCACCCTGGAACGTAGCTTTCCCACCACCCAGACCTGGCTAAGTCAATTTTGTCCCCTCTGTGTCTGGCAGGGCTGCTTTCCTTCTTTTCCTTCTCTAAATGAAGAATGAATCTAAAGCCCCCAGGGCCAGCCCCTAGCATGGGCCCAGAATGGGGACATGGATGGGGAAGTGAGCAGATGGAATGCCTGGGATTAAGAGGATCTTTTCCTTTTTACCAGGCATTCTAGAAAGCTTTCCAAACATACTTGTTCTAACAGTGCCAGAGAAGAGACTGCAGCCCTATCGTCCACAATTACTATGGACAGAACATTCCAAAGCCTATTGAAGAAAGGAGTGGCTAGGCCCATCTCCTCTCCACCAGGATGGGCTGTGAATTAATCACCCTTAAAGGTTCCCACTGGAGCTCTTGGGCTCACAAATGTGGCTCTGTTGACTGGATGTCCAGTGGGACCTGGCAGAGCCTGAGGACAGTACTCACAGCCATGTGGGCCTGCTGGGAACGAGAACAGGAGCCAGACAGCCACCACTACATCTCTCACCCAACATCACTCAGTGTCCTTGGCTTGCTCATCTGGTGAGAGGCCCAGCACCACGTGGCCCAATCTCGTTCTTAACTCAAATTCACAGCCAGGGAGTCTTTTCAGCCAGGCTCATCTTTTCACATAGGCAGCCAAAGGTCAAGCCCCATCTTCCCAGGGGGAGGGTCTTGTGGCTCAGAGTGTAACCCTAGGCAAAAAGGGCGGTGGACTTGCAGCCACGGTAACATGCACAGCAAAATACGCTAGTAGTATTTGCAGCCGCTGCTTGTTGAGCCCAGCACAATGCTGACACAGCATATATTATTAAAGCCTTCCCAAGTCTGGGAGGCCTTATTACCAGTTCCATATCCCACATGAGGAATTGAGGCTTAGAGAGGCGAACTAACTTTCTCAAGATCCCAGAGCCAGTTAAAGGTGAAGCCAGGCATCGATCCCAGTTCTAACTCTAAAGTTCCTGCAACCTGTGACAGTGTCCACAAGGTAATGGTCAGCAGACCCCAGGTAGTGAAGACAGGTGGCTACTCCCCAGTATATTTTGCTAGCCCAGCCTGCCCTGAATTCAAGCTCAGTATCCTTCTACCTACTAGGTAGTTCTACTTGGATATCTAATAGCTAGTCCAGATTAACGTGTCCAAACAGAACTGGTTTCCCTCTACCCCAAACCTGTCCCTCCAAAGTCTTCCCCATCTCAGTCAATGGCAGCCCCATCTTTCCAATTGCTCAGGACAGAAAGCTTGGATTCACCATTGGGTTTTCTCTCTCACACACACACACATCCAATCCATCAACAAATCCTGGTGGCAAAAATTCAACACGTGTAGCAAATCTGACCACTTCTTCACCACCCCCACAGCGATCACCTTGGTCTAAGCCTTTACGTCCCACCTGGACTACTGCTCGGCCTTCTCCCTGGTGTCCCCGCTTCGCCCCTTTCCACCCATGTTCTTTCTCAATGCTGAAGCACAGAGACCCAGTTAAAATGCAAGTCAGACTATCTGTCCTTCTGCTCAAACCCTCCTATGACTCCCAACTCAGGGTAAAGCCAGAGTCCCTGTGGTGGCCTGCGAGGCCACATGACCTTACTCCCTGCTGTCTGTCTCTCTGATGCCTCTCCTACTGACCTCCCCGTTGCTCACTCTGCTCCAATCACACTCTCTTCCTTGCTATTCATTAAGCAGCCAAACACATTCCTGCCTTGGCGGGGCCTTTGCACTTGCAAATGCTCTTTCTCCAGATGGAGAGCCACCCGGCCAACTCTATCACTTCCATGAGGACAGCTCAAAAGTTACCTTCTCAGTGAGGCCCTCCCCTGACCCCTACGTAAGATGGCAACATCCCTCCTCCCCAGCACTCCTCCGACCCTGCTTTACTTTTCTCCATGACACTTATTGCCTGAGATGTAAGCTCCGTGAGGGCAGTGACTTTGCATTGTTCACTGCCATTCCCAGAGCCTTGAACATCACGTGACATATATTTGTGCCTGAATTACTGAACTGTGGGGCGTGAGTTTCATAGCCTGCCTAAACGCCCAGGGAGGGTTCAGGCGTAATGAAGATACTCTGGAAAGCAAGAAAGGTGGATCCTCCAGGGACCTCTTTGTATGATAATTGAGGAGCTGCCAGGGAAAAACTCAGCCTCGGGGAACTGACAGTCCAGGCACATGCCAGTGTGGCATAGCTTGATTGATAATAGAGGGAGCTGGGCCCAGCTGCATGGGGCTCCTGTTAGAGATGCAGGGAGGTGCACTGAAGTCCACGGGCCAGCATCCCTGTGAGGCACAGGGGCAGGAGGTAACAAGACCTGCACTGGCACCCAAGACTTGGCCCAAGGTGTCCAGGAGCATGACCAGACAAGCCTAGGTGTCAAGGAATATGATACACACCTCCTAGTGGGGAGAGGCCATGCCAAGAGCCAGCACAACATGGCTTGAGTCACATCCGACCTCGCACTCACATTCTGGCCCTGGAAGTAATGTGTTAAAGCTGCATTTTGCTTCCACACGGATTTAGGAGGATTGGACATGGCTTCTGCCCCAGAAAGCTCTGGAAGGGGGAGAATCATTCATTCATTTGATACGCATTATTGACAGCACACCAGGCACAGCGCTGGGCCCTGTGCTGCAGCAATTAACAAGACATGTAGTCTAAGGAGTCAGGGGGCGGGGGTTGGAGACAGAAATAAATAAGCAAATAAATACACGGAAAGATCGATTCAAACAGAAGTAAAAGCTACCTGGAAAATAGCTACAAGAGCAAAATGTTCTATACAATGTTTTTGTTGGTGACTTGGATGAAGCCCTAAAAATATGCTCCTCAGGTCTTCAGGTGATCAGAGCCAGAAATCAGGATTCACACCATCTAACGTGCAGCAAAACAGAATTTAATAGCGACAAGTTGCCGAGATCTGGAATCAGGTTCCCCAAAGCACATGCACAAACTCAAAACGTCCAGAGTCTCAGGTCATGTAAAAATGATTGGGAGGATTTTGTTGACCAAAAGTCAAGGATGATGCTGCTACTCATTCCCTCGTTCATTCAACACATTTTGACTGGATGCTTATGGGGCTAGGTACTGCTCTAGGCAATGAAATTACAAAACAAAACAAAACAATACAAAACATACCCTTGCCCTTTCAGAGCTTACATTCCGGGATTGAACGAAGAAATAAACAATGAACAAGTAAAGTCTATGTATACAGATGGTGATGGTAGTAAAGAGCAGGGAAGGACGGCATGAGTGTGTTTGGGGAGGGGGTACTGCAGGTCTGGGTAGGGTGACCTGTGTCACTGAGCTCCCTGGGGAGCAGACTCTCATCCAGAGATCAGTGTACAGGGCACGTATTAGAAAGTGCAACTGGGATCAACATATATGGGAGGAGGGGAAGGAAGCAGGACTGGGCAGAGGGAGAAGCTGAGCTTTGTGGCAGGCCCGACGAAGGCCTCAGCCAGCCCCACATGTCAGCCTCAGATCATGGCTGGGGGCTGGACTGTTAGGCCCCACATCAATCAGTCCCTGGACAAGCCTGCCCCTGGACGGAGGCGTGGCCTTGGACAGGCACTTTTTTTCAACTGAGGCAATCCTCGAAGAGCACTGAAAGCTCATGGCCACCCTCCAACAGCCTGGGAACAAGTCCCTCATTCCCAAATAGGAATCACAGTGTCCACCACACCAGGGGAGGCTTCTGCAGGAAGGAGACATTTAAATAAGAACCTGAAGGGGTGAAGGCAGAAACCTGTCTGGACAGAGGGAACACAAGTGCACAGGCCCGAGGAAGGATGATGCTTGAGGGCTGGAGCAGCAGAGAGGGGGCTGGGAGGCAGTAATCCTTTCCGGCAGGGCGGCTTTGTAAGGACTTTGTTTTTTCCTGGGAGGCAGATTGGCACCTTTGGTGGCTTTTGAGCAAGGAGCAATTTGACTTGCATGATGAAATGACCCACCTGGCCTCTGTGATGAGACGAGAATACAGGGGAGAAGGGAGAGAGAGAAAGGCCAGAGAGGACCAGGCCTCGGTACCCAGGCTGGGAACGACAGGCTCAGACCCCGATGAAGCAGCAGAGGTGGTGAGAAGCATCTGGTGCTGGACAAACTGAAGATGGAGCAAGTGGACGTACCGACAGATTGGATGTGGGGTGTGAGGTTTGGGGACTGAGCCACTGTTTGGATGGAGTTGCTGTTATAAAGACTGATGTCTTCTTCCAAAGCAATGTATTGGGCTGGGCCCACTGGGCAGGGCCTGCTCGGGGCGTTAGGTCGACCGTTCTCCAGCCCCTCCTGCCCCTGCCCTCCAGTGGGGGAGACACCAGGTAGCAGATGCTTTAACCGTTCAGGTGAGGCAGGGTTGTAAGAATAGAGGACTAGAGGGATCTCGTGCAGGTGAGGAGTGGAAACAGGCCCCACTGCCCAGCCGAGGCCTCGTTTCCAGCCGAGGCCTCGTTTCCTCTTCTGGGACACATATTTTATGAAGGGCATTGACAAATTAATGCATTAAATAAGACCCGCTGGTAAGTCTAATAACTACCCTGATTTGAAGTACAGATGGTCATTATGTATGGGCAAAATGGTCACAGGGGCTGCGAATGCTCCTCTGGAATGTTCTGTTCATAACTGAAGGACATGCTACACTTCAGATATAGGCTAGTTGAAATAAAGAGGCAATTTTTCCCCATTCTGTTTCACAGACTGCCCCCCTGCATCCTGTCCATGGATCTCTTGGGAATCTGTGGACCCAAGTTAAGGATCCCTGTATTGCACCCATTTTGCTGATGAGATGAGTAGACTGAGGCTCAGATAAGTAAAGGGATTTGCTCATCCTTGAGACAAGATGAGAATTTGGCTGTGTGGCCCCAAAGCCTACTTCAGCCTCCTGCCCTCCACCTGTAAATGGCAGACAGCCCTGCTCACCTGGCTGGCTGCTGGGAGAAGTCAGTGTGGTGTGTGTGCAGCAGCCCAGCCTAGCAAGGGGCTCCACGAGCAGCCACTCCTGGGGTCCTGTGATCACCTCATTGATGAGCAGAGGGCAGGCCGCAAGCGGGCCCTGAGCACTCGCCCTGCAGCTGTCAGCATCCTGATGATTTGAGGCTGTTTTCAAGGATCCCAGCCCTCATTCAGGGGCTGGGGCTGCAAGTTGGCAAGCTGAGCACTGGCCCTGCTGGTGGCCTGGGCCCAGCTGTGTGGGGCAGGGAGCTGGCTGGTCACTCAGGCACCAGCAGGGAGGAAGAGAGGCTTCCACAACCTTGATTCAAACTCACCAGGCAAGCAAGCCTCAGAGGAGAAAAAGAATTGAATCTATCTCTCGGTTCCTTTCATGCGACCATGTGCACAAGGTGAACGGCATGGGAGATGTTAAGAGGGAGGCGTCAGGCTTTGGGCCTGGGCTTCCTGCATGTGGAATTAGCTGCACATGGTTGACTCTCTCTTGCCTCCTCTCCAACGTATCCTGAGCCATCCCTGGCCCAGCCACAACTGTACTGTGGCCCTGGAGGCTCCTGGGCTTCCCAGGGCTGAGCCTGTCCCCTCTCAGCCTCAGTGCCACGAGGAAACTCAATGGAGATCCATTGTTGGGGGAGCCCGAATAGTCCTCGTGCAAGGGTGGGAGCTGGGGGCTGCAGAGGCAGGAGAGGAGCCGAGTCCTTGCACCTGTGGCGAGATAAGGGAGCAGCTGGTATCCCCCAAACTGGATTTCCGGCTCCTCTGCTTCATGTGACTTCAGACAAGTCGCCTTAACTCTGAGAGGCTCAGTTTCCCCAGCTGTAAAATGGGGATGATTACATCGATCTACCTCCCAGGATTACTGAGAGGAGTAAGTAGGTGAATATAGGAAAAGACCCATCCCACCCAGCCCTGGTCACTGCTGGCGCTTAGAAGGACGGGGAAACGGGGTTAATCAGCATGAAGTCACATTCCCTGGGCTCAGATACCAGCCTCTGCCTCTCTCTGGCTATGTACGCTTGGAAGAATGACCTACATTTCCCAAGGTCAAGTTACCACATCTATAAAGCGGGAATAATAAGTATATCATTGTCCCAGGACTATTCTGAGAATTAAATAAAATAACTCATTAAAGTGCTTGGCACATAGAATGAACTTAACAAGTTGTTATGTAAAAAATACACTTTGGGGACATCCAGGGCTCATGAGTGGAGAATGCCATGCCGATGATGTAATTTGGAAGGCCTCAGATCACTAATATCGAATTTAACATAGGGAAGGATACAGCTCTCCATTAAAGCTCAAAGCATGAGTTCCGTGTAAATATTTTTCCGTTTCTGTCTTAGAGAAGCCATCCCTCCCTGTAATAAGGCCTTGGAACCTTTGGGAAGAAATGTCAAATGACAAAACGTAGCATGGAACAATTTGTGGCATCCGCCTGTTCCTTTTCTCAGTCAACAAACCCTCAGAGCTCCGTCTGTGAACCCAGTCAGATGTGTGCTGGGCTAGGAGGCCAGGGGGTGCCGGATCCTCACTCTCGAGGGGTTCACCATCGAAGGCTGTTCGGCCTTCCCGGCTGAAAGTTCAGACGAAGAGCCTGCAATTGACCAAGTGGCTGGCTTTCTTCCACTCAGAAACACATTGGAAAGTGGATATTCTAGAGGAGTTATCCAACAACCATTTCTTGGAATCGTAAATGTCTGAGGGTTGCTGCAATACTTGAGATTATCTTGTTTTCTTTATCCACTGAAGCCAAGATTTTAATGCTACATCTGTGTGAGTCTCTTTGGTTAATAAGAACCAAATGTTGTTGGTGGAAATGACTGGAAATTACACTTAGGATCAGAATGTGGGGTTTTAGATTCCCTCTTGGAAGGCAGCACTGAGAAACAAACACACAAGACATTCTCCCTGTAAATCACCCCAGATGTTGCAGCACCCACTCTCCTGCCTCCTCCCCTCCCCTCGTCTCCTGCCTCCTTCCGGCTTCAGGAAGACTGTTATGGAGCATCCTGGGAACAGGCTTCCACCGGTTGGTAGTAAATATCCCATAGTTCAAATTAAACCTCCAACCCCGTCTCTCCTCTGCACTTCTTTTTCTGCTACTAGAAATCTACACCTGTGTGTCCTACAGGCACATGCAAACTGCATTCATTTTTCCCTAAAGCTGCTCTTCTATCTGCAGACAGCATGTTGACATAAGTCACCACCTGGTCCTTGGTGAGAAAACTGGGAATCGTTTCTGATCCACCCGCCCCCCCATGCTGCCCCCACGTCCATCAAGTGCTGACCCTTCTCTCTCTGATTTGGTTCCCCCTTCCTCATCTACTTGCTCCTGTCCTGGTTTGGGATCCCCCTGTGGACCATTGCAGCAGGCTCCTCTTGCAATCCCCCAACAGTCTGTCTCCCACCCCTTCAATCCCACCCAGATCCCACCTGGCCATGGCTCTTTTTCAGAACTGAATTGGAACCTGAATCCATTGGTTTCCTCCACTTGAACTCCACCTTTGAAGAAAAATATAAATGACATCAATATAAACTCATATCTAGAAGTTAGTGAAATGGGGGCCCTTCCAGGAACTGACCAGGACTCTCAGGAAGCAGATGCTCTTCTTTCCTCCTGTCCATCATGTCCTGGATAATGGAACTGATGGTCTGGTGGCAGGGTCTGGCACCTGTGCTGAGCAGGTCCCTGAAGGACATGGAGGTGACTCAGAGGCAGTCCCTGCCAGTGAGGGGCTCTGAGGATGGGTAGAGAATGACTGAAAGGAATGTTTCCAAAAGGGACCAGAAAGGGGCAGACCCAGCTTGAGGAAGACTTTGGAAGGCAGGCCAAAAGTTGGACTGATGCCCATGGGCTGGGGTGTTGGCAGAGCATCAGCAGAACAGTGGATGAGCAGTGCTGGGCTTTCAGGAGAGAAGGCTGCAGGCCACAAATTCTCCCACACCCCTTTTCCAAATCTTACCAGCCTCTCACTTGGGCTTTGCACTCGAGAATCAGGAGGGGGATAGAGACCACCCTGGGCCCCACCATCCCTCACCTAGAATTGGCTTCTTGGGTCTGGGCCAGCATCTCCACAGTGCTGGGAGTCCTGCCTGTTGCACCCTCAAGAGATTCTGATTAATAACAGACTTGTATGCATTTGCTTGGTTTTGCTTTGTTTTTCGAAGGTGGCCAGGAAATAAATATTTGCTGGGTGATTGAATGGCCCCCGTTTCTCTAACAAAGCTCCCCTCCCAGTCTGCCCTGAGATTTCCAAAGGGCAAAGCTAAGAAGAGCTAGATGTGGGTTTTGTCAGCTTGGTGATATCTCTAGTAGAACAATACTAATAACCAATTCTTGCTGAGCCCCTACTATGTTCTAAGCATTTTGCTTGGATTATTTCATGTCATGCAGACAGCGACCTGTGAGCTCCACACTCTGGTGATTCCCCTTTGCAGGTGAGAAATCAGGGCCCTAGTCAGCTAGGTCATAGGCCCAAAGTCACATGGTCAGTGAGGGTTTGAACCCAGGTGGTCTCACTCCAGAAAGCATGCTGTGAAGTATTATGCCGTGCTGCCTGGGCTCCCTGCTCTAGCACGGCACATTCGTACTGCTCATTTTCTTTCTCTCCTCTCCCCTGCTAGATCAAAGACCTGAGCCGCCAAACCCTCTAAGCCTGTGAGCAACTGGAGCGCAGAGTCTAAGGGAACCATGTTGCATAGAACCCGGAGCACAGCTGGAACCAAGCCGGCACTCAACAGATGTTGGCAGAAAGAGTGCAGGGGTGCCTCACCTACTCAGACACCAAGCAGCCCCCACCTCGCCAAAGCCAGGGCTCCCCCATGCTGCACCCCTTGTTTTGCTTTGCTTGTTTTTCTCTGGTTATACCAATACCAGTACCCCTTGGGCAGCTGTAAATTGATATCTGAGAGGGGAAGTCCTCGCTTATCTGTTCATTTAATATAAACAACCCATCACCCTTTCCAAATGGCTGGATGGACTGCTGCTCCCTACCAGCAGTCAGCTCCATGGTCGACAACATTTGTTGAACACCCATGAAACATTCAAATGCTGCAGTGAATTCATCATAAATCAGTGTGTGGTTTTGCTTTGGGAAAGCAGGCGTGGGCTTTGGGCACAGGAGGGTCCCAGAACTGATGGTGTGGTGGCCCCCGCAAAGGAGGCCATCCTGGAGGGCCTGCTTCCAGCCAGCCCTACTGCAGTCACTGCCTTCTCCATGGGGCACTGAGTAATTGGTTCTGCATGGTGTTTGTTACAGTTTATGTTGAAACCAAAAAGGAGCAACTCGGTGGGGAAGGCCCTTGTCAGAGACCACATGGTTGACTCCCTCCTGGCGTCTCCGCTAACCTGTTCCCAATTAGGGGACTGGGGGGCTCAGGGCCTGGCGTTTGTTTGTGAAACTCTTTGACCAAATTCTGCCTCCAAGGACCCTTTTTGGAGACGTCTTTTCTTTTTAAAATGCAGACTAAAAAAGCCCCATGGAAGTGAGAAAGAGCAAGATCTTGCAGTCCCTCTGTACCAAGCTGTGCCAAGTGCCAAGTTTATGGGCTGACATTCCTCCAGCTGGATGCTTTCAGACATCACTGGCCACCGGATTCAGAAAGAGCTAAATGGAAATTTGGGAAGAAGCACTGTTTTCTTCCAGGGCTTGGGCACCATTTTTGCCATCTACAAAAATACACTTTTCTATATTTAGGCAATGCTATTCACAGGCCTCTCTCCCTTTTTAAAAAACTCAGGAATGTTTCTCAGTTTGTTTTTGCCATTTAATATTTTCCCCTACCACCTGGAGAAACTGTCAAGCACTCACATCCCTGAATCAACTTTTCCCACAGCTTGCTAATTAAAATAAACCTCTGGCCACATTACGATGCTCTGGCATAATTTAGGGGTCAGTGGAAAATATTTGTGTGTGTTTTCACCACCTCGGTAGCTCATTGCTGGCATGGATGGGCACCTGCTCCGTGCTAGGCACTGGGTTAGTTGCCACACACACACACATATTTGCTCATTACAGTCTCTGGTCCGCTGTGTGTGCTGGGAAATGTGATCATCACAGATGAGAAAACTGTGTTCCAGGGAATCAGCCACTTGCTTAGGATTCCATAGCCACGAGGCAAGGGGAGACAGAGACCTGAATCCAGGATTGTTTGACTCTAAGTGTACACGGTACTCAGCTTGGAGCTGGGGAAGAGACACGTTTGGGATAGTCACTCCTGAAGTTCAGCAGATATTATTTGAACTTACAATTCCATGAGTGTCTGACAAAATCCTCCTGGAAATGTGTTCCATGGAAAACGCTCTGACCTGGGAGCTTGAGGGTGTGGTCCTCTCTCCTAAGACACTCCCTGCCGCCACCAACACACTCTGAGAAGTCTGCTTTTAGCCTCCAGCCCTCACTCCAAAGTGAAGATGACAGTGAAGTCCCTTCACTGCTCCCAGAGGCCCCAGCACTTCAGGTGTGAGTTAGGAAAAGCGCCCCCTTGACCGCACCTGCCCTGGTGCAGGCTCTCTGGGTGGGTGCGGCGCCATGCCCAGGCATGCAGTTGGCCCACTCACAGCAGGTGGCATCCGGGTGCCAGTCGCTCCTTGGCCTGGCATCTGAGTGCAGGAAACAAGCTTCTCACCATGCCAGCTCTGGCTCCTCTGCTGGGAGCTCATCAGTCTTGCAGGTTATGTCTTCCCGAACCTGCCATTCAGCCTCTGGGCCTGACAAAAGTGATGACAACACAGTGACACTTTCAGTTGATGTAATAGTCAGGGTTCTCCAGAGAGAGAGAGAACCAGTAGGAGATGTATAGACATACATATTGGTATAGGTGTAGGTATAGATATAGGTATAGGTATAGATATAAATATAGATGTAGATATAGATACAGACATAGACACAGACACAGATACATGAGAGGGGGTTTCTTAGGGGAACCGGCTCACGCGAGGATGAAGGCTGAGCAGTCCCATGACAGGCCATCTGCCAGCTGGGAGGCCGCCTGGGAGGCTGGTAGTGTGGCTCAGTCCAAGTCCAAAGGCCTCAGAACTGGGAAGGTGATGGTGTGACTCAGTCCGAGGCTGAAGGCCTGAGAGCCCGGGGGCCGCTTGTGTCAGTCCTGGAGTCCACAGGCTGGAGAGCCTGGAGTTCTGACGTTGAAGGCGGGAGAAGAGTGTCCCCCAGCCCCCAGAGAGACCACTTCGCCTTCTCTCTGTTCTTGTTCTATCTGGCCCCCAGGTGGCTGGGTGCTGCCCACCCACACTGAGGGCAGATCTTCCCCACTAATCCACTCAGATTCACATGCTAGTCTCTGCCGGAAACACCCTCACTCTAGGCATTCCTTAATCTCGTCAAGTTGACATCCAAAATTAACCATCACAGTTGTATTAACTTGTATAATCTGCACAACAATCCCATGAGGTAGGTTCTATCTTTATCCCCATTTAACAGATGAGGAGGCTGAGGCTCCCATCTGAGAATGCAGGGACTGTGGGGCCAAGCTTCTGACCACATCACTCTCCTACCCTTCTGTGTATCCCTCAGTATAAGGTGTGGCCTCCAAAGCCCCTAAGGTCCTATACCCACTCTGCTCCAGACACACTCCAAAAGCCCCCTGGGCCTTTGCACTGGCCATCTGTCCCCCCCTGAATTGTCCTTTCCTACCTGGACTGCCTGGCAAACACCTCTTCTTCATCTTTCAGTATTTACTGGAGCATCTGTGGTTGGGGCTCTTTTCAAGAGCAGTTCCTTTCTTCCTTCCTCTGTGTCCTGCTGTCAGGCCACATTCATCTGTCACAGGACACATTGCAGCTTTTCCATGTTCACAGCCCACCTCCTGTAGTCAGCAATGGGTCCTGGGGGACAGGGGCCAGTCTGCTGTGGGAATCTTGTGTCCTTGGCATCCTGCACAGAGTCTGGTCCATGCTAACTTCTTAGTGAGCGCTTGGGCAGGGCCCAGCTCCCCAACCCCATGCCCAGGCCAGCCTCATCTCAGGGCTCTGGCTCCTCACCCGATTCCCATGCCACCCCATAGTAGGTTCCTCATTGGTAATTCAAACCACAAACTGAATATTTGCTGAAACTAGAATCGCATCTTTCTAGATATGAATTCTGGATGATGTAAGCCAGCTGTTCTTTTCTCACACTTATTTGGTGCCTCTGGTTTACTGGTGTCCTGGGTGTGTGAAGTGGCCCTGCAGAGGCCTGGGGAGAAAGCACATGGACACACAAATCTTACAGACATTGCCATTCATTTTGATAAACTCAGAGCCTGTGTTCTCAGTGAAGCACCAGGAAACAGCCGGCTGGGGATGTGTGGTGAGCATGGGTCCTCGGTCTCCTGCTCCTCCAGGGAGATGTGCTGGGAGTAACAATGACAGCATTCTGTCAGTCCAGGCTGAGGTCTTTCCGAGCTGAGAGAAGTGCTAAGTAGGGACCTCTTACCCCCTGAACACCTCTCTCTTGAATTGCAGCCAACTGCCTTGCGTGGCTGCTGAAGGTGCCTCGAGTAAGCCACGTCGACTGAGTCTAACGCCCAGCTCCCACTGCAATTTCTCAGGGCTGCAGCTCTGCGGTATCTTGGCACATGGTCCACAGGCCACATAGTAATGTCTGGGTGGCACCCGCACGCAGGCCCCATGTAGCCATGAGATGGTGACCCACCTGTGGCCACACCTGGCTGTGTGCACTGGGGTTACAGGTCCTGCAAAATGCTGAGCTTGGCAGTTCTGCCTGCTGGGTGGTCAGTCAGCCTTGGGGTGGGGTGGGAGCTGTAGGGATGGAAGGAAATGAACGGATTTAAGAGCGATGTAGGAAGCCCAGTTGCCTGAATGTGGCATGATGACGGTGGGTGGTAAGAGAGTGGAGGAGGCAGCATGAATCTCGAGGTCTTTCTGGCTTGGGCAGCTAGCTAGGTGGTGGTGTCATTCATCCTGCTAGAGGCAGGAAACACTGGAGGTGAGACAGGTTTGGGGTGAGGGTATGCATATTAGTTTGCTCAGGCTGCAAACAAAATGTCACAGACCGGGCAGCTTAAACAACAGAGATTCATTTCCTTATGGTTAAGTCCAAGATCGAGGTGTCAGCAGGGGTGGTTTCATCTGAGGCCTCTCTCCTAGGCTTGTAGATGCCATCTTCTCCCTGTGTCCTCATGTGGTTGTCCCTCTGTGTGTGTCTGTGTTCTAATCTCCTCTTCTTACATGGACACCAGTCATGTTGGTATTAGGGTCCACCCTAAGATACCACTTTACCTTAGCAACCTCCCTAAAGACCTTTACTCCAAGAATAGTCACAGTCTGGGGATTAGGACTTCAAGATATGGATTTTGGGGGGACACGATCCAGCCCATAACAGAATGCACGTGGTTTTGAACAGGCTGAGTTCTGAGAACCCTGGGACGTCCAGGAGGCGATGCTGGATGTGTGTATGTCAGAGGGAAGGCTTGGCTTGGGCTGTGAATTTGGTTGTGGGTGGCAAAGAGACAGTGATTGAAGCCACAGGGGAGGAAGAGTTGAGCCAAGACAGAGAGTGGAGCAGGAGAGGGACCCAGCACCAGGCATCCGGGAACCCAATACGGAAAGGGCAAGGGCGGGTGGAAGCTGTGACCAGCGGGGTGGGAGGAAACCCAGGGGAGGGGGAGTCAGAAAGGGACCCAAGGAAGGAAGGGATTGCTTCAAGAAAGAGGGGTGGTCGCCACGTTGAATTGGCCTCTGTGGGAGGTGGGACCTCTCTGCCTCTGGTATTCCTGTTTCATGTTTTCCACAAGACAGTGGACAACTTGGGGCAGGAGCTTGGGTTCATCCAAGTCCCCAGCACTCACCTTGGGGGCCTGGTTCAGGAACAGAATAAAAATTGGAATATGAAAATATCTGTTTTCCTTAAGCAGGTGTGAATTTCTGTTTTCATAAAATCATCCTTCTTTCTGGGACTTAAAGAATGAGTAAATATGTCCTTTGATCATAAGAGGCTCACGCCCTCCCCAGCAAATGATTCTGAGCTGACATGAAACACCCAGATGGGCTGTGCTATTTGGAAGTTAAAAAAAAGAAAAAAAACAGCCTGTGTTCCTTGTGGCTTTGTTTGGCCTTTAAACATTGATTGGTCAAAGTGAGTGATGCTTTCCAGATGCTTCCCCCTCCTCTAGCCTGGGGTCCCTGGCCAGCTGGGCTCCCCCCTCGGGCCTTTCCTTCAGCCCAGCCTCCTGTGCAGCTGGCCGGCCTGCCTCGGCCCAGCTTCCATCCCTCCCGCTCCAGCTGTGTGGCCATGGCCTGGCTTCCTGCTGCAGAGGAGGGCTGGGCACATGGTCCCCGTGGACCCTTCCGTCTCTAGCAGTCTACAGTCGTGTGCCTCCTGGGCTTGAGACTGCCTCAGGATGAAAGTCAGCTTTTAACCCAGGAGGTTAGCAGTCACGATGCCCTTTTATTTGAAAAGTAATCCTCAGAGATACCCCCGCATTTGGGTGTCCCGAGCTGCCTGCCCAGCGCCCCCCGACCCCCACCCGGTGCTGCCAATGCGGTTCACGGTCCCACTGCCTTGATAAGCCCACTGCTGGTGACGTGAGCCCCACACCGGCTCTGCCACCGAGGGCTGTCCTGGGACCCCTCCGCCTCTTGGCATTTGTCACACACTGACTCGCATCGATGGACACCTTTCTTCTCTTGGAATATCTTTCTTGTATCCTGATACTTGAGCAAATTAGTGAGACACCAATATTAGAATTTCTTTTGAACTTTTTATTTTGAAGTAATTATAGACTCATGGGAAGTTGCCAAAACAGCACAGAGAGACCTCTACTTCTGAGAAGATGGAGTAGACATACTTTCCCTATCCCTCCTACTAAATACAAATAAAAACCCTAGACGTAATTCGTAAAACAAGTATAAGGAAACCTTAAAAGGTGGAGAGAGGAAGGCAAGCCCATCAGAGACTTTGGGAACCGAGGGACAACAGGGTGGAGGACTCCCTGGCCTTGACTTTTGCCTCATATATTGTTGTGGAAGAAACTGGCATCTGGAAATGCCAACAGATGCAGACAAAAAAATGTCCTGACAAATGTCTCTGTAGCCAAAAGACTAGGGAAGGGGCAGCCTAGCAAGACAGAAACCTTTTAGATAATAACGGCACTACTTTAGCAAAGTGCCACAGAAGAGAATGCGGCCCCATCCATACCCATGTCAGGCCGTAAGAAGGTGCCCCAACCTCCCCACTGGGCGGGTATCAGAGAAGGCTGAGTAGTGAGCCAGGACTTTCATCCGCGCCACCTGGTAATGAGGCCCCTCTCCCTTGCTGTCAGTGGGGACACTTGGGGAGTCTGGACCTCCACCCCCACCTTGTGCTAACAAGGTGCTCCTCCTTTTCCTCACTAGGGTGGTGCCCAAGGAGGCCTAGCAGAGAGTCAGGGCTTTGACCATGGCCCAATCAGGGAGGTACCGGTGGAGGCTCACTGAGGAGCTGGAACTGCCACCCCTACCCAGCAGTAATGAGGACCCCCCCCACTCAGGTGTCAACAAAGGCTGAGTGGGAAATTCGGAGTTCTACCTCCACTGGGTGGTCATGAGACAGTGCCACTCATGTCCCTGGCAGATCACTGTCAGAGAACACCAGCTAAAACAGAAGGTTTGAGTAAGATCCAGAGTCTCGTGTATAATAGGAGGGTGTCCAGGTTTCAAGAGAAAATCACTCATCACACTAATAACCAGAAAGGTCTCAAACTGGATGAAAAAAGATAATAAATAGATATCCACCCAAAGATGACAGAGATGTTAGGTTATCTGACAAAGATTTCAAAGCAGCCGTGATAAAAAATGCTTCAATAAGCAATTACGAATCTCCTCGAAACAAATGAAAAAAAAAGGCGAAAGATTTATGCGATCTGAAGAGAAACCAGAGTATGAAACAAATGAAAAAAGAGAAAGCCTCAACAAAGAAACAGAAGATGTAAAAAGGAAACAGTTTGTGAACAGGAAGATAGAACGACAGGGATTAGTCAGTATGAACAGCAGAGAGAGAACACCCTTAAAACAAATGTGAACAGAGACTTAAGGACCCATGAGATTATGACACAGGATCTAACATTCATGACATCAGAGTCTCAGAAAGAGAGGGAAAGAGAGTAGAGCTCAAATGACAACTGAAAACTTCCCAAATTTGTCAAGAGAAACAAACCTATAGATTCAAGAAGCTTAGCAACCTCCAGACGGGATCAACCTAAAGAAATCCACACCAAGACACATAGTCAAACTTCCAAAAACAAAAGACAAAGGAAAGAATCCTGAAAGAAGCAAGAGAGAAATGACACCTCACCTATAGGAGAAACAATTTGAATTACAGAAGATTTCTCATCAAAACCACGGAGGTCAGAAAAAGAGCCATGACATTTCTATAAGACCAAAAGAAAAAATTCAGAATCCTATACCCAGAGAAAATATTCTTTAGAAACTAAGGGAAAACCAATACATTATCAGATAAATGAAAGCTAAGTGAACTTATTACCAGCAGACCTGTCCTAAAGAATGGCTAAAAGAAGTTTTCTAAACTAAAAGGAAATGAATAATAAAATAGGGAATCTTAAAACATCAGGAAGATAAGCAAAAAGGAGAAAAAATACCATAAGTTTCACTTTTCCTCTTGAGTTTTCTAAATTATGTTTGACAGTTGAAACAAATATTATTACACTGTTTAATGTGGTTTAAATACATGTGGAGGAAATATTTAAGACAATTATATTATAAATGGAAGAAGATAAATGAACCTAAATGGAGATCAGATTTCTATACTCTGTCTTGTAAATGACAACTCCAATGGACTGTGATAAGTCATGTATACATAATGCAAAAAAAAAAAGAGAGAGAGAGAGAGAGAATATGCAAATTACCAATATCTGGAATGAAACAGGGACTATCACTACAGACCCTGCAGAAATCTAAGGAATAATAAGGAAATACTATGAGCAACTCTATAGACATAAATTTAGCACATTAGATTAAATGAACCAATTTCTGAAAAACTCATACTATCACACCTCACCCGATATGAAATAGATCACTTGAAGAGCCCTATAACTATCAGTGAAATTGAATTCATAATTAAACTCCCAAAAAGGAAGCCTCCAGGCCCACATGGTTTTACTGAAAAATTCTACCAAATGTTTTAAGAAGAATTAATTCTACACAATATTTTCCAGAAAATCGAAGAAGGAATACTTTCCAATTCATTTTATGAACAGAGTATTATCCTGATACTAAAACCAGAGAAATAATACAATAAACAAACAAATAAAAACTACAGGACATTATCCCTCATACATATTCACATAAAGATTAAAAAAATCCTTAACAAAATACTAGTGAGTAGAATTTAGCAATGTATAAAAAGAATTACATCATGACCACGTGGAGCTTATTCCACAGATAAAAAGCTGGTTCAATATTTGAAAATCAACCTACCGTATTAATCATATGATAATATCAATTGGTGCAGAAAAAGCATTGAACAACACTTAACCCCATGCATGATAAAAACTCTCAGATAATAGGAATAGAGGGGAAATTCCTCAACTTGATAAGGAGCATCTACAAAAAACCTACAGCTAACCTTATACTTAATGATAGAAGATTGGATGCTGTCCCCATAAAATCAGGAACAAGGTAAGGCTGTCCAATCTCACCATTGTTATTCAAAATAGTGCTGGAAGTTGTAACCAGTGCAATAAGACGAGAAGAGAAGAGGAAATAAAAGGCTAAAAGGCATACTGATTAAAAAGGAATAAAACTGTCTTCATTTGCAAATGACATAATGTTCTATGTAGAAGATCCCAAGGAATCAACAAAAAACTCCTAGAACTAATAACTGAGTTCACCAAGATCACAGCATACAAAATAAACCTACAGAAGTCTGCTTTATTTCTACATGCTAGCAACGAACATGTGGACATCAAAATTAAAAATACAGTATCATTTAAAATTGCTCAAAAAAATGAAATATTTAGGTGTAAATAAAACATGTACAGAAATTGTGCATTGAAAACTATGCAATGCTGATGAAGGAAGTTAAAGGAGATGTAAGTAAATAAAGAGACATACCTTGTCCGTGGATTGGAAGACACAACACAGTAGTTATGTCAATTCTTTCTACATTGATATACAATATTTAATGCAATTCCTATCAAAATGCCAGTAAGATACAGAAAATATATAGATATAGACAAGGCTATTCTAAAATTTATATGGAAAGGCAAGGGAACTAGAATAGCTAAAACAACTTTGAAAAGGAAGAATTAGCTAGAAGGAATCAATCCACCCAACTTGAAGACTTATTGCATAGCTACAGTAATCAAGACTATGTGATACTGGCAGAGGAACAGACACATAGATCAATGGGACAGAACAGAGAACCTAGAGAGCTTATACAAATGTACCTGCGTTGGATCAAATGTCTCCCAAAACTTAATCCCCACTGTAACTGTTGAGGTGGGAAATCCTATTATTGAAAGAATGAGGCCTTGAAGAGGTGATTGGATTGTGAGGACTGCACTCTCGTGAGTGGATTGATTCATTCTTGGAATAATGACCGTGCTTCTGGTGGCTTTAAGAGGAGAGTGAATGAGGAGGTTACTCTCTCTCTCTGCTCTGCCATCCACCATGTGACACCTCTACATCACTGTCACCACCAACAAGGCCTTCACCAGATGTGTTCCCTGGACTTTGGACTTCCCAGCCTCCAAAACTGTAAGCAACAAATATTGCTTCTTTATAAACTACACAGTTTCAGGCATTTCTGTTATAAGCAACAGAAATGGACTAAAACAGTGCCCAACTGACTTTTTTTTTTTTTTTAAATAGATGACCGATAAGGGGATCCTAACCCCTGACTTGGTGTTGGCAGCACCATGCTCTCCAAAGTGAGCCACGGGCCGGCCCCTCCAGCTGACGTTTGACAAACGTGCAAAAGCGATTCAATGGGGGAAAGACAGCTTTTTCTACAAATGGTGCTGGTGCAGTTGGACATTCATTGGCAAAAAAATAAACCTTAATGTGGGTCTCACACCTTATAAAAAACTAACTCAAAATGGATCACAAACTTAAATGTAAAACATAAAGCTACAAAACTTTAAGAAAAAAATAGGAGAAAGTCTTTGGGATCTGGTACTAGGCAAAGAATTCTCAGAATTGACACTGAAACCATATTTATAAAAGGAGAAAATTGATAAATTTGACTCATCAAATTTTTTTGCTCTCTGAAGAACCTTGTTATGAGGATAAAAAGACAAGCTACAGTCTGAAAGAAAATATTTGCAAACTACATCTCCACCAAAGGTCTGGTACCTAGACTATATCAAAAACTCTCAAAACTCAACAGTAAGAAAATGAAAAACAGCAACCCAATTAGAAAATGGACAAAAGACATGAAGTGACATTTTACCGAACAGAATATAGAGATAACAAATAAGCACATGAAAAGATTAGCCATCAGGGAAATGCAAACTAAAACCACAGTGGGATGGTTTATGACACACCAATCGGAATGGCTAAAAAAAAAAAGCATTGACACC
Organism: Cynocephalus volans; assembly: GCF_027409185.1. Taxonomy (NCBI): domain Eukaryota; kingdom Metazoa; phylum Chordata; class Mammalia; order Dermoptera; family Cynocephalidae; genus Cynocephalus; species Cynocephalus volans. Next base: position 2,574,923 of record NC_084479.1, read on the forward strand.
AAATGCTGGTGAGGATGTGGGGAAACTGGATCACTCAAACACTGCTGACGGAAGTGTAAAATGGTACAGCCACTCTGGAAAACAATGCACTAGTTTCCTTAAAAAGGTAAATATTCTACTGCCACATGTCCTAGGTATTGTCCTCCTGGGCATTTATCTCAAAGAAAGGAAGACTATGTTCACACAAAAACCTGGACATGAATGTTTATTGCACCTTTATTCTTAATGTCCCAGAACCAGGAACAAGCCAGCTCTTCCCCATTCACTGAGCACGTCTGCTGTCTGTTTACGTGGATGACTTGTATCGGATCGAAGAGTTGCTTTCTATTCCTTGCGTGCTGAGACTTTTATCCTGAATGGATGTTGAATTTTGTCAAATGCTTTTTTTGTGTCTAATGAAATGAGTGTATGACTGATGTCATTGTGGTCGATTACATCAATGGATTTCAAATGTTAAAGCTACCGTGAATTTCTGTGATCACTCCCACTTGGTCATGGATGTATTGTCCTTTTTATATATTGCTGGATTTTACTTGATAATATCTCAGTAAGGTTTTTTGTGTCTATATCCATGAGGAAAATTGGACTGCAACTTCCTTTTCTGGTAGAGTCCTTGTTTGATTTTGGTAAGAAGGTAGTGCTAACCTTTAAAGGGGTTGGGATATATTCTCTCTTCTTCTATTTTCTGAAAGAGTTTCTGTAAAATTGGTGTTATTTTTCCCTTACATGTTTGATATGATTCACTTATTAATCTTTGAATCTTCCTTCTAACCCTCAGTCCCTCTCCCAACACAATGGGAACTCAGTACACGTGGAATGAATGAGTTTGAGCTTCTGGACCAAGAGATGCAAATTTGAATGGCTTCAGGGCTGAGCCAGTAATGTAATAGGTGAAATGGTTGAGTCTGACAATAGGGAGTGGTGGGGCCTGTGGCTAGAGAGCAAAGCATTTGCATTAGTCTGTTTCTGTTGCTTAACACAAGTACCTGGAGTTGCATGCTCCCAATAAAGCATTAAAAACAGGGGGGAAGGGCATTATGGCATCGTACAGCCATTGTCCAGAAAAGGGACAGATCCTCATCCAAAGGTTTAGTCAGGTGGGAAATGCCTGGCTCTGTTCTTCTTGCTGGCCCAGGCCCAGCTGGGATTCTTGCTGGCAGAGCACAGCATTTCTCAGCTAGCAGGCCAGACACGTGCACAAGTTGGAATTCACTCTCTGGGTTGTCCTAATGCCTTCATCATACTCCCTAGTGTTTGGGGTGCAGATTCATTGAGAAAGGGTCACAGAAATAAAGACCTTTTAGCCATTTGTCCTAGACTGCTGGAGTCCTTCTCACATCTCTTTATCCTCCACGTTTCACTCATGCAAAAGGGTCCACCAGCAGACCTTTCCTGTATGTCTGTCCTGGGCTGGGCTGAGTGCTCGGTGCTGAGAGAGGAGTCAGACACAGACCTGCCCTTGAAGGCTCCAGACTGCGTACCACCAACATAATGACCAGAAACCATCAAAGGAAAAAAAAGAAAGAAAAGGAAATGTAATAATCCCATACTTTGTTTCTAAAGGCAAGAGAAGTCGCTCTATATTTTGGAAATTTTTCCACTCAAAGTTGTCAAAAAGAAAAAAATAAAGGCTTGTCACTGGAGGGGTAAGTTTCAATCCTGGGGAAACATTGCTCATGGGGAACTGGCTGTTTTCCGCAAACCCTCGATCAATGAGTTGTTACTAGGTGGTGTTTTGAAAGGGTGGTTGAAATGTTCTATTGCTATAGTGCAGAAGGACACAGGCAACATATTCTCTTGTTTTAAGTCTTAGTGGTGACTTCAGTGTTTAAAAACAATTGTTTTTGGATCAGTTCTAAGGTATTACGAATTCTACGCAACTACGAACAAATTCTTACTTGTCTCTCTAAAGAGATCTCATATCTTTATGGTCTGTTTCGTTTTCCATTAAAGTTTTAAAAATATATTTTGAATTTTCCCTGGCATCAAAATGAAATCATAAGACCTGAGAATTGCCAACAACTGCTCTCTTTCTAGAATGTGAGTATGTGGGGAAGTTTTATTAAAGTGATCTTCGTGTGCAAAAAGAGATTAGGCGTGTATGAAGCCTGCCATAAAAAATACACATTCTCTGGGGAATGTTTCAGTTTTGATTTCAGGGTTCAGTCTTGGTTAGATAATGACAGTCTTTTAATAAATACACATTTTTTTTCTTTTCCAGTTTGGGCTTGCTTTTGGTTTGTTTGGCCTAAGTCCCCATTGTCACTCTAACTTGCCAAAATTTAAACCTGGAAAACTGGCATTTGGGATTAGGCATAAAATTTTGAGATTACATATACCTCCAAATTACTTCATGCACTTTGGATAGTCTCAATTCCAATGTTCTTTTATGCCAATAATGAGCATTTGCTGAGATGCAGTGCATGTTGTTAGAAGTACTAGCCAGACACACTTCTAAAGCTAACCCCATTAGGGCAAGGAAAAGAAATAGCATTACAGCACATTGGCTCAAGAGCCATTTCTAATGGTTGGCCCTCAAATGTCTCTCATTAAGAATCTTCCTTTTCTAAGGGCAGGCCTGGGACTCATTTGCTCTTCAGCTTTCAGCTCCTAGTTCAGTGCTGGGCGGTGTCGGGTGGTGTGAAGTGTTTAACTGAGGTCAGCTAAATGGATTCTTTGAAAATGTTTGCCCCTAAGAGGTTTGTTAGATGAATGAGTTCCAAGAAGTCAGATGTGTGCCTCAGGACAAAGAATGCTGAACTGGACTTTTACTTTCAAAATGGACTTTTGAAACTATGAGCAGAGACATTGCCTTGAAATCCAAGAAGATGCTTGGCCTGCAGGCAAAGATTTCTGAGAAGGGAGGAAGCGAGCTGTGAGTTCCCGGGGAGGGTCTGCACCATGCTCTCCCCACCTCCCTGAGAACAGCTGGTCCCGCACCACAGTGGGGCGAGCTCTGTGGGGCGGAGGTCAATGCAGAGAGGACCTGCTGGTGTCTTCTTGCTGGAACATCCTTCTCTCTTCCCTAGGTAATTCTTACCTGTTCTTCTGGACTCTGGTCAGATATTCCCTCTCCGGAATGACTTGAGCCCCAGTCTGGGTTACCTGTCTCCTCTCCTCTGGGTTTCCTTGTTCCCCTGCGTGTCCATCTGTCACAAGTAATCACACAGTATTTCAGTCCTCTATTTCCTCCCTAGCCTGTGAGTTCCTTTGAAAAGGACCACGTGTGGTGCATTTTTGTGTCTCTGTGGTCGGTGCAGGATGCTCCTGTGTTCCTCAGTGTCGCTCCCTCTGCCACCCCAATTTACCAATGTTTTTTGAAGATAATGTGCCTTCCCCACCCCCACCTCCATCTGCAGTTGCTATTGAGATTTTTTCTTTGTGTTTGTTTCCCAGCAGTTTGACTGTGCTATGTTTAGAATGGGGCTTTCTTTGTACTTATCCTGTCTGGAATGAATTGAGCGTCTTGAATCTGTGGGTTGACTTCTTTTATTGTCTTCAGGACATTCTTGGCCCTAGTCTGAGTATCGCTACTGTCGCTTTTTCTCTCTCCTCTTTTTCTGGGGCTATAATTACATGTATTTAGACCTTTTGACTATGTCCGTTCGTCTTCTCATCTTCTGTTTTGTTTTATCCATTCTTCTTTCTATGCTTCAATTCATGTATTTTCTATCGGCTTCTCTCTGAGTTCACTTTTCTCATGTCCTGCTATATCTAACCTGTTGTTAACCCTTCCATTAAGTTCTTAATTTTCAGTTGTAGAATGTTAATATGGTTCTTTTTCTTCAAAGATTCTAATTTCCCATCGAATATCTACCGTTTACTGTTCTGCCTGCATTTCCCTCTATTTTCTTTGACATATGAATCATTATTATTTTAAAGTCCCTGTCTGCTAACTTCAATATCTGCATCCACTCTGGTTCTGCATCATTTGCCTGTCTTTTCTCTTCGTTACTTGTCATATTTTCTTGACTCTTTTCATGTCTAGTAATTTTAATTCAATGTTGGACATTGTGTATCAAAAGCGAGGAGGATCCAGGTGATGTCATTCTCTCTAGGGATGTTGCCTCCTCATCTTCTAAAAATATTCATGCTTAAGTGACAAAAGCTAAATACAAACGATCCCTATTGAACAAACAGTATGAGAGGATTTTCCCCTCAATCCAGTCAGAAATTGAGTGGGAAAGGGCTGTCTGGCTTGCAGTTTTAGTCATACTCAACCTATCTCTGGGGTGTCCCTGTTCCCAGATGATGTCCTCATAGGCTTCTTATTGAGCACCAGGTGGGACTTTGTCTCCTCAGCCCTGCAAGACTACAAGACAGCCAGTTCTGTCCTTCAGGGGTTCCAGCTGAGCTCTCCCACTTCTACCCAAGTAGCTTTAACACCTGGCAAATGTCTGCAGCAGGGACACTGGCAGTGTGCTTGAGGCAGGTGTCCTCCCAGTTTGGTCTGTAGTTCCCTAACTAAGTTCTGCCCTTTGGAAGATTTCCTTCCAGTTCCCCAGCTTCCTGAAGAGCACTAGAACTTAGCAAATGTGCCCCAGGAAAAGCAGGCTATGCATCTGAATCCCCTCACGTTTCCTTGGCACACTCTCTTAGTGACAACTCAAATATTTGCTGGTTTCTCTTTCCCCTTACAGAGAAGCTCTATCCTCAGCCCTCAAAAATAAGCAATGGCTGGAGATTATCAGCTCACCTCAGGGTCTCCCAACACTAGAATTTAATCTAATCTAAGCCTCATTGTTTCCACAGCTCTTTGATGCCTTTCAAAGTAGGATTTTTGTAATTTATTTAGCTTTTTCCAATTGCTGCAGTGGGAGCACTGGCCTGTGCTGATCTACTATTTACTCCCAATTAAAAAGTAAAAAAAGTCTCCTACATAGCTTAGCCACATACTTGTTTTAAAAACATGCTTATGCCCTAAATGGACAGCTGTGTCTACACTGTGATTACAACCCTAGAACTTTTCAATGCGAGTGAAGAAAAGCTAGGGAGAAACGTGGAAAATTAAGCCTGGTGGGTTGGGGTAGTGAAAATGTGGGCCAGTTTTCCTCTGTGCTTTTGATTTACTTTAATATGAATATAATGCAGTTTATGGAATTTTCCAAAGTATCATTTTGGAAATCCAGGCTCGGCTCTTGTTCTACCTGAGGTCTGCTTGCAAGACTGTGTCCCAGGTTCCCATAAATGGGCCACTGCCCTGCCACTCTACCTATCTGAGTCACCCCAGGTGATTCTCCCCACATCTCATCTGGCTCCTGTCTTCTCCTGATCAGGACTCTTAGAAAGGTGAAGTCTGGGGAGAATTAACCACATTGATCCATTTGAGTCTCCTGTCCACCCTCTGGTGCTTTAGTGGCTCAAGCTCTAGACTTGGAGCCAGATGTGCTGGAGAGAGGAGAGCACCAGGCTCAGCTTCTCACTGGCCATGTGATACCTGGAAAGCCACTGGCCTCTCTGAGCCCCAGCTTCTTCATCTGCAAAATGGGCATGATACACCTACCTCTCAGGGTTGTGGGAGGACCCAGGGCCATGCCGTGTGCAGCTTGCTGGGTCTTGGCTGAGTCTGCATTAGAACCTTGGAGTCCAGCTGAATGGCAGCTTCTCATGGCTCGTGGGCGGGAGCACATGGCAGCTGCGCAGCTCAGGGCCACTGCTGGAGGGGTGCACGTGGCCCGGGGGATGCTGGGATGATCTGATCAGGTACATTCACAAGTCAGGCCCTTCCACACTCAAACAGAACACTCAGTGTGGGCAAATGCAGGACGAATGTGCACTTTCTCTGGGCGAGCCCAGACCTGGGGACCCTGAGATGAACAAAGGGCATCCCCCAGCAGTGAGAGATGGGTAAACCATCAATGCCAGCACGGGCTGGCATGTGCTGGGACCCAGGGGAGGGCTGACAGGAGAGGAAGCACGCATGCCACATGCTCCCACAGACCACCCAACCTGCATCCCACGTCCACACACTGGTGCACATCGCACCTGCAAACCCCGGAATTCCGGAGGGAGTTTAAGGCATTTGGTGGTCTGAAACCCAAGAGCACATGAAATATGGTCATAAATGAAGTCAGCCTTGTAAATTGTGAAACCCAAGAAACAGGCTGACGTTTTCCTGTATCAGAGTAAACACTGCATGCTGTACATTAAGAAGGAAACTGAAACCAAAGATAAAGTAGGAGCCCGATTCTGTGTTGAGATCTACCACCCTGTATCAGGTGTGCCTCTCAGATCTGGCAGCTTCTGTTTGAGATGGGGGTGGGGTGCAATGCTGAGATGTCCCTCCCCTGACATTGCACTGCTCCTGAGATAGTCGGGAATACTTGGGGGTACCTTCTGGAAGGCAAGCACGGGTTTCCTGTGAAAGGAAGGGCCTGACAGGTGAGGAAAAGGCAGCTGTAGGTGAGGGGAGGGTGGTGAGAGAGGATATTTCATGTCTCACATGGAAAACCTGACCCCCATAGTGTAGCTCCATGGAGGCAGGATTTCTGTCTGGTTTCCTTCTGCACCTAGAACAGTGCCTGGCACACAGTAGGTGCTCAATAAAATACTTGATGGGTGAGTGAATGAATGCATGAATGAGCCATTCACTGGGTATGCAAAGAGAAAAGGCTGAAGATGAAACCGAAGAGGAGAGACAGGGGAGAGTGTCCCAAGGGCCTTCTGTGGCAGTCTGAGGCCCTGGACATAGTCCTGCAGACAGTGGAGAGTCGGCCGCAACGCAGCAAGGCCATTTGCTATTGCCCAACTGTCTCAGGTGCTATGAGAGGGAGGGGCGGGTGTGGGGCTGGCTGGATCTGGACAGTGCCAAGGCCACAACCGCAAACACGCAGCCTTCCAGGACAGCCCAGGGGCTTGTCGGAGCTTCTTGATGTAAAGCTTCTTCTTGGGGTGCCTGTAAGGCTCATCCTGGCCACACCGACCCGCAAGGCCAGGAGGCCAGAGGAAGCGGGAAACAAACAAGATCAAAGCCAAGCAGCAGGAGGGAAGGCGAGGAGCAAGCCTGGGCAGAAGAAGCCAAGCCCAGCTGACAAGGTTTGTGACATCAAGAGGAAGCCGCCATGGCACCCCAGGCAAAGCATGCATCTGGACGCAGGGGGACAGACTCACTGCCTGATGCCCTGGAGATATGGGACCCCTAGTGCCTCCCTCTGTACAATGGCACAGATTTCCAGTGCACGGGCTATATGAGAACCAAGTGACTGACAACGTGCTAACACATGGCTCCATGAAGACATATCTGTACGTACATAGCTGAAACCAGCGATGGAAACGCCTGGCCCACCTGCAGAGGCCAAGGCATCCCTCCCAACCTTTGCTTTCTTTCTGCTGCAGGCACCTCTCCCCTCCCATCTCTGCCCAGTCAACCCTTCACACTATTTCCAGCTCAAGTTTCAGGCTGTCGGGGAACACTTCCAAGGTCAGCTCTCCCCACCACATCCCCCTCCCACATCTGCTGCCTCCTCTTCCTCATCCGTCATAGCTAACACTTATCAAACATGCCAAGCACAGGGCTAGAAGCTTCACATGTATTATCTAATTTAATCCTCCCAACACCAGCATGAACCTGACGTCATTATTTCTTTTTTACAAAGAAGCCACTGCAGCTCAGAGCAGGTAAGTGACTTGCTGAAGGTCATCCAGCCAGTGAGAGGTGGTGGCCATGTCCAAATGCAGGTCTGAGAGAGCAAAGCTGACTGTTAACAATCGGAACACATTTGCCAGCTGGATGAGCCAGTGGATGTGGCCTCCCACATCATCCCTTGGCACTCTGTCCTGAGCCTTTTCCTTTAGCATTTGTTTTACACACTTGTCTCCACCTGGGAAACAGGAGATGAGTTTCTTGATGGCCAGGGCTATGCCCACCTGCCCCAGTGCACCCACGCCCTCCTCTCGTGCTCTCCAGCCCTGTCCCCCTGGCAAACTCCTGCTGGCTCCAGGCACACATGAGCTCCTTTGAGGGACTTCCCTGCTCCCCACAGGCAGTTCTCCTTGGGGTTCCCACAGTTCTCCCTGGTCCTGACATGGCTTGAGCAGGAATCTGTCTCTCCCAGACTGTGAGCTCCTTGAGGGAGCTGGGCCTGACACCTCAGGTTTCCAGCGCCCAGCGGAGAACCTGGCACAGTTTTTTGCTCAGCGTTTGTTGAAGGAATGAATCTAATCCAACGTGGATTGATTCTGAAGTGGCCCTGGAGTTGGAGGGATGAGACCCAGTATTGGTTTTGCTACTTAATAATTGTGTGACTTCAGGCAAGTCCTTTCACCCATTTCAGTTTTCTCATTGGGAGAATGGGGACAATTTGAGACAAAGAGAATTGAAGCACTTCATAAACTCTGAGCTGCTGCATAGCTATGAGGTGAGAAGACCAAGGATCCCTAGCCCAGGGTCCAGGGAGGGACTCTCGCCTGCTCCTTGTTAAGAAAAACAGGCGATTTTTAATGCTCACAGCAATCATAGATTTTCCTAAAACATGAGTCAATGCAAAAGACTGTTGATTTCCTCTAGAAAAACACTCTAATGAAGACTCCCTGCACCGACAATTTAGCTTAGCAAGTTTGCTCTGGTTGTACAGGCCCCAGGGACTCCCCCGTACCTGCAGCTGGAAACCATGGGGAAACTTTGGGGCTTTAATGAGAACCATTTGTCCTTCCAGTGAATGGCGGGTGGCTGGGTCAACCTAGACAGAGATGCTTTTGAAAGCAGTATGTGCCCTTTGACCCATTCATCTGACTTCTGGGAATCTGTCCTAAAGAAATAATCCCAAATATGGAAAAGCTTATGAACGAATAAACGGTCTTTGCAATATTTCTTATCACAGCAAAGAAACTGAAATTGACCTGAATATCTAATACAGGAATAAGTTGATGATGTTTCTCCAACTTGATGGCATTTTATTGCTGACTGGGAAGGAATGGCTGGGAAAGTTTTGTAGCAACACAGAGCATTTTTATGATAGAACGTTAATTAAAGAAATCAGGTTACAAAACTACGTACCCTGAGACGCGCTATGTGAACTATGCATATAAAATACTGGAAATGAATACACCACTATTCCACTTGTGTCAAGAGGATGGGGCCATGGGAAATTTTTCTCTCCATTTTCTCAGTTTTCTGCAACGTGGTTATAGTTAAAAGTATATCATAAACTTAAAAACAAACAAACAAACAAATAAAACACACCAAAGAAACAGTGGCTAGTAGTCCTAAGATGGAGACAGAGCTTCTGAGTTTGTGAAAACAAGTTCTGCAGAGCCACTGGGGTGGCCATTTTAGGTATTTTTTCCCTTTAATGAGAAAATAATACATGTGCAGGGTAAAAAATATTCACTGAAGAAAGATATACAAACATCACCATCCTTTTTCTCCTAATATTCTCCTAATATTTTATCCATATTTATACATATTTTAACAAAGCCTGGTATATGCGAGGGGTCTTCAAAAAGTTCATGGAAAGATTATTATTATCTGTTAATTCCATTTTTCCATGAACTTTTGAAGTATCCTCATACACAATTTTAAGTTCTACTTTCATTTTTGTTTTATAAAAAAAAAAAAAGTACCTTGGTCACAACAGTCTTCATATTTATAAATGTAAAGGGTCACATGATATTCCACAGTGGGGATATATTGTATATACTGAACTATTCCTCTATATGACACATTAATTATGTTTCTATTATAAATCGCATTGCAATACATATAATTGTACATAATAAATAGGTAAAATCTTACAGCTTTCCTTTATATCCGCAATAACCAATTGGAAAACATGATGGAAAAAAATATACCACTCAGAATGACAATAAAAAATATAAAGTGCTTAGAACTAAAGAACTAAGGTGCCCAGGACATGGATGAACCTGGAGGACACTGTACTAAGTGAAATAAGCAGAACATAGAAAGAAAAATGCTGCACGATCTCTTCTATACGTAGAATTTTTTAAAAAGTCAAATATATAGAAACAGAATTAAATGGTAGCTACCGGGGCAGGAGCAGGGGAGAAAACTGGGAGATATAGGTCAGAGGATACAAAGTAGCAAATATGCAGGATGAACGAGTCTAGAGATCTAATGTACAACATGAACACTATAGTTAACAACACAAGGGTGCTTCAAAAAGTTCATGGAAAGATTTATATTATCTTTTAATTCTATCTCTCCATGAAGTTTTTGAAGTACCCTCATGTTGTACTATATTTGGGATTTTTGCTGTGGAGCAGATTTTAGGTGTCTTGCCACACACCCAAAAAGATAACTATGTGAGATGATGGATGTATTCGTTTGCTTGACTGTAGTAACCACTTCACTATGTGCAAGTACTATGTTGAAAACATCATCATATACACCTTAAATATATACAATAAAAATAAAATCAATGAATAAAAAAAGAGTAAGGTGCAAGATCTATGCTTTAAAAAATTGCAAAATTTTGGTAAACATATATAAAAAAAGATTTCAATAATTGGAGAGAATTTTATCATTGATAGGAAAAAAATCAATATTGAAAAGATGCTATCTCAGTCAAATCTCTTGGTTGCAATGAGCAAAAACCTACCTTAAGCAAAAAGGGGATTAATGGAAGGTTTCTAAAGAGCTTGGAGCGGTGCGTAGTAGAATTACCTGACGCTCACTGCTGGAGATTCTGACTTAATCGGTTAGGCTACAGCTGAGCATCAGGAATTTTGAAAGCTCCCTACATTATTCTAAGGTACAACAGCCAGGTTTGAGAACCACTGGATTCGAGGATCTCACAGAGTCCAGGAATTCAATTAGCTAGGGCTGGGGTGGGGGCAGGAGCCACAGAGGTCATGGAATATAAACACTTCTTCCAGGAACCAACCCTGTGGTCAGTGAGAAGAGTGCAGTTCTCAGAGAAGAGGAAGTCATGGGCTGGGCAACCAAAGTCATGTCCAGCTATTACATCCGAGGCAGTGAAATTGGGACACTGTTCTCGGTGTCCACCGTCTTTAAGGGTGTCCATTCCTTTTCTAGTTCTGTAACCATCCCAGTGTCAATCAGGACTCTTAGCTGCAAGCAATGGAAACCCACTCTGGCTGATGTAAATAGAATTTATTGAGATGACATTTGGCAGCTCATACAACCATCAGGAGCACTGCAGACCGAGCCTAGGAGCCGGGCCAAAATAAGGACATTTGGAGTAAAGCCAGGGCTACAGGGCCAGTTGGTAATGACACGGCCACCGTGCCACACCTACTTGATGCTGGATGCCACATCTTACGCCACTGCCAGTGCTGGCCTTGGAAAGTCCATGTCCTTGCTGCTGCTGCTGCCACCGCCCAACAAAGCATCTTTTCCACCAGCCCAGCTTCTCCCCATCACCGGCTCCCAAGTCAGAGTCCAGGGCGGCTCCATCCCATGGGCTGGCCTCGGTCACAGGGCCAGCACCTCAGCGTTACAGGAGGCTGGTGGGGGAGAAGTGAGATTTTTGTGTCTGTAGTGGCAAGGAAGCAGGGCCTCCCAATGAAGCTTTTAAGTAGGGAATTCCTCAAACTTAGGGGAAAAAGGCTGTTATGATTCCACTTCACTATTCTGCAACACGGACTGATCAGAACCCTAAAGATCATTATTCCTAAGCAGGAGATACAGCCAGTGACAGAAGAAATGAAATCTGTCCTGAGACAAACAAAAGCCCATGGCCTCAGCCACACGATGGTTTTGTTTTCCGTTTTTTGTTTTTACCCCAGCAGCACCAATGCTTTACTCTTTTTGACACTGGCTTTTTCCAGTTCCACGTAACTACTACTAGGACGGCCCAAATATCATGCTGCTTTCCCCCAGCACTATGATCTCATCCAGCTTTTCTGCTTTCTGGGCTGCTGTCCCTGTGGCATAGGAGCTTGAGTCTTCAAAGCAGAGTGCAACACCTCAAGAGCTATGTTGTAACATGAAAATGAATGACGGTGGTTTTATTGAACTTGCCCTGATAATTCTTCTGATCCATAGAGTCCCAGAGCAGCCGACGTTCTGGAATGCCCTCGAATGCTGTGCTCTCCCCTCGTCCTTTCTTCCCTGGTTCCAATGTCTATTCACAATGTCCCAGATCCCAGACACATAATATCTCTCTCTCACCTCTAAATTTCTAACTGCATCAGTTTCCTAGCACTGCCACAAGGAAGTACCACAACCTAGCAACTTAGCACAACTTTACTTCTCACAGTGCTGGATGCCAGAAGTCCAAGATCAAGGTGTCGGCAGTGCTGGTTTCTTCTGGGGTCTCTCTCCTTGATTTGTAGATGCTGTCTTCTCCCCAAGTCCTCACATGGTCTTCCCTCTATGTGTGTCTGTGTCCTGATCTCCTTTCCTTATAAAGACACCAGTCCTATTGGATTAGGGCCCACCCACTGACCTCATTTTGCCTTAACTACCTTTGTAAAGGCCCTATCTCCAAACACAGTCACATTCTGAGGTACCGGGGTAAGGACTTCAGCATATGAATTTGGGGATGGGGGGACACAGTCCAATTTATAGCACTAAGCAATTACTTGGCACTGTGCTGGATGGGCACTGTGGGGTGGTGAGAAACGGCTTAGGACCCAGACATGCCTGGGTTGCATCCTGGCCCTGCCACTGGTCCACGTGAAACTGGCAGTTTCCTCCAAGATCTGCCTCCCTGGCTGTGAAACAGGGAGACAGACAGGCCTTCCTCATGGGCTGGCTGTGTGAGGAAAATGAGACCAAAGACCTGGCACACGTGGGGTCCAGGACACATGGAAATCCACATTCTCAGACAGAAGTGTAAGACGGGCCCCCGGTCAGGGAGCTGAGTGCAGCTGGCTTCTGCCAAATTCTTAAGCCCTCTTCAAGGCTTTAGGAGAAGTAGCACCCTGTCCACCATCCATCCTTCCTGTGGCACCTCTGCTCACCTCCCAGCCCCTCCTCTGACCACCTCTGTCCCCACCCCTGCTGAACAACACAACAACTTGAATTCAAAACTCCTTGTCCAGACCTGTACACTGTCTGCTCCCTTATCTGGGATGTCTGTCACACTCCCTGATGCCCGGTACCCTGGCCCTGAACCTGGTTCACTCCTATTCACCCTCAAGACAGTTCTGGTGCCAGTGTCAGGGCACCTCCTCCAGGAAGCCTTCTTTGACCACTGCCTCAGTGCTTCCTCAGCCCCCAGGGTTTCCCCTGTCACTGTCTGCTCCGATGACAGCAGTGGGTTGTCACTAGATGTGGAGGAGCCCCATGAAGTCTAAGAGCATGTCTGAGGTGCCCATCATGGGCCCGTCACAGAGGGTTCACTCTGTGCCCTCTTCCCATGAGAATGAACAAGACATTCAGGAGAGCCTTGAACTGGGTGCAGCGCTGTGTGGGAGGCATGGGTGCGAGAGCATGGGAATTTGAGGAGGGAGCATCTGCTGGTGGTTTGGGAGAGCCCAGTAGTTCTACATATTTTGTGAATATGGAATAACTTGGAATCCCTAATGTTTGGAATTCTCTGCATGGATTGCCCTAGGACCTGCCCAGCAAGGAAAAGACCCTCGTGGAGGAGCAGAGGAGGGACTCAGAAGGGACTGTGAGTGGACCCAGGAGTGGAAGAGGATAGCCCACAGCATGGGGCAGGCTGCCCTGCCAGCAGGGACACTGTCTGGGCAGCCACACTGGGGACCAGGACGTCTGTGCCCTCCCTCAACCACAGTCTCCTCAGCATCATCTCAGAGGTGGCTGTGAGGTCACGCATGGCTCTGTCTCAGAGCTGTATTTCTTACACTCTGCGCAGCCAGCTGCTAGGAACGCACCTTGCTCCATTCACCCACGGAACAAGGGCTTAGTGAGCATCAAAGGTATGCACCATAAATGAGGGGGCCGCAGCACACCCGCAGCCCAGCCCTGTCCTCGGGGGCCAGAGACTGGAGCAGAGAAAAAAATCAACATGTTAGCAAAGAGGTAAAGGAATATGAAGCGGATAAGAGTCATAAAGGAGGCAGGTCACTGCAGGGCAGGGGACATCAAGGTGGGGGGACTTGGTTAGCATGATGGGCAGGAAAGGCTCTCTGCAGAGGTGGCTTCTTGGCTGAGACCTGAAGGACAGGGAAGATCTGGCTGAGCAAAGAGGCAGGGAAAGCAGGCAGGTGCTTGGGGGCTCTAAGAACCGTGCAAAGGCCGGGGGCTGCCGCCAGTGAGTGAGGGTAGCATGGCTGAGATGTGCCTGCAGGGGTAGACAGAGGCCAGCACAGCAGGTGCTCTCAGGAAACCACGAGGAAGGGGACAGGCGGGGAGTACCAGCACCATGTGCAAAAGTTGCAGGAAGCTCGTGCTCCAGAGGTGGGCAGTGTCAAAGCCATCTGTCTCTTAACTTGGGAGAAAAACAGTCTGTGTGTGCCAACAGTGATCTTTCAAACAAATGGAGAACTATTCATCAGGGACAGTGACCTGTTGCTCTGGTCCTCTGAGATGGGAAAAAGCTGGACTGTCACAGCAAGACATAATGAATGACTTCCTGCTTGGAGGAGATTCTGCCGGTGTGTGTCATCTTGCCCAAGACCCGTGGGGTCAGAGGGTGAGGGCCTCCCCGGCCCCCATTTCCCAATGGAACCTCTCCAAAGACCAGTTTCATTTTTTGCAAACTACAAGCAAATGTGCTGCTCATCAAGTTTCTTGACTCTTACATAAAGACTCCGAAGGAGAATGATTGGAATTTAGGGCCAGAAACAACCCTGTCTCTTCTGATAAAGTTATCAGAAAACAAAAACCATATAAGTGGTCATAATTTGAATTTTGCTTTGGTTGCCAGGAAACTCAGGGTCAAGCTGAGGTGTAGTAATTATATCACTCCAGGTTTCTGGCACAATTTTTCCTCCCTGTTTCAATCGTTTCCTAAAACAAAAACAAAACAAAAAGTTTCACTATTCAAACAAACCATCCGCTTTTGTGTGGTTTTCTTTTGATCTTTAGCCACATGAATGTGGCTTCCACGTAGTCAGAACTGCACATTCAGGCTTGCTTCTGTTTTCTGTTTTTTCACATAGTATTAGTTCACAAATACCATATTTCTACTTGGATATCCTTAAAAAAATTTTTTTTTAATTGAAACATAATTGATTATACATGTCTTGGGGTACAGCATTGAATATCAATACCCGTGTGCAATATATGTGATGCTCAAATCAGGATAATTAGCGTATTCAACATTATACAATGTAATCATTTTTCGTGGCCCTTCACCAATTCCTCCCTTACCCCCCCCACTTGGGTGGTCTCTTCTGCCTTTTCAACAACCGCACAATATTCCATTAACTCACTGAGTATTGATATAGTTCAATCCGATTGCTCTACCACAAATGGGCTAGTATTGGAGATCGCATTTTTTTCTAGATTTTCACTGTTATAAATAATACTGCTATTACAAAAATAAATGAGTAAAGATTATGAAAGGAAGTCATGAAAAGAGAAATACAAAGGGCTAAGACACCCATGAAAAGTGTTCAAGCTGTCTGATGATTAGAGACATACACTGAAACAAGACAGCTGTTTCTTTTGCCTGTGGAAATAGCCCAGACTAAACAACAATGTTCCTCAATGCTGGGGAGGAGGCAGAGAGACCCACAGCTCCTGTGTCTCTCTTCCTGACTGTGAACTTGTCAATTTCTAGGTCCAGCGATGACTCTTCTGGGCCATCCATGCTAGAAGCCCTGGAGACACAACTGAGCCTACAGCCTACCAGTCTCACTGCAGCATGATTTATAAGCCTGCAAAATGTAAATGACAGAAAAGTCCCATAATAGGAGAGTGGTTAAGTAAATGTGTATACAGCTTTCCTACTATCCACTCACTAGGTGTGTAATGAAGATTTCTAAGAAGACAGGGATATGTTTATGCTACAGTATTCAGTGAAAAATAGAACCCTAAGTACAAAGTCGCTTTCAGATGAACATGGGACCGGGAGTCAGATGACCTCAATGCAGATCCCAGCACTGTCAATCTCTGTCTGTGAGACTCCTGGGTCAGAGACCAGGGACTTCACTATTCATGGGAAAATAGCAGCCAGAGCTCAGCATGATGGTCACACAAGTTCCCTGTGTCACCTGAGTCCTGGGGTGGGGGAGGCCAAGGGCCCATCATGGATGCCTACACACACAATGGACTGCATTACACAGGGGACACTGAACTTGGGGAATTTACCTCTTTCACGGTAAAGTTATCTGGAGGAAGATGTTCCTTCCTCCCTCAAGGCTGCTTGCTGACAATACTACCCTGAGACATGGATACCTCTGAGCGGCCAGGGCTTTGCATTTTTGGCATACTTGGCAAGAATGTGCAGGGATGCCTGGGACCCATCCTGGATTGCTTCCCATGACATTGAAGTGTAGTTGACAAGAATCTCAGGCCTTTAATCTTCCAGTTGGTCTCTGAAAGCCGAGATCTATCCAGAAATGGAGAAGGGGACTGTTTTAGTCTGTTTCTTTTGCTTATAACAAAATACCTGGAACTGGATAATTTGTAAAGAAACAATATTTATAGCTTACAGTTTCAGAATCTGGGAAGTCCAAAGTCGAGGGAACACATCTGGTGACAGCCTTGCTGGTGGTGATGGTGACACGCAGGGGTCTCACATGACAGAATGGCAGAACACAGAGAGAGATAGCACTCATTCATTTTCCTTTTAACGTGCTCAGAACCACACCCATGACCACCATTAAATCATCAATTTATCAATCCATTCACTAGGGCACGGTCCTCACAATCTAATCATCTCTTTAAGACCCCACCTTTCAATAACCATATAGGATTTCTCACCCTCTTAACACTGTCACAGTAGGGGCCAAGTTTCTAATACTTGGTGGGGGACACATTTAGCTTCAGTGAGTTGGAAGGGATATTCAATCCACAGCAGGAGCCTAGAATCAGCCTGGGATTTGGGGACTGAAGTATTCTCGGAAGCAGCCTGACCCATCTCCTTCTCCTTTTTTTTTTGGCAGCCACGGCTGGTAGGAGGACCCGAACCCATGACCTCAGTGTTATAAGGCTGCATTCTTACCACCTGAGCTAACCAGCCAGCCCCATCTTCATTTTGCAGACAGGGAAATTGAGGCCCAGAGAGAGACTTGCCCAAGGTCAGGCAGAGAGCAAGTAGGAGGTCAGGACTGATGCTTCCCTGCTCAGTTCCTGAGGGTACATCACTGTTACCACCATCGCATGTCACTTGGTGGGGCCACTCCACAGATGTATGTCCCTCGATTCTCACAATCATATGAAATCCTATCACGGGCCCCATTTGACAGATGAGGAAATAGGGCACCAAGGGGGTAAGTAACTTGCTCAAGGCCACAGAGCCAGGACATGGCGGAGCCTGGATTGGAACATGGGTGGTCTGGGCTCAAAGCCCATCGCTTCCTCGACTCTCAGTCACGACCTCTAAGGGGTCCTGGGGGTTCTCACATTGGGTCCTAATTTCCTGACACCTCTTGGCTGACTTTCCAAGTCACTAACCACAGGGACAAGAAGATCTGGAGAGGCTGCGGAGGACAATCCTGGGACAAGGACTGGAGTGAGGGCCGAAAATGGGGGGAGGCTTAGAACCAGAGTAAGCTCCTGGAGGTTTGGGAGAGGCTGACGAAGGTCTCCCTCCCGGCTGCTGCAGGCCTGGCTCAAGCCTTCCCTGCCCAGTGAGTCCCTCCGAGTGTCAAGGGCAGTGCCGATGCCCAGCTGTTTGAATGACAGTCACCCACCCCTACTGTCCTTGCTTCCTCACCCCCTCCCCACTCCATTCTCAGCCACCCATATCCAGGTCACTCCCTCCTCTTCCTCAGAAAGGACCCAGGACACATCAACAGTGGCCACCCTGCTCTAACCCTGGCAGTTCTCAGTCCTGACCTCCCTGGCCACTAGGCTGCACTTGGTACTCCCAGCCAGAATCACGCACTGAACCCTTCTGGGACGTCTCTTTTTCCTGGCTTCCTCCTCCTCTCTGGGTCCCCCTTCCCCTCAGCCACCTTCTCTTGGTCCTCTCAACTATATCCACGGCATGCTTATTCTCCCATGGCTTAAAAGAATCAAATGAATACCAAAGTCCTAATAAGTCTCCAATCTGTCCCCTGCTCAAAGTTCCCCCCACCACACCCACCTTGCTATCTGGCTCCCCACACCATCTTGGGTCAGAAGGGAACAGATCATCTTGCTGAGCTGCCCAGGACCTCTGGTGCCTCAAGGCCTTTGCAGAGGCTATTCCCTCTGCCCAGGAAACACCTCGCATCCTCTGCTCATCTTCCATGGCCTGTGTTCCCTCTTGTGAGAGGAGGCCTCCTAACCTCGGAAGCAGCCAGCAAGTGGGCCTCTTTCATGAGCTTTCCTAGGATCTTGGCAGAGCTTAAACGCAGGAGGTATCCTGTGCAGAAATGAATCTCCTGTCTTTTCGGTTTTGATTTTTAAATTTAACATTCATTCAGAAGGCACATATCATAAGTGAACAGCTGGATACATTTTCACACACTGAACCCAACCTCGGAACCAAGACCCATATTAAGAGAACAGATCCTAACTGGTCCCCAGAAAGCCCCTCATGCTCCCTGCCGTCACTAGCCCACCCCAGGGTCCTCTCTCTGCTGACTTCTGAGCTGCTCTTGTCCTTTACATAACTGGAATCACGTCCGGCTGGCTCTCTTGCTCTGGCCGTGTGTGTGAGAGCCATCCCTGTTTCATGAGTGTGCCTCACTCACTCTTGTTTACAGGACTCCAGGGTGTGATTACTCCACAATGTGTCCATCCTGCTGTTGACGTTGGGTAGTGCTCAATTAGAAGCCATTGGACAGTGCTGCAATGAGCACCTTCTACCTGTCTTTTTGCCCTTTGGTGAACACGTGCATGAATTTCTGCTGGGTGTAAACCTGGGAATGGAATTGCTGGGTCACAGATCCACCCATCAGTTAAATGGCGTGCCCATGGGTGCCGTCCCATTGCTCTGCACCTTTACCTGCACTAGGTTTTGGGGGGTTTTTTTCATTTAAAAATAAATCTATTCGTGGTTCCAACAGACCAACTCATCCTCAGTAACCACTGACCAGTTGCAGCCTGAATTCCTGCACAAAGACGTGTCTCCCGCAGGCCCAGCTCAAAGGCTGCCTCCTCTGCGGCCTCCATGACTTTCCACATCAAAAGGAATCTGTTTTCCTCTGGGCCTTGGTGTCCCTGACGATCCCACCATATTTTACCTCTACTGGGATGTTGGTTCAGTCGGTCGGCCCCGCGTGACTGGCAGCCCCTGAGCACAGGGCCGGGTCCCAGCCAGGGACATCTCAGGCGTCAGCGACGGGCCTGCAGACCCAGGGCGACGCGCGCGGGCGGGGGGCGCGGGGAGCCCCGAGTGGGCCCCGCAGCTGTTCCCCCTCCAAGGAGCCCGTTCGCTGCCCGCGTCCGGGTCCCGTCCCTTCCCGCGGAGTCGGGCGGGGCTAACCTTTGATCCAGAGCCCGCCCCACCCGTGGGGAGGGGATCGGGTTTCACGGACGCGAGGAGGGGAGCTGGGGTGGGGGTGTATCCGGCCGGAAGGCGCCCCCGCCTACGCCCCCCAGGGGGTTCCCACTCCCGCTCCCGCTCCCCGCCCCGGGCAGCGCGTTCCCCGGAAGTCTGGGGTCCCCGCTCCCGACCCCGCCCCGGGGGTGTCACGCGGGGAGGGGTCCGGGCCGCCGGGGCGGGCGGGCGGGGGCGGCCTGGGGGCGGGCGGCCCGGCAGCCCCGCCTCCGCCGCGCCCTCCTCCCGGGCGGGATAATTGAACGGCGCGGCCCGGGCGCGGTGTTGGCTGCCGAGGCCCGGCCCGAGCGTGGAGCCCGCGCCGCCCGCCGCGCCGGCCGAGCCGAGGAGCCGCGCTCTGCCGCCCGCCGCCCGCCCGCCCGCCGGCCTCATGGAGAGTGCCGCGCCGTCGCGCCGGGTCCCGCTGCTGCTGCTCGGCGGCCTCTCGCTGCTGGCGGCCCGAGGTAGGGGCGCCCAGGGCCCACGGCAACCCCGAGTGTCCCCAGCCCTTCGGGCCCCGCACTCCCGGGAAGTTTTGGAGCCAAGGGGACCCGGAGCCCGTGCGCCGCCCCGCGCGGCGCCCCTGGGGCAGTCGTCGTCCGTCCCCTGAGCTGCGTGGCCGCCGAGGCCCAGGCGACGTCCTCCGTCCCCTCCCCCCGCCACCAGCTGGCTGCGGTCCAGATACCTCCCTCGCTCGGAGGACTTGCTTGAGAGACGGGACACCGCTCCCTCCTGACCTCCCAACACGTCCTCCAGCCCGCCCTCTCGCATCCACCCTCCTGCCCCTGTCCCGGCAAACCGAGCCAGCCCCCATGGGGGGTGGGGAGCGCTGGCCGGGGTGGTCGAGCCCCCTCGGGGCCAGGAACTTGGCACCGGAAGCGCTCTCGGTGTGTCCTTTCTCACTGCCCCCACCGCCACCCCCAGGGAGGGGCTGTTGTACCAGCTTGCTGATGAGACAACTGAGAAGCGTGGGGACCGGGAGACACACGAGGCATAGGGTAGGGGTGGACGGAAGGAAACCAGAACATAAGGGGGGTTTTCAGGGTGCTAGCTGGCGGGGACGGGAAGATGCAAACGCGGCCACCGCCTCCCTGACTGGCCTCCTGGGCCCAGGCAGTGGTTCTGCCAGACTTGGTGCTCAGCTGGGACTTGGGGCACGTCCAAACCTACCCACCCGGTGGCAAGGGGGATGGAGTCTCCACTAGCAGATCCGTCGCCCAGACACAGGACAGATAGCACTGCGATGGTGCCCACCCAGCCCTGGTACTGACAGCACCAGGATAGCGCCTGCCCAGGCTACACCCTTCTCTCTCCCTAATCCTCAAGGCCTGGCTCCTGGGGTGCAACCACAGGCCGTGTGGATCAAAGCAGCTGCGGGGCAGCAGAGCTGTGACCTCTGATTTCTGTGCTGCCCCCGTGGCTTCTCAGGGCCATTAGTCAGGCCCTTCCCCTGGAGTCTTTGTTTTTCCAGGGGCCCAGGTCCAGTGAGTGCCCCAGACCACCCTCGGAATCCCAGATGCTTTATACCTTGTTGAGTTTAGTTTTCTGTAAATTCTCTTGTGACCACCCTCCTCCTCCTCGGTCAAAAGGTCACTCGTCCCAGCTAATGCTCGCCAGGGGATGCAAGGAGAGGCTGTGTACGTGGGGTGCATGGTGGGGGCAGGGGTAGTTCTGCAGAGGCTTCTTGACTTGCTCGCTGCAGCAGACCTCCGAGGAGCTCTGGTTGTTCTGGGCACTGGGCAGGACCTGAGTCACTTTGGGTTGGAGACAGTGTGGGGAGGTCCAGGGCTTAGTGTTGACACCAAGAGCTATCTCGGCCCCTGGAAGATCACAGAAGGATTCCTGGAGGAGATGGTGCTTGGGCAGGGGCTGCTAAGGTGGGCATGGGAGGAAGGGCATTCCAGGCAGCAGTGGGCACTTAAGTGACTGCTGGCTGGAGGGAAAACCCAGAGGAGGTTTTGGAGTCAGGGGCACCAAAGACTCCTGTTGGAAATGGAAGGGACCTCAGAGTCCCCTTCACATTTTTTACAGATGAGGAAACTGAGGTCCAGAGAGAAGGCATAGTTCAACTCTCATGAGCCTGGGAATCCCCACATCCTCCATTACTGTTCTTTTCTGCCTGCTGTTCGAGAAAAATGTTCCCCTGTGCATGTTTAACTTTGAATGAACACCCCGGGACTTGCTAGCCTGGAGTGGCACACTACCCCAGCATTCTTTCTCCATAGAGACACTTCTAACTTATAGGATAAAAAAAAAAAAGCCTCTTAATTGCATGCTTCATACTTCGATGAGAACAGCTGGATTGTCCTGTGGCCCTTTTCGTTTCTGCCTCTGCTCTGCACAAGGCTGTGGGGCCCACAAAGAGACGTGCAATTTAAAAGCGAGTGTGGAAACGGCAATCAGATGGTGAGCCCTTTAGCTGATCTGCTGAAACTCATTTGGCGATGGGCCACCTGGCGACTGAAATGCAGAAGGATACCGATCTTTCTTGCCAAAGAGCAGAGACGGAATCGCCTGTCTGTCCTGTGTCTGTCTGTCCTGCTGGACTTCACTGAGAGCTGGGGTGGGAGGCAGTGGAGAGGAGGAGGGTGTTGGGAAAGAAGATTGTGTTTTCTCCAAGGCTTTCTTGGCCTCTGGCTCCAGCCGGGCAGCGTTTCCGACTGATTAAAAGCAAGTCGTGTCGGGAGGCAGAACAAAGGCGAGAGAGGACTTGGCTGAAGAACATGTGGCCTGTGCCGCTGCGGCTCCTGGGACTTTCCCAGTCAGGCTGTAGGGGCTGGAGTGCCGAATGCATGGAGATGAGACTGGGGTGCCTGGGGGGCAACACTGGGGCCTCTCCTGGGGCGCCCACAGCTCCTGCTCCTGCCACCCTGCTGACACTGCCCGAGGCCCCCCAACTCAGGGCTGCGTTTGCCACGGCGCTTGTGGGCTGGAAGAGGTTTGCATGTCATCCCTCAGAAACGGCCATGGGATGGTTTGGTAGTTATCTCATTTGTGAAATGGAGATAACAAAACCTACTTCTTCAGTTGCCTTGAGGACTGAGGGAGAGAACATAGAGGAAGCTGCCGTGGTAGCTAGATTATTATTACTGTCTGTCATTCGTCATGTCCCCTTTCCTAGGGTAGGACAGTGTCATTTTTCCTAAGACTGCTCTGATAGTTCTGCTAATACTGAATTTCCCCATCCACAAGCCCAGCAGTGCCACAGAACCGGCAGCTGTCAGTGCCAAGCCTGCACTGGTGAAGATCACACAGAGTGGCATCCTTAGGCATTCAGTCATTCATTACTAAATATCGGCAGAGGGACAGCTTGGTGTCAGACACTGTTCTAGGTCTTGGGGATATAGCAGGGAAGGAGAGAGACCTGGTCCTTCTCCCCATGCGGCTCCCATCCTCCAGGGGATCCAGAAAATTGAACGATTACAAGCCAAGCACTACTGCCAGAGTCAGAAAAGACTTCCTGGAGTAAGCAGCGTGCAGACTGGGACCTGAGGAAGGAAAGTGTTGGCTAAGTTCGTGGGCAGGCAGGGAGGATGGTGGGAGGGGTGTTACAGGCAGGGGGAATGGCAGGGCAAAGGCCCAGAAGACAAGAGAAAACATGAGACTTTGAGGTGCTTGCTCGGAGTTCTGCCCCTTCCTCACGACTGGGGATGACTGCAGTGCTGAGAGTCTTCTCCAGCAGCTTCCCCAGCCCTGCGTGTGACTCCCTGAAGGCTGGGCTCTGGGAGCTGTGGGCAAGGTGGGCAGGACAGTTTTGCAGGTAACATCTTATGAAAATCGTCCTAACGAGGCGCATAATTATTTTGCTTGCATATTTTATACAACAGATTTCCTTTTGCAAAATATCAAATCATAACAATTTGATTAATAAATGCTTTTGCAAGCCTCATTTAGTTCCAGTTTCCTTGTAATGATCTCAAATGTGGCCACATAACAAAACAGGGTGGGAGGGGTAAACCCACTGCATCAACTTCCCTGGGATCAGAGACCCCATACGTCGCAGGGGAGCTCAAGCAGTGGCCCTAAGCTGGTTAAGTCACCTGTCCCAAGTCACCTAGCTTCAAGCAGGCATGGCAGGACCAGAAGCTGGACTGGCTCCCTCTCGGTTAACTCCTAGGCTGGTCCTAACTAGAGGCTGGGTCAGGAGGGATCGGGGTGCCTGTTGCTCCAGCTGCCTGCAGGTTACCAGGAGGGTCCTCCACTGTGGAGCCAGCTCTAGAAGGGGGTTAGGACACTGCGCTCTAGTCCCAATTCCAAAAGTGCCTCGAGAGAGCTCAACCTACTCCTGTAACCTCTCTGTGTCTACTTCCTTCACCATGAAAGAGTGCACTCTGCTCTGGGTCGTTATTATAAACAAAGTGTTTTACGTTTAGTAACTAATGTATTCCTCTCAACAGCCCTACCAAGTAGGTGATCCAGTATTGTTCTTGAGCTCAGTTTTCCTTTTAGATCCTGTCACCTGCAGGAGTAAAAATTTAGTATAAGTTTCGCTATCTACATATAAAGTTTTGCTCCTCATTTTGGCCTAAACTTCTCTCCAGACCCACTCAGTGCCGTTCCTGAGAGTCGCTGATGCCCATGGTTGGGTCGAGGGTCGAGGTGCTGTCATTATCGCCACCGTGCATGGGAGGACATAGAGGCACAGCGAGGCCAAGTAGCACGCCTGTGGACACACAGCTGCTAAGTGCAGCACCAGGATTCGAACCTGAAGCTTAGCTGTAGCGTCACCCTAAACAGGACGCTCATTGGCCTCACTTCACTTTTGGAGAGTCTCAATTCTTTAAGTCCAGCTTCAGGGGAAGCCGCTGTTTCCTTTAGAGTTTTATAGTGGGGCGTGTGTGAACTTTAGAGTCCAAGCTGGATTTTAAGCCCACCTCTGAGTTTGCCATGTGGTCTCCGGCAACTTGCTGAATCTCTCCTTGTCCGTCCCCCCCACCCCATGTAGAATTGCTAGTATTACAGAGGTCAATTGCTCATTCATTTGTTCACAGACGTTACTGAGTGACGGGGGCAGGCATGGGTGGGGTGCAGTGGGAGACAGAGCCTGTGCCAGCCCTTGTGGCGCTAACTACAGAGTTAATTATTTGTTTTAAATGCTGGGAAGTTCAGGGAACAAAGAGACCATGCAGGAAAGGAAACAGATGTGTGTGTGCATGTGTGCGTGTGCGTTTGGGAGCTGTCAGGGAGGACTTCTCAGAGGAAGGGACCTTTGAGCTGGTGGCTGGTGTGACATGAATGAGCTGGCCCGAGAGGAGTGGACCAAGGACCACCCAGCTTGTGGAGCTCCAGCTTCCAGAGACCAGGTGCAGAGGATGCGTGACAGGTGGCAAAGAGGCGAGAGGAAAACCAGGGGCCCAGGAGGCCCTTGGAACAGTGGCATACTGCAGAGATGTTGGGGCGGGGGTCATGGGGTGAGGACAGCACATGAAGGTCGCTACCTGGGTCAGAGCCACCTGGAGGGAGTGATTGGGAAGATTCTTCTCTCTGCTTTCCAGAGGTGTGCCTTCCACTCCTCTCTTGCTTCCTCCTTCTGGCCTGTTCTCAACCCAAGACCCCTGTTGTCTCCATGACCGATGCTGGGGTTATGCTCAGGAATGGCACACAAGAGGAATGGGATCACAGCAGCTTTTGTGCTGGGGACAGGGCATGGAGTTCTAAGAGCAGACTAAGGCATGCCCTGCTTCCTCCTGAGGAGGCCAGGTGGACTTGAAGAGGGGACATGGGTCTCTCCTCATCCTGGCCCTACAAGGGTGCAGAGGCACTGGGTTAGCCTGGCTGGACCCCTGCTGGCTTCCCAGCTCTGGGCAGGGGCAGCGCCCCAGCATGGGGTGGGCTGGGTCTTGTCCAGTTCTGTCTGGTTGGAATTTCAGGGTCTCCGTGGTTGGCATCTCAGGCTTCTCAGTTACTTGATCCTGGACACCACGGTTGGGTGGGGTTCCCCTCCAACTTTTTGCTGCAGCTGTAGACAATACTATGGAGATGTGGGGCATGAACCTTGCAGGGTGGCGAGCTCAGGAGACCAGTGTGCATACACAGAGGAGAGCCTGGAAAGCCTGCTCTCAACTGCAGGCAGGCCAAATCCTCTCTCCAGTTTACAGATGAAGGAACTGAGGCCTGGGCATGCAGGTGGAAAAACCCTCAGCTGTGGAGTTAGAACCAGATTCCAGGCCTCAGAGGTCCCAGCCCTGGGTCTCCCTGCTGGGACACTCTGATCAAGGAGCAGCCTGGATGTTGGATTCTCATGGCTCACAGGCCTCTGGAGAACGTGATCAGACAGTGCCCAAAGCCCTGTGATGTTTGTAGCTAGCAGGCTGACATTCTGGAAGCTTCTTCCCGAGGAGTGGTACAGAGCTCCTCAGACTGCCAGCCCAGCATCTGTAGTTTGGGAAAGAACATGTGGCCATATCCCTACTATATGTCAGAGGCATGGCCTCTGTGGGCCATGTTACCTGTGTCCCTCTAAACCATGAGCCTCCACGTGCCTCAGAACATGTAGCGTGCATTGCCACCGATCATAATTACCACAATCCACAGTCTGCACCTGAATCTTTACAAAGGTTTCATTCACCTGGAAGAAACTTAGTTTTAGCTGCTGTCTCAGGTGACAAATAGTATCTGATGCCTGTGAACTAAGCTACCTATCCAGTTGCCCACCAGTTACTATTGTGTCTCTCTCCTCAAGAGACCTGAGGGACATGGTGGGGTGTGGGCAGTCTGGCACCATGTCAACTGCAGCAGTGTGTGATTCTTATGTAAAAGAATGTTCTCCTGATCCTGGTGCAATCCCTTCTCTGTTTAATTTTGGAGATTCTGGTTTTTCCTGCGGTCAAGGTAGCAATTTAGGCACTTTTCCTCGATGGTCTCATTGGCCTTCCTGGCCCTGCCCAGCAGGTGCTGTGACCACACCCATTCTGTGGAGGAAGAAGGTGAGGCTCAGTCAGGTGTCATAAGAGGGGGAGCCGGGTTCGAGGCTGGGCAGTTTTAACCCACAGTGTTGCCTTCCCTCAGAATGTGTGACTCGAAGGTTAACGAGATTTTTGCAAGAGAGTTTATTCTTAGTTTATATTGAGTGTTAATCTTTGCATATCTAATCCACACAGTCAGATGACGAGAATCAGAGATTAAAACTGTGTAGTTGATTGAAATTTATTAGGTAAAAAGGGAAATGATCTGTGAGAGAAGGTTCCAGATCAGCCTGAGGCCCACTGCTCTCGAGAGCACCCACAGCCCAGCTACAGGCATGAAGTGACCAGCGAGTGCATGGTGGGCTTGGGGGGTGTCCAGCATGGGATTTACCGGAAGTTGTTTTTAGATCTTGGTGCCACTCACAGCTGTCGGGGTGGGTGGGGTGGGTAGACAAAGCACTCATGGCTTTGTTTGCTCCAAATTCCACTCCTGACACACGATATACGGGAGCTGCTCAGATGCAGTGGAGTTTGGGTGCGAGCTGTTTGGATTTCATGCCCCTCTGAAGGTGTTGCCAGTGGGTGTGTGGCTGATTGGATGGTTGTTCAGATGCTGTTAACCACCGTGCAGCTCTTGGGACCCATGAGGTCTGGGGTGGGGGTGGGGGTCTGTTATCCCCAATGCTCATCTTGCCCCAACATGGCCATGAGTGCTGGGCCAGCCCTGAGCAGACACCATGTGTGGGTTTGACAGGAAGGAGCAGGCAGGTGGGGGTGGGGGAGGAGAGTGCCTCTGTGGGCCCCAGACAGTCCTCAGCTTTTGTGACGGGGCAGGAATGCTCAGATAACCACAAGGTGCCTTGACCCCCAGGCCGATGAGCAGGTGGGAGCACAGGCAGTGGTCTGAGCATCAGGCTTTCTGTATCCTCCTCTTCCCTCCCTCCCAAGACACTTTGGGGTAGTGTGATCCCCAGGGTATTTTTTATTTGTTTCTTAAAAATTCTAAAGTCACCTTTATTTTGGTTGCAAAGTTACAATTTACTTTGTTACTGAACATTTTATCTGTTCCCATTTGAAGTCAGATAGCTCGCCGTGTAAACCATAGCATCTGCTATCACACTGGTCTACAAGAACATTCTAAAATACAACTGAGAACGTTAATCCTCTTGCTGTACTCAGGTGAGTGTGTTAAAACAACAGCAAATGAAAGAGGGGTAGGCGAAAGATCCAGTTCCTTATCTATTGAAGGATGGGACGAAACGGCCCATAAATGCTACATTTTCTAATGTATTTTTTTTTATTGTGATGAAATATACATGACGTAAAATTTACCGTTCTAACAATTTTTAAGTGCACATTCAGCGGCATTAAGTGCATTCACACTATTGTGCTGCCATTGTCACCATCTTTCTCCGGAGCTTTCCCTTCTTCCCAAACAGAAACTCCGTACCCATTGAACGCTAGCTCCTCTTCTCCTCCAGCCCCTGGCAGCACCTGCCCTGCTGTCTGTCTGTAAACTTGCCTCCTCCAGCGCCTCGTAGGTAGTTTTGTCTCGGGCCAGCATACCTGTCTTGTTGACCTTATTTGATTGTCATAACCGGAGTAAAGCTTGTTTATTTAAAAGGGCAGAAACCTGAAAACAGCAAAGACACTCTTTTTTTCCTTTCTAACTGCAATGTTTCTTGGAAGAGATGCGTCCAGGGGGGTGGGAGCAGCATGGACTTTTGTGCTTCAGAGAGCCTGGCCTGCCCCATCTTGAGGAAATGCTGGTCAACACTGGGGTGGCTTTACTTATTTTGGAACACAGGTTAGTAACAGACCTGTTCTTGTGTGGGATGCCCACATCTGTTAAAGACCAACGTGCTACAGAATGTGCCTTCATTGGCATCTTGAGGCATGACACCAGGGAGCTCTGCGGGTGCCCCTTGTTCCACCAGACTCCTCTCACTGCAGCTCAGTTTTCCTCTGATGGGTTGGGGGCAGCCGGTACTGAGACTACCAGGGACATGAAGGCCCATCTCCAAGGTAAGAAAGTGGCAGTTCTGTAGCCTCAGACATTTCTCCTATCTCCACACCCAGCATGTCCCTTCCTTTTGTTGAAATTCTAACTAGCCCTGAACTTTGCTGTGGTGGGCTCCAGCCTGGGGACCTTCCCTCCCTTGGGGTCACTCCCTTCACTCCCTGGGATGCCTGAGGAAGAGGCCTGTGTGCAGGCAGGGCAGCCTGCCCAAGCAGCCTCTGCATTTCAGGGTGGTCGTGCTTATCAGTCCCCAGTACTGTTTAGTTCATACATAACTGAGCCTTGATATTTGTGCTGGGCATGAGCAGGTACTGCAGGGACAGCAAGAGGAGAAATACACCATCCCTGGCCCCAAAGGAGTTTTTAACGCAGGGGGAGCAGAATAGAACAGCTTTGGAGGCTGTCAGAGCCATGCCCAGTCCCAGAACTCCAGGCCCAGGAGTGGCGGGATGAGAGCAGGAGGCTGAAGGTGCCGGGGGCCTTGAGTGTCAGCTGAGCGTTGTGCAGAGCTGGCCACGTGCTGGTTTTGGGTGGGTGTAGTATGGTCGGGGTGGGGACCGGGACACGTTCACAACTCATGGTCACATCACTGGTGACCTGACTCCATTCAGCTTCTTCTGTTCTTAATTCCGCTGGAAGTCCAGGGTCCACGCAGTCGCTGAGGTGACAGTTGGGTGGGGGCAATTATGGTATGCTTTTTTGAAAGGGAGCGGGAATGGGGAAGGGGAAGAAAGGCAGCAGGAAGATTCCTGCCTGCCTTCTGTGCACGCTGCAATTTGGTGGTGGGAGCTGAGGCTTAGATGGGGCAGTGGGCGGACAGGAGCGCAAACCCAGCTCTGCCTGCTCCTACCCGCACCTCCAGCCTCCTCACTGCTGTGTCCCCGGAGCAGCTCCAGCGCTTCCAGAGTGCAGGATAAACACCAGGCGGCATTCTCCCTCTGGGCCCTCTCACTACAGGCTGGAGCTCCCAGTACATCCCCAGACAAATACCTCAGCCTGGACCAGGAGCCCATGAGCATGGGCCAGTCAGCCCTGGCTCCAGCTGGCCGCTGGTCAGCCACAGGTCCTCCCTGGAGACCCTTGAGCCCCTGCTCCACTTGGAGCCACAAGGCTGTGCAAACAGGGCAGCTCCCGGGCAGTCTGCTGTATGTAGCAAGAGTTCTGAAAATGTCCCTGCCTTTGAATGGACACCCCTCCTCCCGGACCTCTGGCCCAAGCAAAGCATCGTGACTTTAGGAATTAAGACTTACGAATCAAGATGTTCCAGCCAGAGCTGTTTGTTCCTTCCTGATAGTGAAAAATTGGAAGCAG
Source organism: Cynocephalus volans (assembly GCF_027409185.1). Lineage (NCBI taxonomy): Eukaryota > Metazoa > Chordata > Mammalia > Dermoptera > Cynocephalidae > Cynocephalus > Cynocephalus volans. Next base: position 2,604,628 of record NC_084479.1, read on the forward strand.
CCTATATCCCAAGACAGTGGAAATGGGCTAGGAAAATGTACCACTTCTGCTCAATGGAGTGACCACCGCGTGCTGGGCATGTGATACAGAACAGAGTAAAAAGGGCTTTAGAGGGAGCAGGTGAATGAACGGGTCCCTGTCTGCAGGTCCCTTGTGGGCCAGGGGCCTAGTAATGGGTGATTGTTTGCTGCAGTGAAGCTAATGATGCCTTTCCTGGGTCTGCTCCCCACACCCCTTCCCTGGCACCACCCAGCCTGGCCATGGTCCCTGCTGGGCTCTTCACGGTCTCTCTGATGGGGCCATGCAGGAACTTTCCCTTGGCTGGTGCGGACGGGCATCTTACGCCCAAGGAGGGTGAGCTGAGCCTAGGCAGTTGGGAGGCTCCCAGCTCCACCCAGACGCAGCCCCAGACAGCTTGGCTGTGCACAGGTTCCAGCTCTGGGGCTGCTAAGAACATTTGAGCTGCATTCCAGGGGCATTCCAAGTTTCCAGACTGACTGGAGGACTTAACATTTGATTGTCCTGCTGAGAATAAGGTTCAAAGTGCTCAAGGCTTCCCAGCAGGAATCACTTCCAAACTGTTTCTCCAGGGCCGAGCCCGTGACGCACTCGGTAGCGTGCTGCGCTGGGAGCGCGGCAACGCTCCCGCCGCGGGTTCGGATCCTATATAGGAATGACCAGTGCACTCACTGGCTGAGTGCCGGTCATGAAAAAAAAAAAAAAAAAAAAAAGACAAACTGTTTCTCCAGCTTGGGGCACAGAGGCCCTGCCCTGCTGAGCCACTGTGGGGGTCTGTGCTTTACCTGTAATTGCTTTTCTCAGAGTGCAGGGAGGTTTTGGGGCTGCGGCTCATCTGTGGGGGGTTCCACACACCAAGACCGCGCCCTAGCACCCCCATTTCTCACAGGCAACAGCAAGTGAATCCCCTTCCAGCATTTCGCACGTAACCAAGACACTTTTATTAAGAGCTTACTCTGTGCTTGGAACCTTCATAAGCTTTATCCATCCTTTCAGCAGCTCTGGAAGGTATTGTGGGCCCCGTTTTTCTGCTGAGGAAGCTGTGGCTCAGAGAGGTGGAGTAGCTTGCCCAGGGTCACAGAGCAGGACAGTGCTGGAGCTGGGGTTGGAGCCCTCGTCTGTCTCTAAAGCTTAAGCTCTTCCTACTCAACTCTGTAGCTGCTACAAACTGGCTTTTGTGCCGAGGTATAAGAGGACGGGAGGTAGACCCTGCTCTCAAGACATTTGTGGTTGGGAGGGTAAGGTGGACACACAGGATACTAGAAAATGGTGAGATGTGTGCCCTGCACACAGTGGGGAGGTGGAAGCAGAGGGGCACCTGTGCCAGGCTGGGTGGGGAAAGTGGGCCAGGACCGTAGGCAGGGAGCTGAGTGACCCGGCTGGACGGTGGGGTGAAGTTTTGGGGGGGTGGGGGTGGGAGCCGGGGTGGCTGCATAGGGGAGAGCATCCTCAGTGTCAGGCCATGTAGCTGGGTCACGTCACAGTCATCCGGGGAATGAACTGTAGCAGTAGCTTATCTTTAACAGATAAGGTCCTATGTTTCATGGGATGCTTTTTTAAAAAAATAAGTTGGAGCAAAAATGAATGAGCGAGTGAATGCATTAATGATGGGCACACTCAAGGTGATCCCCATAACAGTGTGGCCCTCACACTGATGACTCTCATGCTTTGGTGCTGGGAGGCCCATGACTGCTCCAGCGCGGGGTGCACCTTCCGTGTCCTGCAGATAGCATCGTTGGGGAGTACGGAGCACGCACAGCTGAGGTAGGGCATGGGCCCAGTGGCCAGGTCGCAGTGAACTGGCAGGTCTTGCTGTGGGACAGAGCTTCACCATTAACCACACGCCACCGGGGGAGCCTGTGAGAGAAGGAATGGGGTGGGTACATCTTTCCCTGCAGAAAGCCCGTCAGAGTACCCCGGAAGTCCCGAAGTTGTCATTAGGGGATTTGTTTCTAGGCAAGACCCCCACGCCTGGCCACGTGAAGTGGCCCGGCTGAGCCTCAGCTCATCCATACACTGAATACACCCATCCCAGGGTGTTTCTAGAAGTTTCTCTTGCTCCCCTGCTGAGAGGGGGATGGTGGTTTAGGAAGTCTCTGCCTTACCCAAGAGCAAGCCTTCCTCTGGGACCACCCAAGGGCCCAGCCTGGGAAGAATAATGAGCCCAAACAGAGCACCCATGACTGTCAGTGCCAAGAAACGCTGCCAAGCCTGGCGGGATTTCCCCCATGGGGTGCTGGAAAGCCCCATTTCATAATGTCCTGTCGAGAGATGGCCTCCTGCCAGGCAGCTGAGATGGTCAATGCTAATGCTCTTGGTATATAGGTCCCTTACTGAGAGCACCTTGGCATGTGCGCACCTTGGCACCCAGCATTCCTTCCTTGGGGCCTAGTGGGCTCTGCTCCTTCCCATGAGCTGAGGGGCCAGGGTTTCTGAGGAGGTTGCCCATTGGGGCTGCAGCCTGGCTGGGGCAGGAGGGTTGTTGTCCAGCTGTGAGGGCCTGGGCCAGCTGCTTGATGAATGGGAGCCTTCTACCTGCCCCATCTCCTGTGAGCAGACGATCCCTCCAGGCGGCTGTTACCCCCGAGCCCAGTGCTTTCTGCCCAGCCAGCTCTACCCTCACCCAACTTCTTTTAGCTGTCCTTTTCTGCAGAGGAGCAGGTCTTGTGGCAAGTCAAGGGCAGAAACCATCCCCAGCCTCAGTTTCTTTGTCTCCAGGTGAGGACTGATGGGCCCCTCTACCCTTCTCCCCCGCCTTACAAGTTGCTCCAAAGATTAAAGGAGAGAGCACGGCAGAAGCTGCTCTAGAAATGCTGGTCTCTCCTCTGGAGAGAGTCAGGCCTGTCATGCCCACTGGGCTGGACGGCAGCGTGACCACACCTCTGTCAGTAGCACGTGCCTTTCTTGCCCACTGGACTGTGAAGGAAGGGACCCTGTCCACGTCTCTGGCGTGTGGCCAGAGCAGGGATCCTGCCCAGCTGTGCTTGGGTCCCAGTGCTGAGCCACAGCCCTGTCAGAGCTGGATATGGCAGGTACCAGTTGAGGAGTCGGCCTTTCAGGGAAGGAGCGGGGCGTGCGCTCCCAGGCAGGACCCGGTGGCATTCTCAGTACTCGTTTGCAGAGTGACCGAAGTATGTGCTGTTCGTCCAGCTGCCCTTTCAGACCCAGCCTCATGCTGCAGTGCAGACCTAAGCAAGCGGATTTTCTGCAGGGGCAGCTGGGAGCGGGCACCAGTGGGGTGAGTGGCGGGTCACCATCAGCCTGTTCTCTTCTCTGCACAGTGGGTGCAGACGTCTCCATGGAGGCTTGCTGTGCAGACGGACATCGAACGGCCACCCAGGAGAGGGACTGCTCGCTGCCGTACACCTCGGAATCCAAAGAATGCAGGTACGCTTGGTGGTGGCCACTGTTTTACCAGGACAATGTTCTTTTAGAGGAAGGTGGGGAGGAAAGGACGAGTTGCTCCAAAGATTGAAGGAGCAAGCACGGCTGTGGGCGCAGAAGCTGCTCTAGAAATGTTGGTTCTCTCCTTCTCACCCGCCTCAGCTGGGTGCATTTTGAGGACCCCTGTTTCCAGTTTCTCCTCTGGAGAGTCAGGCCAGGGCACCAGGGCCAGATCCACCCAGGCTGGGGGAGGTGCAGCGGGTGACCCCTGTCCCTCCATAGCTGGGCTCTCCCCTGTGCTCCCACGGTCCCAGCACAGGACTCACTGACCCTTCCCGTGCCACCCTGTGACAGTTGGGGCATCTGTCCCCTTCACTGGGCTGGAAACAAGAAGATCTGGGTTCGTAGGCTTCTCTGTCATAGCTGGGCAGCTGTGGGCAAGTCGGTTTCCTCCTAAGAAAAGCGGGACTGTTGTGGGGTGCAGATGAGATCCTGTGATCAGCAGTGCTTCGCAGAGAGGAACGTGGACCACCTGCAGACCCCCAAAATGTGGATGAGCCGGGCCCAGGGTGAAGAGTTCTGCCAGACCCTTGTTCACCTTGTGCAGGAGCTGGCATCTGGACTGACCGTTTTTATTCTTCTCTCCTGAAATTGACTCAAGCTCCCCCAAAATTTGGGGACAATATAAGCTTCGCATAAATGATGGAAACAAGTAATGTTGATCATCATCATAAAAATAATGGTATAAAAGTAATAGCAAACCATTCTGAGGCACCTACTTTGTGCTGAGCATCTGATGAGCATTTTCTCATTTAACTGCGTCACTCATCCCGTTTGATGGAGGAAGCTGGGCTCACCCCCATGTACAGCTCATCAGAGATGACGTTAGTATCTGAACCCAGACCTGCTGGCCTGGGGAGCAAGCGCTGTCAGGAGGCAGGGGTATGAGAGTATCCCAGCGTTTGATTTCCATTTGTGTTCTCTGCCTCTAACCCGAGTCTAAGCAGCTTGGGTACTGGGAGCTGTGGGGCACGGGGTGGGGGCTGTCACAATGGTTTGCATTTCTGTTGACGCTGAGCAGAGGCTGCCCCAGCCAGCAGGGAGGGAGAACGTAAATCCTGATTGAAGAAATTCTTGAAAAGTCAAAAGCACTATAGACCAAACAAAGGAAGAGAAGACAGGCAGCTCAGATGCTGGAACTGACTGCAAGAGCACACGGTCAGGCTTCACGGAGCAGCAGATGAATGTGAGATGTGATTTTGGCTCCCGGTGTGGCTGAGCACTGGAAATGTCAGAGAGGCCTCTGGCAAGTCCCTAGCAAAGCTGGACGTTCAGCGCCAAGCTGAGCGTTGTTTACAGACTGTGCTGATGAGAAGCAGCCTGGCCCCAGGAAAGACGAGGGCCTGGGAGGCGGGCCGGCCTGGGTTAGATTTCCTGCTGTGTGCCCTGAGCCAGCTCAGAGCCTCAGTTTCCCACAGTAAAGCAGGAACCATCACACCTGCCTTCAGGGTTGTTATAATGAACAGAGACGACGTATGAAACCAGCACCACGAAGCCAAAGGGTGGGAGTGTATTAATCTATCAGAGCTTCCATAACAAAGTACCACAGACTGGGCTGCTTAAACACAGAAATTATCACAGTGCCGGAGACTGGAAGTCCAAGATCAAGGTGTTGGCAGGGTTCGTTTCTTCCGAGGCCTGTCCTTGTGGCTTGAAGTTGGCATCTTCTCCCTGTATCCTCACGTGGTCTTCCCTCTGTGTCTGTGTCCTGATTGCCTCTGCTTGTAAGGACCCCAGTGTGATTGGATTAGGTCCTATCCAGATGACCTCATTTTAGCTTAATTACTTCTTTAAAGGCCCTGTCTCGAAAGGCAGTCACATTCTGAGTTACTAGGGGCTAGGACTTCAACAGATGAGTTGTGGGGAACACAATTCTGCCCCTGACAGGGAGCGCTATTATTAATTGAGATCAAAGACTTATAAAGTGAAGCATCAGATAGGTGAACCCTTCAGTGTGCAGACAGAGAAACTGAGGCCACAGTTTTAGCAGTTCTCTGGGCCCTGCTTGTGAATTTAGATTCTGGTCAGTACTAAATTTATACTGATTTCTACTCACCAGTGTCTTTGATAAATTTTGGAGTTATCTTTAATCCACAGTGGGTCCCAGAGTACATAGAAAATACCTTCTTATCTATGCAGTGGGTGTTTGTTTTATGATCTACATTTTGACCCGGGATAAATTTCAAACACGCATGAAGACATTTCCTGAGATGTAAGAAATATCATTTGAATGACCGAGACAGAATTTCTTCTTTTTGGGAAGTGTGGGTGCATGTCTAGGCTCCCGCTGACCCTTGACTTGTTTTTGGTGATGCTCACTTGGTCACGTGGAGCCTCAGGAAATTCTGGCTGGATGTTGTGAGTTTCCATGTCACGGTGTCCCCAGAACATGTTACTGAACGCCCAGGACACCACTCAAGGGTCACCAAGTTGGAGTGACTGGCCTTTGTTTCACTGAGGCCCCAGGAGGCCAGTTGACTTGTCCCAGTGGACTCACGAGCAGGAGCCACGTGCATGTCCGAGGCCTCTTAGTGAGTTAACCACTAACAGCTGGCTCCACAGTGACACTGTCCTGCTGTCCCAGGTGCTGGCTGCTGCCCTCCAACCCTCCCTCACTCATGTCCCCTTCTCTGCGTTTGTTTCGGGGTTCAAAGCCCATACAGTCTATGGAGATCAGAGGCTGAGCCTGGGCTCCTGGGCTCTGGGTAAGACAGAGTCCGTCTAAGAATTCCACTCGCAGGCAGTGAGTGCTGCTGCGGGGGTCCTTGGGTGAGCAAGCCCCCTCCCCAGCCCTCCACAATGCCGAGCCCCACAGTACTAGGGTGAGGAAGGGCCGTGTGTGTCTGGGGTGTGGCCAGCACAGTGATGCCTGGTAGGAGGGATTTTCTATGAATTCACTATTATCATCTTTAATGAAGGTGGGGAAGGGAGAGAGCAGATCAGAAATCAAATCTGAATTACGGGAACCCTCTTACTGGTAATATTTGAAAGATGCAGGAAACAAGGATCACTAACCTTTTGGTTGGTCCATCATTCTAGCGGATGTTTCTTCTTTTGAAGTGGCATTCTGTGAGGCTCACCTGTAAACGTCTCAATTTTCATTCATTCAGCAAATCTTTATTGTTGCTTGATGCCATTTCTAAGCTCAGAAAGAGGCGGGATGAAGTGACACAGGTGAGCCAGCGCCAGGCCAAACCGCCTAGGCAGGAGTTGAGAATGGGAGACTCTGAGCGTTTCTGGGGGCCCAAAGGAGATGGGATTTGCTCCCTTGGGTGGGTGAGGGGCTCAGACAGGACTGCAGGGAGGAGCCTACCCCTCTGCAAACCTGGGCTGTAGCTGAACAGGGATGGGCTGTCTGAAGCTTTAATGGCAGCACACTTGAGGGTGGCCCAGAGATGGCAGCTCTGCTGCTGCCCCGATTCATGTGTCACTCTGCACTCTAGGCCTTGGCCGAGGCCCAACATCCCTTAGTATCCAAATCCAAATTTCCCCAAAACCTTGGATTAGATTAAACCCACAAGTCCTTCATCTTTTTTTGGAGGAATTTGGATACACACCGAGCCAAAACCTAAAGCAGGTCCCGAGCTGATGTTTTTCAATTCAACAAATCCAGCATCTGTCTGGACCCCTTCATTTATTTATTTCACAAATATCATTGAGGGCCTGCTGGGTGCCAGGTACTGTTCTGGGTGAACAGGGGGTAAATCAGTGAACAAAATAGGCAAAATCCCCTGGCCTTGTAGAGGTTACATTCTACAGGGGAAGCAGACAATAAACCAAATAGTAAGTAAATTTTCTGTTTTATAAGAAGGCCGTATGCACCATGAGAGGGAAAAAACAAACAGGGAAGGAGTAGAGTCTTCTGGGCGGGGCTGGTCTACAATTTCAAGCAGAGCTGTAGGGGACAGCTCACTGGGAAGGGGCCTCTGAGCTAGCACATGAAGGAGGCAAGAGAGAGGTGTATGGGATGCAGGGAGGAGCTTTCCAGGCAGAGGGAACAGCCAGCACAGAGGCCCAGAGGAGAGGCTGTGCAGGTGTCATGGAGCAACGGCAAGGGGCCAGGGTGGCTGTAGGCCTGGCCAGGCAGGAAGCCACAGGGTCAGATGGTAACCATGGTGCCTTGGGGCGCTGTGGGGGGCTGATCGTCCTGGGCTGTCTAGGTGATTTAGAGACTGAGTGAGATGAGAGGTTGCTGGAGGATTTGAGCAGAGATGGGTGGATGCATATCTGTCTGAATGTGCCCTTTAAAACAGACCCTGTGTGAGGAAGAGATTGAGGGAGGGAGGTGGAAGCCGCAGAGATACTAATTGGCTGTTTTGACAATTGGGGGGATGCCTGTGGTTTGGAGCTGGGTGGAGGCAGGGGAGGTGGTGGAAAGGGGACTGATGGTGGACGTGACTTGAAGGCAAAGCACCAGGGTTTGTTAGTGTTTGGAGGGGAGTGGGATTCAGAGAAGTCAGGGATGGCTCCAGGGTCTTGCTCTGGGCACCTGGACAGATGGAGTTTGCCTGGAGGAGCAGGGACGACCATGGGAGAGAAGGTGGAGCTCCTGGGGAGGAGTGGAGTCCGCCTTGGATATCTAAGTGGAGACCTGAGTGGGCGGTTGGGGGCCAGGCAGGAGTGCAAGGAAGAGGACTGGCCAGAGAGAGAACTGAAAGCCATCTGTGTGGAGATGGCATTTAAGCCAAAGGCTGGCTTCCGGTCAAGATGGCAGAATAGACTGTCCCCAGTGTCACCCTCTCCCACAAATCAACCAATTTACAACTATTAAAAAGCAATGACTGCCAAGCGGAAGCTGCTAGAGCTCAGGGGAAGAGGAGGAGAGACCTACAGAGTGCATGAAGGCAGGAGAAGCTGCGATGAGACAAAGAAAGGGTCGCTCCCACCATTTCAAGCCCTGGCCACTTGCAGGCTGGCCCTGGTGAGTGCACGGAGCAGGAGCTGGCAAAAGCTGCAGCTGTGCCCTTCATATGAGGTTGCTTGGAGGTGGCAGGGGAGAAGAGGGCCTTCGTGGCCCCCAGGCCAGCAGGACCACTAACAGGGTTCCCATGGATCCACATAGGAATGAGGAGCCACAACAACTGAAAAAAGGAGCCAATCAGAGGCTGGTGAGTCATTGCAAGGGACCGGCACATGGCCTGTCCCATGGGAAATGTTTGGAGTGCAGGTGTTGGGGGAGATGGGCCCACCGGGAGAACACCAGGACACAGCATGGACAGCTGATCTGCCACCCATCAGCGCAGGACCACTCAGCAGAGACGGGTCAAGAATACAGAACTGCAGGGGGTGCAGTTGCTAAAAAGACTCAGGCCCAGACCAGAGTTTCCACACAACCTGGGTGCACCAGATCTCATCAGACCCGGAAGTAACTATAAAGTCAACCATTAAACCCTGAGCCACTCAAAAAGACTTCCCCAGAGAATCAGCAGCAAAGCAGCAATTTAGCTCAACCACAGAGCTCAAGTACTGGTCCCCACAGGAAGTTCCCCCATTTTAGAAGTCAGCAAAGGACAACAAATTAGTTCAAGTGACAAGTTCAAGTGGTAGGAACAGCAAATAATCCAACACAGAACTGGAAGAAAAAACAAAATACCCACAGACCAGAGACAAAGTTTAATATTAACTAGTAAAGGTCTTACATCACCAAAGAATACCTATAAAGCCTAGATGATTGGAAGTCCCCTGGGCTACCAAGCCAGGGAGGAGGAAGGGCTGGGGGCCTCAGCCATACCCCCCAACACCCACAGCCAGCCCAGTGATGACCACCAAGACTCTTCAGAAAGCACCCCAGGCTCTCCTGAGCCGGGATGGTGGGGGGCCAAGGGCCTTGGTCATGCCCTGCTGGCACCCACAACCAGCTCAGCAACAACCACCAAGCAGTAGCAAGAAGCACTCTGGGCTCTGTAGTTAGGGCACTGGGGGCGAGGGCTTCAGCCACACCCCCCTGACATCTGCACCCAGCTCGACAATGACCAAGGCACTGCTGGAAGCCCTTTGGTCTCCCCTGAAGGAATGAGGGGGGTACCACAGGCCTCAACCCCACCCCTCCTCCTTCCTCCTTCTCCCACCCTATTTCCTTGCCCCTTCTCCTCCCTTCTCCTCCCCAACTGCTCTGCAGCATCATAGAATGTAAAAAAATAATATTAATAAATAAATAAACTTTAAAAAATACAAACAAAACACCAAACCCCAAACAAATTGCATATCTTAAAGTTTTCAGTACTGGCAGGCTTAGCATAAAAATCTGCCAGCTCATTTCCTTGGTATTTAATTGATCCTTGTTCTGCTTGATATTGGGTTAGCAGTTTTATGAACCAGTCACTTTCTTCATTAGCGTACTGGGAATTCTTGCCCAGTCCAAATGGTGTAATTTTAAAGTTATCAGAAACCTGCCCTTATCAGAGTCCTTTCCATGAATCTCTTTGAAGACAAAACACACTTTAGGCTTATGAAAAGTGCCAGAGTAAAGAATTAACTGTCTGTGAATGACAAGACTTAAGATGGCCATGGGTAAAAAGATATGATGAAAGTTTATTGCAATCATGATGCATTTGACAAGGAAAAAAAAAGTCATAGGCTGAGGGGACGGGAGAATGAAACCATGGATCTCTGCACCATGGCGGTGTCGGGGGCACCTGGGGTTGGCTCTGTGCCAGCCTTCCTGGCAGTGAGTCTTCACCCTCAAGCCTTATTAGGGCAAACAGGCCCCTCGCAAAACCCACCAGGTGCAGAAGTGCTTGGGGGTTCTAACCCGGGAGGGAGTGTTTGGGATAGGGGCAATGTTGGGCTCTGCCAGGTCAAGGGGTAGAGTGACCAGCTTCGTGAATCTTCCCCCAAAATAGCTCCTAGAGCCTTTGATTTTCAAACTGGGTTCCCTGAAGATTTAGCAGTTCCTGGGAAACCTTGGCTGCCCGTGGGAGAGGAGGCTGCAGCTGGGTAGGCCCTGGTGTGTCCCCACAGCTCTGCTTTTATCTCTTTTCTCCCCATGCCATTGGAACCAAGGTCCATGACCTTAAACTCCTGTGAGAGCCACCAGTGGTCCAGTTTCCTCCCTGTGCCCGGACAGTGGAAGTACATTGCCCAAGGTCACCCATCCAGGGAGTGAAGGCAGAGCTGGGCCAGGCAGCCAGTTCCCAGTCAGCTTCCTCTTGGCCCTCATCACACACAACACACTGGCCTTACTTGTGACATGTCCTTTGCAAAGCTACTCACAGTCCTGAGGCATTTGGTACTGTGGGATCAGCTGCCTGCGGGGGACTCAGCCCCAGGAGGGGTCACAGCCGTAACGGTGGGTGGAACTTCATAACCTCCAAGGCTCTGCTGTGCCGGTGCCTCCCTGGACCATCCTAACACCTCTGAAGTGCACTGGTGGTGGTGCCTGACCCCACAGGTGAGGAAAAAGGGGCTCCCAAAGGTGAGGGCGCTTATCCAGGTTGACCAGGCAGCAAGAGGAGAGCAGAGATCTGGACCCAGCGCTCCAGACGCTCAGCGCCAGGCTCCTTCCCCCACCAGAGCAGAGTCGAATCCCTGCTGCCCAGAAGTCCCCGTGGCGTGAGGGTTGCTCTCCCCACCAGGCCATTCCTGGAGCCTCCGCACCAGCTTGGCACACAGTAGGGCCACTGCCAATTTTTTTAAATTGTGGTAAAACATATATAACATAAAATTCACCATCTCAACCATTTTTGAGCATACAGTTCAGTGGCAGTAAGTACGTTCACATTGTCATGCAGCCATCACCACTGTGCACCTCTAGATCTTTTTCGTTTTCCCAAACTGAAACCACGTCCATAACCCCCCATTCCACCCCCACACCCCGGCGCCCACCACTCCACTTTCTGTCTCAATGACTTTGGCCACTCCAGGGACCTCAGGTGAGTGGGATCATACAGTATCTGTCCTTTTGTCCTCTTGCACTCAGCATAATGTCCTGAAGGTTCATTCGTGTTGTACCATCCGTCAGAATTTCCTTCCCTTAGAAGGCTGGATAATATTCCCTGGCATGAACGCACCACATTTTGTTTATCCATTCATCTCCTTGTGGGCACTTGGGCTGTTGTAAATAATCCAGCCACGAACGTGGCTGTACAAATATCTCGTTGAGATCCCACTTTCAGTTCTTTTGGGCATAGACGCAGACGTGGACTTGCTGGATCATATAGTAATTCTGTTTTAATTTTCTGAAGAGCTGCCACACTATGTCCACAGCAGCCGCTCCATTTTACATCCCACCGGCAGAGCACAAGGGCTCCCACTTCCCTGCATCCTCACTGACACTTGTTAGTTTTATTGGTCTCTTTCTTTCTTTCTTTTTTTTTTTTTTTGAAGATGACTGGTAAGGGGATCTTAACCCTTGACTTGGTGTTGTCAGCAATACGTTCTCCCGAGTGAGCCACGGGCCATCCCTATATAGGATCCGAACCCGTGGCCTTGGTGGTGTCAGCACCACACTCTCCCGAGTGAGCCATGGGCCAGCCCAGTCTTGTTGGTTTCTGTTCATCCTTTTTTTTTTTTTCTAGCTGCTGGCTGGTAAGGGGATCCAAACCCTTGACCTTGGTGTTATCAGCACCACACTTCAACCAAGTGAGCTGACCGGCCAGCCCCAGCCCATGTTTTTTGAATGAATGATGGATGCACATATCTGGTTGCTCTGTCTAACAGTTTAGTGAAATGCCCGTTATTTGCAAATCCACTGGAAGCGTGAGTGAAACATGCAATAGCACAGCGTAGACAGATCCACACAGGGAAAGCCAGGTGCAGACCTGCCACAGGGTAGTGTGGGACAAAGGGTGGGCTGGGGGCTGCTGGCTGTGGCCGGGGAGTGGCCTGGCTGGGCCCTGCCCTCCGCCCTGGACAGTGCAGGTCGGGCAGCTCTTCCTGCCCTTGCTGGCTTTGGCCAAGGCTGGGGTTATTTTGGGTGTGGTTGGGAGCCACTTGCGACACGCACACCTCCCTTCCAACGCCTGCAGGGCCAGCCAGCGCAGCTCCCTCAGCTGTCACGGCCCTGTGGCTGTGTCTTAGGAACCAATTCTGTTAGGTCGTGGTCCTCCAGTTACACAGGTCCCCGTTTTCCAGGGACTTTTTCCCAGAGCCCTGGCAGGGCTGGGAGATGTGGGCACTGCTCCCGTAGCTGCCACTGTCCCTGACTTTGGGGATTTGGGCAGGCTTCGGCCCCAAACCCTCTGAAGCTGTTTCCTCTGAGCCTAGAAGATGGGGCGCATTGAGAAGAATTCAACTTTAGGAAGGATGTGAGGGTTCGGCCCAGAAAAAAAACCTAGCAGCTGGCTGGGTTTTGCTTTTCTTGACATTCTGTGGGTGAGGCTCAGAGCTCAGAGAGATGAATCCCCTCTCTCGCAGCCCAATTAGGTCTCCTGACTCTGACCCCAGGCACCACTCTGCATTCAGTATTTCTAGCTAAACACTTACTGAGTGCCTTCTGTATGCCAGGCATTGTGTGTGTGTCTCTGTGTGTCTGTGGGGGCAGGGGACAGGAGGCCCAAAAGTGACAGAGCCCTTTCCCTGAGGTGCCTCTGCTCCTGGGCCCTGTGTACTGCCCAGAGGATCCCCCACCTGCAGAGCCCTGGCTCAGGCTGCCCCTCCACCCACAGGATGGTCCAGGAGCAGTGCTGCCACAACCAGCTGGAGGAGCTGCACTGTGCCACAGGCATCAACCTGGCCAATGAGCAGGACAGCTGTGCCACATCCCACAGTGACAGCGCCAGCCTAGAGGCCATTGTTGTGAAGGTAAGGACCCAGGACCGTGTGGGGCCTCTGTCCATCCCCCTGCTAGCCAGCAGGCCCAGGTCCCCTCCCAGCTCAGCAGACTCTGGGCCTCTTCTCAGCTCAGCCAGCCCAGGCCCCCTCCTATTCAAGTGTTCCCTCCTCCTCCAGTCTAGTCAGTAAACCCTAGAGGACACCCAGGGCCCAGTCCCATGCTGGGGAAACAGGGATGAAGTGAGCTGGTCTGTCCTGAGGACCACCCATCCCCAGGCTTCAGGCAGAACGCAGAGGCCAGAGCAGGGGTCATCTGGGGCCTTCAGAATCTTCTCATCAGGGTAGGTACCTCCACCCCTTGAAGGAGGTCTTTAAGCTTCTCTGTCCCCAGGCTAGTTGGGGCCAGAGCTCAGAATGGGCCCCCACCAAGGCCTTTTATATCACATGACTTCTATAACTACTGTAGAGGATGAAACTGAGATTCAGAGAGGCCTGCACTCTGAAGTGGTTTCTCGGCAGCCCTGTTAGGGTCTCACAGCAACTATTGGGGGAGGGTCCTGCACTGAAGGAAAGCTGTGAGTAAATGATGTAATCTCCTTCACTGAGCATCCTGGGACCCCAAGTCCAGGCCAGGTCATCCAGGCCTGCCATTGCTGTGGAAGGTCTGCTGCTTTGCATGATGTGGAGAAGGGCCTGACAGTGTTCTCAGGTTTGAACACCACAAATACACTACAGATGTCCAGGCTGTCCCTCCCTCACCACCTCCCAAGGGAGGAAACAAGCCTGGCCAGGAGGAACTTTGGTTTGGAAACATTAACCTGGTCGGCTGGGCCTCTGTTGGAGGTGCCAGATGACGAAAGTGAATTCCCTGGAAGAAGCTTTCTTGTTCCCGGTTAGGAAGGAGATGTAGTTATTTCGTGGAGCAAGAATCTGAGTGAAGTCTGGATTCTAGGAGGGGGTGTGGGGGTTCCTTTTTGGGGATTCTCTCTCCTCATAGATTGGGCCATGGAGGGAGACTCCGTGTGGAGGACTTGGGGGTCCAGAGCCCCCACCCGCCTTGGCCTGTGTGGGCTTTCACAGGAGGAGGCTCTGGTGTGAGGGAGCTGGGTGGGGTGAGGGTGGAGCGGCCTAGTCTAGGGATATCTGCAGCCAGGACATTGGGCATCCAGTGACTGCCTCGCTGGGCAGGGCTGGGGCTCTGCGGATGCCTGTCAGACAGCTATTCCCATGTCCTCAGACTTGAGAGAAAGGGAGGTGCAGAAAAGCACAAAGCACCCTAACAGGAGTGGGTCCAGATTGCTTTGGCAGATGAGTGATTTGTGTTTCTGGGAAAGGTTACTCACAGTCCAAAGGTGGATGAGGTAGCAGATGCCCCCTGCTCTTTCTGGTCGCATGGAAGACCTGTGTGTTAGTTCATTTCTGTTGCTTATAACAAAATACCTGCAACTGGGTAGTTTATAAAGAAATGAAATTCATTTCTACAATTTTAGAGTCTGGGAAGTCCAAGCAAGGTTCAGGGAACACATTTGGTGAGGGTCTTCTTCTAGGTGGGAACTCTCTATAGAATCCCACAGTGACTAGGTCGTCACATGGTGAGAGTGGGCTGAGCAAGAGAGCTGACCTGCTCATTTGCCCTCCTTATACAGCCATCAGAACCACGCCCGTGATAACCGATTATGCCATGAATGGATCAGTCCTTTCACAAGGGCACAGTCCTCACCATCTAATCACCTCTCAGAGGCCCACCTTTCAGTTACCGTAATTGGCTTTCTCACCCTCTTAACACCGTGGAGATCAAGCTTCCAATACATGAACTTCTGGGGGGCACATTTGACCCCTAGACACCCATCAACCTCCACAGAAGCTAGAGCAAAGCCACACCTCCCTAGCTCCTGCTGTGGACTTTTTAGAAAGTTCTGTGTTCTTCTTAGGGTAACCACTTAATAAGGACTGCAGTGGTGCTTATCATGTGGCAGGGTGGATGTTGTTTCCAGGGCTCAGGTGTGAGGACTCAGGGACTCAGGTGTGATTTTTGGGGTCCAGGTGCCAAGCAGCAACCTAATCCCATGCCTTGCGTGATGATTTGTCAAGGGCCCATGCTTTTCAAACGCCCAATGCTTCCTGAGCCTTCCAACTCCAGAGGGGGAGACAAGGTGCATATCCATTCTTCTGGGCATAGTAGAGAATTCTTTGACCCCGCAAAAGGGGTGGACACTTTGGAGCTCTTGCGTGACCCTCTAAGAGGCTCCTCTTCTGGAGGTGTGTGGGCAGAGCCGGGTGGTTGCTGGGCAGGGCATGGGTAGGGAGGGGAGGTGGAGCTCATGCTGGTTGCAGCCCCTTTAAAGTTTCTTTCAAAACCGAGACCTAGAAGATTTGGGGGCTCAGCTTTCTTTGCTATTTATTGCCGACATTGAGAAGTGGTACCTAAGTCTGACATGTGTCATTGCTGTCCACGGTGTGTGGACACGGGCGGATCAGGGAGGTGTCCCCTGAGGCACATCAGGGGGCCCTGCTGGCGGTCTGCCCAGCTTCTCTATCTGTAGTCTCCGCCTGTGTTTGCAGAAGTGCTGCCATTGCTGCCTGCTGGGGAGGGCAGCCCAGGCCCAGGGCCAGAGCTGTGAGTACAGCTTCATGGTTGGCTATCAGTGTGGACTGGTCTAACAAGCGTGCTGCGTCAAGGGCCAGGAGACCACAGACTTTGCCCCGGGGGACGTCGGGGACCTCCAAGAACCGGGTAATTTCTCTCCTCTCTTCCCTCTGGGGCAGTGTATTAGTCAGGGTTCTCTAGGATGTGTATATAGAGAGAAAGAGATGTATTTTAGGGAATTGGCTCACACAACTGTGGAGGCTGCAAGTCCACAGTCTGCAGGGTGGGCTGGCGGGCTGGAGACACAGGGAAGAGGTGACATTGCGGCTCGAGTCCAAAGGCAGTCTGCCGGCAGAATTCCCTCTCCTTGGGGGAGGTCAGACTTGTTTTTCTTGGGACCTTCAACTGATGGGACGAGGCCCACCCACATTATGGAGGGCCATCTGCTTTGTCAAAGTCCACTGACTAAATATTAATGTTATCTAAAAAAATACCTTCACAGCAACATCCAGACGAGCTTCTGACCAAATGTCTGGGTACCGTGGCCCAGCCAACTGGACCCATAACATTAGCCATCGAAGGCTGTGTGGCATGCGCAGTACCACTGCCCTACTTGCGCAGACCCGTTCTAGTTCTCAGAGCCATTTAATGTTTGTTACCTCATCTGTGAACCACTGTTCTGGAGTGAGGCCGAGCACTCGGGATCTGGGATCAGAGTAATCTGTTCACATCCCAGTCCTAATGTGAAACTTGGGCCTCCATTTCCCCATCTGTGAAATGGGGACAATTGCAGCCCTACTTCATGAGGTAGCGTAAGGGAGGATTGAATGGAGAATGGGTACAAAGTGTCTGGTGTGGCACTTGGCTCCCTAAGCCTCTACCCTCTAGGTTTTGCCCTGTCCCTCCAACAGCCAGGGGCAGCGTGGGTGGCTGCCCTTGCTTTTGCTTTATAAACAAGAACCTGATGCCCAAGGTCACATGGCCGACACGCAGAGGAGCGTGAACCCTGACCTTCTGATTCGTGGCTGGTGTCGTCTCCATTTGGAGCCCAGGGTGTGTGGGCAAAGGCTGGGGACATTGCCTGTTAACAACAGGCTATGTTCTTTCAGACAACAGACACTCACTCGGCAGAGGGGTGTGTGACCCCAAGAACCGCTTCAAGACAGCTCCCAGCTGTGCTTTTCTGACCTCTGTTTTGTCCAAAGCCTTGGGACATGGCTCAGTTACATGTTCAGGACATTTCTTGGTTGATTAATGGTCTTTTTCACTTATGTGATGGTTTCTTGTGCCATAATGGACATCACCCTGGAAAAATGCAGGAGTCCACCCTGCCTGAGCTTGCTCAGTGACTTTGGGCCTGTTCCCTCCTCTTTCTGAGCTTCATCCCCCTCTGTTATAACAGCAGAATATGCCAGAAGGGTTGAAAGGGAAGGGCTCACAGACGCCTTGTCTCTAAGCTAGTCCATCTGTCATGTGGCTTCCTGACCCCGATGGCTTTGGGGTCCTGGTTCAAAGGGACCCATCTCTCACTTTTGATTTCAGAAGTCACAGTCATAAAGGGCGATTGGGACCACTTTCCAGCTTTTGAAATCAGAGATGATATTTTCACATGAAACAAACCCAAACTGTTCATCCTGGTGGAGAATTTCTCCTGTGTCTCTTGGGAGGATTTCTGTAGATTTATGTCTGCTGTATTAACAGTCTCGGGCTTTTCCGCAGATCCAGATGGTTTCTCTTTCCCCATCTTCGATGTGCTTTAATTCCTGCTCAGACTTTTCATCAAATGCTTCCTCCTTTGGGAGGGTTTCCCGTCTTTTCCTCCTCACCCGGGCACGGACTCACCTTCTTCCCTTGCACTGACATGTGTTGTGGGCCTACTGTGTGCTACCGAAGGGCCACAGAGAGGGTCTGCAGACCAGCCCTGGCCTGCAACCCAGTAAGTACTGAGGTCAAGAGCAAGCCTTCAGAAACTAATGTGAGTGTTTGATAGCTCAGCGGGGGGATGAGATTCCACCCATGACAATAAACTTTCACCGTGTGCCTGGCTTTAGGCTTGGAGGATGTGTCCTGGTGGATAGTAAGGCTGACCGCATTGCTGAAATACTCGAGTAATTGGACTCTGTAGCAGCTCTCAGCGTGACGTTAGTGATCACAGCCCGCTGCGCCTGTGCTGCTTCTGTTATAACTGATGTTTCGGAGATTTAACTAACTTATGGGTGTAATTCTCTCTTAAAAAGGATAAAAGTTAATACTTAGCTGTTTGTAAGATTTAAAAATGGGCATTACTTCCTGATATTGACAAAAAGAGAAAATATCTGGGGTTTCTTCTAAGACGAGATGGGACACTGGGGTTGGATAAACGTCTGTCTTGGTCTCTCTTTCCCCCGTAGCTGAGATTTCTGAGGTCGAGGAGGAACAGGAGGACCCCTACCTGAATGACCGCTGCCGAGGTGAGACACTGCTCCTGGGACCCGTTTGGTAGCTAATGACACCCAGAGCAAAGTCAGCACTGACCTCATTGGGAGTTTGGGCCTCAGGTTTGCTTTGGTTCACCCTCAGAAGTGCCCCTTGGCCAGGAGTCAACTGTGAGCCACTTCTGCCCTCGGGGACCCCTGGCCTCCCTCCTTCTCTTCCCCTTCACCCTCCAGAGCTGGGGGCCCCAGCGGGGAGCAAGGCGGAGGGTGGGCTTGTGGAAAAGGGGCTGTGGTGAGAACAGCTTTTCCCTGAATGTTCCGAGAGCTCACAGGCTCTGTGAACAGTGGCCGCTGGCTTCCCCGAGGCTGGGAGCCCCTCAGGGAGGAGGCTACGTGTTACCTGCCTTGGTGTCCCTGGAGCCCAACCACGGTGCCATCAGTAATAGTCATTTTTCTCCCAAGGGAGAGATTTTCAAATTTAAAGTATGGACTCGCAGTTTTGTTTTTCACATGATGAAACTTTATTTCTCTTTAATGGAACATTCCGGCATGTCTAGACTGGCAGATTGGCTTCACAGATTCATTCAGCGGCCCGCCCTGTGGTTGGGGTGTTAATCAGGGAGGCAGTGTAATCACAAGATAATGCGGTCAGCGTACAGTGACAGTCGGCTCAGAGGCCTGGGAGAAGAGGAGACAGGAGGAGCATAGAGCCCCAGAAAGCCTCATAAGCTCTCTAGGGGGAGTGGGAGGGTCTTCCTGGAGGAGAGAAAGGCTGGTTTGCAATGGATGAGGATGGACTGGCCAGGAGAATGACACCGAAAGGGTATTTTGGGCAGCAGGAGTGGCAGTCTCAAACCTGGTGAGGGGTGCAGGTGCTGGTGGGCGGTGGGGGTGGGAGGGGGGCATGGAGGGACAGAGGAACAGGTGGAGAAGCGGGCAGGGCCCTGCAGGTCCTGGGCAGCAGTTCGAAATGTATCTCGCCAAGTCTTTACCTGGTAGAAGCTTGTCCCGGTGAGACACAGTTTGAGCCTACCCACTGGCTGCCCTGTGGTTACAGGGCAGTACCAGGGCTGCTCAGGGAGCCCAGGCAGGGGGCGGCTGTGGCCACAGCCAGATGAGAGGCCACTGGAGCTGAGGCAGCAGAGATGGGAATGGGGTTTGAGAGTTATGTGGGGGCGGGTGGGGCCTGTTCTAGGCCTGCTCCTGCGGGGTCTGTGGCTGTCAGCATGTGGCCACTCTTTCTGCGTTGCCCCTTCCAGCCCCACTCTAACCTTCAGAGGCTGCCCTGCACACCACCGCATTGGTCAGTCCATGGCTGGGGTCTCCTGTGGGTGGGCTCCAGCCCGGGAACGTGCCTTCTTGAGTCAGTCTACACTGTGGGCATTTTCTCTGACCCGGTCTGAACAGACCTAGAAAGCAAAGGTCTCTGGGCTGCACCCACCCTCACGTCTGCTCTGATTACAGGTGGTGGGCCCTGCAAACAGCAGTGCTGTGACACGGGGGACAAGGTAGTCTGCTCGGGCTACCAACTACTGGCTGATGGCGTCTCCTGCGAAGGTAACGTCTCCCTCCCAGTTGCCAGCAGGACCTGCGTGTCACTGGGTGCGGGAGTGTGTGCTTAGGGTCTGAGCAGGGCCTGCCTTGCACACCCTGGGGCCCCATTTGGGGTGGAGAGCAGCCCAGCACTGGCTTTCTGGCGCTCCCTAGAGTTTGCAGCTCCACGGCTCCCAGATAGGACCCCCATCCAGAACATAAACACTGGGGCTGGGAAAGAGGACTGGATTTGCGTCCAAACAGGGTCCAGATCCAGGGTCTGCTGAGTGGCCTTGGGTTTGTACCAGCCTCTCTCAGCCCCCTCATCTGGGAGATGAGGGAGATGCTGCGCCCCTTATGGGGTCCTTGAGGATCACAAAGGGATTGGCACTTACCCAGAAAGAGCAATGGATCTGAAACGTAGCAAGGAGGGGAATCATTGCTTCTGATTTGGTGACATGTCCCCATGACCCCAGTCCAGCACATGCTCCAGATGGGCACAAGGCAGGGCTCAGCTCAGTTTGAGTGGGTGACTTGACGGGCATAGGGAACCAGTCCCACCGTGGCTTCTGGTACATTCCTTCTGAGAAAGCATGAGGATCAGTTCTTGCTGGTTACTCCTGTGTTGCCTTGGTTGCTCCTAGATATCAATGAATGCATCATGGGCAGCCACAATTGCCGGCTTGGAGAATCCTGCATCAATACAGTGGGCTCTTTCCGCTGCCAGCGAGATAGCAGCTGCGGGACTGGCTATGAGCTCACAGAGGACAATAGCTGCAAATGTACGGCACATGCTCCGAGTCTAAAATCCTCCTGTACCTGCGTGTGGACATGGCGCGGTGGGAGGGCCGCATGAGGCTCCTGGGTCTGGGCTCTGGTGGTGGGCGCCCCCGTGTGGCTGCCTGGGGTACAGCGTCCTCATCTGCGGGAGGGATGGGGTCACACCTGCGTGACCAATAATAACTAGGAGTGTCAAGGGTGAATGGGATGAAGAGTGAAAGCATTGGCAGTCATGTTCAGATGTTTAAAAGGTTGTCAGTAGCGCACCGGTACTGGCTAGTTCTGTGTACCTTCTTCTGGTGCTGAGTTGATGGCAAATACGGATTTCTGAAAAGGTTCAGTGCCCGATCATTTTAAAACGAGATTAGGGATGAATTTTAGGTGCTCATATGTGCTTTCTACAATAAAAAAAGAAAAAGAAAAAAAATTCCACTATTTTTGCACAACAGCTGCCTGCCATCTGATTTCAGGCTTCCTTGAAGTTCAAAGCATATCCCCTTCAAGTTCAAAGCATATCCCCTTCCGCTGCTAAAAACATGACATTTCTGGCTGCAGCTTTTCCCTGCTAAGCCATAGATGTTATTTGGCAGATAAGGATCTGATGAGGATCTTTTAGAACATAGTTTTCTGCAGAGAGTTTCAAGCCTTTCAGAAGGACAGAAACACTTGCATAAAAATGTTGATCTTGAACTATGAGGGTGACTCAAAAGCAGGGCCCACCCTCCTGACCTCCGAGGGCCACTGTGCAAGTTCAGTCCCTCCACCCTGCACACTGGCGGGCCTTTGGACCCCGAGAGCCCAGTGGCCAAGCTGGCTAGTATACATATTTGAACGCTTGACAGCCATGAACTCCAAGGGGAGAACAGCCCATTGCATCCTGTCACAGCAGTAACCATTGTGAATATTTGGAATATCGTGAAGACTTCAGAATGAATAAGTTTATGGAGACTGCGTTTACTGCCACTTGGATCATTGCCTTGTGATCTAAATTAAACACACACTTAGCCTGAAACGAATAATAATAATGTCTGCCAGGAAAATGCCTGGGTTATTTATTATATAACAGAAAGTTTTGCCTCATAAGAGTCTTGGGGAAAAGAAAAATCAATATTTTTAAGTATTCAGCAACTTGAGCACTATTTGGCTCGCTAAAGCCCTTTTTGTACGTGACCTCTCTATTGGAATGTTTGGGGTTATAGTTTGAGTAATAAGCATTAAAAAAACTTTCTTGTGATCGTAAAGTGTTGTAAGATGCTTCTGTCAGGACTCTTGCTAACAATTTCCTTTTTTTATGATGTACCAGATATTGACGAGTGTGAGAGTGGTATTCATAACTGCCTCCCCAATTTTATCTGTCAGAATACTCTGGGATCCTTCCGCTGCAGACCCAAGCTACAGTGCAGGAGTGGCTTTATACAAGATGCTCTAGGCAACTGTATTGGTAAGACGCCTGCCGCCAGGGCTAGTGGGGTGCTCCAGGCCGGCGAATGGTCCAGCCACAGGCCACGCCTCTGGAATCCGAGGGGCCACATAGTGTGCAGAGCAGGGATTGGTGAGCTTTACCTCATAAAGGGCCAAATAGCAAATATTTTAGGCATTGTGGGCTACGTGGTCTCTGTTGCAATCACTCAACTGTGCTGTTGTAGCACAGACCACAAACTATATATAAACAAATGAGCAAGGCTATGTTCCAATAAAACTTTATTTAGAAAAACAGGTGGCAAGCTGGGTTTGGCCTGAGGGTCATAGTTTGCCAACCCTTGGCGTGGATGAAAGACCTTGGGTTTTAGAGTCAGAGACACCTGGTTTTAAGCTGAGGGACCTAAGAAAATTTCCTTACTTCCTTTGAGCCTCAGTTTCCTCCCCTGTAAAATGGGAGTGATCATAGTATCTGGCTTATAGGCGCGAGGCAAGGATTAAGGGAGTGCTTGCAAAATGCCTGGAACGTGGGAAGCACTCAATGAATGGTAGTTTCCTGCCACAGCTGTTTAGTCTGTTACAAAATTGTTTACAAAAATACTCTGTAAGTAGTTGAGTTCATAGAGACAGAAAGTAGGATGGTTACCAGGGGCTGAGGGGAGGGCAGGGGGCAGTTAGCGTTTCATGGGTATGGAGTTTCAGTTTGGGAGGATGAAAAGTTTCTGGAGACAGACAGTGGTGGTGGTTGCCCAGCAGTGTGGATGTACTTAATGCTGAATTGTACTCTTAAACCGGTTAAGAGAGCAAATTTTATGTTACATATATGTCACCACAATTTTTTAAGAAAACCAAACTCTTTGTTGATATCAGAAGACCAATGTGAAAGGAGAGAAAATCCCATGTGAACCTAGTGTAAAAACAGATGTGGTCTGACTGCTCACAATGGAGGAGCAGCGTGGTGCAGGGTCAGGGAGCGGTGCCTGCTGTGGAAAGACAGGAGGTGGCCCTTGCCTTCCCCTGGGGTCGTCCAGGTTGACCACCTGGCTCGGCCACTGTTTGTGGTCAGCGCCTCAGTCCAAATCTGCCAGCCTTCCCTCACCCTCTGCTTGGCAGAAACTTCCAGATGCTGCTTTTGAGGTTGGAGAGACTTTTCTCCTGATCTGAACTGCAGCTGGCACGAGGTGCCCCCCACCCTACCTGAGGGGTCCACATCCCCCTCCTCTTGACAGGCTGTCCCTGCATGAGCAAGGGACTGTGAATTTGTCTTATCTCTATCTCAACTTTTTCTTAGATAGATCTGTATTGATCATTTACTTGAAATGGTAGTTTTGATTGAAAGCTCCCCCCCATTTTTACTACCCTAAGTTATTTAAAGACAAGTAGAATAGTGACCCTTTAGGACTGGGCCCCATCTGCACCCCACCCCAGCCTTCTCCCCTTACAATTCACCTTTCATCCCATGGGGCTCGGCTTGCGAGTTGGCCCCTTGCCAGTCCCCTGCCAGTGGGCCAGTTGTCCCTCAGCACGGGGCAGTGAGTGGGGAGGCTGCTGGCCCCCCAGGGCCGGGAGGGAGGGGGGTCCTGCTCAGACTTGCAACCTGTTTAGAGGGCTCTGTGGAGGAGGCTAGTGTCTGTTGAGGATGGAAGCCCTGAGTCATGGCAAAATCAGCCCAGTTCCCACAAAGGAACATTTACAAGTCTCAGCATAGCCCTGATGTTCCCCCTCTACAGGGTGCATCACTGAGCAGGGGCTGAGGCGCAGGAGCAGTGGAGAGAGGGACTGTCCCTCACTGTCCTTCCCTAGATTGTGGGGAGAGCCCAGGAGAATGGGCAAAACCCTGCAGAAGCCCAGGACGCTAGCTGAAGCCCAGCCTGGTGGCACGTGGGTTTTCCCGTGACGTCTCTGGGTCCTCAGTGACAGCTTCAGAAACCAAACGTCCAGCTCTGCGCGGCCTCCCTGGTCAGCATCCTCAGGAGGCGGGGGGACTTTTGTGTGCTCCCAGTCCCTGCAACCACAGCCAGGATTCCATTTCTTTTTTTAATTATCTCTTTTTATTTCAAAAGTGATATACATCTTTCTTTACGACGAAGCAAACAAAACCTAAGTGTCAAGAGCAGACACTTCTCCCCTGCCATGTCCTGCCTCCAGCTGGGCAAAGTCTGTGCATCCTTCTGGGCTCTGTGCCCTCAAGACTTTTTATTTTTTATGAAAGTGGGAATGGAATGTTTGGCAACTTGCTGGTTTTCCCACTTGACAGGGTATTTAGAAATCATTTTATGTCAGCACCTTTAGGTCATCTTTATAAAACGATGAGTGCACCTGCAGAAATAATTCTTTCTAAGGAGAACTTGTATCACCATGGGGGATGGTTGCAGGCCGTCTGGAGAGGGCCAGAAAGGCTGTCTCTCCGGTCCTGATCCTCTGATCCAGGGCCTTCTGGTCTCGCGCCTCTGTTGAGGGTATCCTCACTCCTGCTGAAACAGCGTGATCTGTGGTGGGAAGCACGGACCCTGTGTGCAGCCGGAATCCATCTTCCCAGGGCCCCAAGAGTCCTTCTAACCCTCCCCTGGCCATGCCATGCCCATAGGACAGGTCAGGGCCTTAGCAGAGGCCTCTTTCCCTATTATAAAATGTAGACTTTTCCAGGACTTTAAGGTGTGGACACTAAGGGCCTTGAGACTATCACATCTTTGTTGAGTTTTCCTATTTCTTTTTCTTCGAGTGCCCTCCCTCTGCCCACTATCTTCCCTTCTGCTCCAGTGGGGAGGAGGGATGGGCCAGAGCAGGGCTTCCCTCCCACATGCCGGTCTCCAGGTGCTGGGATGTTCACAGGTTCTGACGCAGTAAGGGGTTCTGCTGAGTCTAGGAAGCATCGTCTGAAACAGTGAACAGGGACCTTGACAGCGGGGTCTGCCCAGGCTCTTCCAATGCAAACCCCTAAGAGGGAGAGATGGCAGAATGTGTTCCCAAACTCACTGGACCTTTTATATTGATTTGTTATTTTTTATTCACTCTCCCAATTCACTCATTCGTTCATTCCACGACCACCTGGTCCTTAACCTGGTGGAGGGTACTCCCCTCTCTGCAAAGCACATGTTGTCTCAAGGGACACCATCGTTCCATGGGACAGAGTTTGGGAAATGGGGCTCTGAGAGGAGTGCAGGGCTTATGGAGACAGCAGCCATCACTTTGCTAAAATCTGCATTTGTTCTTGATGTGGGCAGGGGCCGCCAGCTCTTTCTGTAAAGTGCTGGATAGTAGATATCAACTCCTCAGGCCGCCCGGTCTCTGTTGCAACCACTCAACTCTGCTGTTGAAGCGTGAAAGCAGCCATCGGCCACACGCTACAGCGTGGGCCTGCCAGTGTGCCAGTAAAACTTGACTTGCAAAAGCAGGCAGCGGGCTAGATTTAGCCCAAGGCCGTAGTTTGCTGACCCCTGATTTAAGGGACCTCGTGCTGGCTGAGAGGCGGGAGACCCTGGTTCTAGACCTGGGACCTGGTCAGCCCCTGTCCCCAGTTGTGAGCTTGGGAGCCACTTAATCTCTGGGCGCTGTGGTTTCCTGCTTATAAAGTGCAGAGCGTAGCACCAGCAGGGCTTGCAGGCTCGCCGTGGTGGGTGGTGGTCGAGGGCAGTGACAATGGACGTGAAAGCTTTTGTAAACTGTAAAGTGGTGCTAAGGCCCACTCCAGGGCGGGGAGGGAGTCGGGCTGGTGTATCTGGCTGTCTAGGACGGTGGGGCTTGGCTGGCGGGAAGTACCAAAATGCCTCTTTCTGACCTGAGCTCAGGACCCCTCCGCAACGCTCCCTTCTCTTTGTCCCCCCACCCCAGGGGCTTTGTAAGTGTCTTATGAGGGTGATATTTCTTTTTCTTTTGTAACATACACAACCAAATCACAAGCGATTTTTAAAAACTCAGGTTCTTTTAGAAGACTACCTCTAGTAGGAAGTTCAATCTGTGCATTTTCACACCGAGTTTGAGCAGAAGGAGGAAACCCGTGTGTAACCTGGTTCTGCTTGGTCATTTACTGGTTCACACTTCCTCACTGTGTGTTCACCAAAGGTGAACGCCCTGCGGTCCCCACGTAGGAGGCCTGTCCAGTGGAGGAAGGGGAATGCTGGGCTGTGACCTCAGGAAGCCCACAGCCCTTCCAGGCTGGCCCTGAGTCAGCCCAGGCCATGCAGAGTCCAGATGGGGGTATGGCAGGAAGGTGTCTCTGAGGAGGTGGTGCTCAAAGAGGCATGGCTATGTCAGGCAGACAAGGGATGGGCGTCCCTGGAGATGGGACCCGGCATGGTCGCTGCAGGAGCTGTAGGTGTGTTGTTAGGGTGTGAGCATTGAGGGCTGCAGAAAAGGGCTGGCCAGGTGGGGCTAGGAGAACAGGCGTGGCCTGGCCAGTCACCAGAGGAGCCTAGGGCCTTGCTAGGGGCCAGAGAGCTGGTGCAGAGGGGACGGTCCCCTCTGTCTCCTAGCACCATCCCCAGAGAAGGTGCTCCGTCTACCTGTGTGGTGGACAAAAACACAGCAAAACCAGGCAGGCAGGTTTGTCTTTTTTTTTTTTTAAAAGATGACCGGTAAGGGGATCTTAACCCTTGACTTGGTGTTGTCAGCACCACGCTCAGCCAGTGAGCAAACCGGCCATCCCTATGTGAGATCCGAACCCGTGGCCTTGGTGTTATCAGCACCACACTCTCCCAAGTGAGCCACAGGCCGGCCCCAGGCAGGTTTGGATTTGGTGCAGTGAAAGGTGGAGGTGTTGGTTTAGGGCTAAAAAGAGGGACCAGGGAGGTGGTGTTTGAGGCGACGTGTGCTGGCAAATTTGGAAGCCATTTGTGAGGCTGCTGTTTGGTCCAGGGTAAAGGGATTGCAGTGACTCTGCTTGTGGTTTTGCAGAGTGGGGAAGGGGCTCCTTTGGAGATCCGGTTGTCAGGATCTTGGACAACCCGCACGTCTAACCACATTGTCTCCATCTTCCCCCTCTAGATATCAATGAGTGCTTAAGTATCAGTGCCCCGTGCCCTGTCGGGCAGACATGCATCAATACGGAGGGCTCTTATGCTTGCCAGAAGAATGTGCCCAACTGTGGCCGTGGCTACCATCTCAATGAGGAGGGAACTCGCTGTGTGGGTTGGTATTTAAAAAAAAAAAAAATCTGAAATTTTCCTCCTCTGGAAGGGGAGACTTGGTCCCCAAAGCAGTGCCATTCCCACCCACCCATCCATCCCACTGCCAGTCCCCAGGCACAGGCCTTTGTCATCTCACCTGGACTATTGCAGAAGAACACCATCCCGTCCACCGCCTCCAGCCTGGTCTCCTTCCGTCTGTCCAGTTTGTCCAGCTCCCAAATCTCTCTCACCCCTCCCTCCCCAGAGCCCTTCAGGAGCTCCTCACTGGTGACAAAGGACAGACGCCCCTGTTTACATTTCAGTCCTCCTGAGCTGGCCCCAACTTCACAAACCTTACACTTACTGAGATGGGTCTTGCCACTCCCCACACCAGTGCTGCCCTGTCCCCTCTGTGTGGCTTTTTGCTCTTACATGATTCCCTCTGACCCCCTGCTCCCATGTTCCTTTGGATGCAGGGCACCTGGCCTGCCCAGATCCCGGCCAGGGAAGGAGTCTTCCTCCCCATGACTCCCAGTACACTTTCTCAGTGTCTCCCCTGGGTCACTGGGTGCTTTCTGCCTTAACGAGGGTCATTGCTGGCTGGCCAGAGCAGGTCTCCTGTGGGTAGGGGCTGCACCTGGGTCACTGTCCCCCCAGCCTTGGGCCGGCACGTCGCAGATATCAGTGGTGTCTGTGAAGGGTGAGGTGACCTTGCTTTGTCCGTGCACGTCTTGCTATGCTCCATTCTTGCTGATTATCTTAGGGGAAAAAGCCACACTAAAGGTTTTCCATGTGTCTCTGTTTCTCCTTTGCAAGATGTGGATGAGTGTTCGCCCCCCTCCGAGCCCTGTGGGACGGGACATCGCTGTGTGAACTCCCCAGGCAGCTTCCGCTGCGAGTGCAAGCCTGGTTACTATTTCGATGGCATCAGCAGGACGTGCGTGGGTACGTGGGCATCCCTGCAGGCCTTGGGGGACCCAACCAGGTGGCACCAGAGAGGACACTGTCTGTGGCACCTGGAGTGACCATGGTCCTCATCTGAGAAAATCCCAACTGCAGGCAGACCCAGAGAGAGAAGCCCCCGGGTCAGGAGACCCCCGTTCTAGCTCCAGTTCTGCCACTGCCACGCCGTGTGGCCACTGGCAAGGCCCTCCCAGGTGTGAGCCTGTTCCCCACCTGTAGAACAGGTGCTCTGCTTGACGTGAAACCTCCAAGTGTGTATGAGACTCAAGCCCAAGTCTGCAGATGCCACAGTGTTAGTGATTTCCCACAGTGTTAGTGAGGCACCGCTGACATGCAGGGCCACAGGGCCAGAGATGTGCAATTAGTCCAGGTCAGCAAGAGCCAGAGACGGCCAGGAGTGGAGTCAGGCCCTGCCCGTCCAGCGCCTGCCATCAGCAAACCAGGTGCTCAGGGGAGGCTGGCAGCTGTCCCCGGCCTCCTGGCCAGATTCCGGGTGGACCCTCCTTGTGGGCACTGGGCAGAGGACTGCCGGGAGGGCACGTGTTCGGAAGGAGTGCGAGGCTTGGCCAGTGGGCGGGCACAGCAGGGGTGGTCCCGCCTCCCACTGATCTGCCATGCCTTTGGGACAATTCGCTTTGCCTCTCTTGTCTGAGAAACGAGGCAGAAGGAGGTGAGGGACGAAGGCCGTGACCTGCTGCCATGGGCAGGAGGGCACTGCTGCGGGTGGACCCTGCCTGACGGGACTCCCTCTGTTGCAGACATCAATGAGTGCCAGCGCTACCCTGGGCGCCTGTGTGGCCACAAGTGCGAGAACACGCCCGGCTCCTACCACTGCAGCTGCTCCGTGGGCTTCCGGCTCTCCGTGGACGGCCGCTCGTGTGAAGGTGGGGGCGGGGCATGGGGCAGGGCCAGGTGGTCAGCGACCTCATCCATCTCTCCCCTACACTGCCTTCCTCCAAGGATGGCCACTGCTCCTACAGACCCCAGTGGGGCTGATTTGCGTTTGTGTTAAAGCACATGCTAATTAGCATGTTATTGGGGGATCGCCTGCCTGCCCCAACTTCTCCTGATAACATGACCAGGCCAGTGGGATATGGCTATGAGCACAGGATCTGGGGGCATAAGACCCACCAATTATGTGACGTTGGGGAGAACTGACCTTGATCAGTGTCCTCATGGTGGAAAGGGATTGATATAAAAGCGAAACAAGCTGGACATTTGTGTAAAGGCAGTATGGCAGATTTTATTCAGACCACTGTCTGAGACTGCAGGCTAAATTGATCTCTAGTCCTCCAGAGCAAAAGGTGGGAGGCTTTTTAAATGCTGGAACGTGCTAGAGGAAAGTGGCCAAGGACATTAAGGCAAGGTCACTGTGATTTGGCCACCTGTGTCTGCCAACTGACCCTCGTCAAAAGGAAGGCACCTACCCTCCCACAGAGCCTGGGAGATGGGGCCCTGGCCTCCCTGATGATGGAATGACTCCAGGTCCTTGAGAAAGACACTCCTGAGCTGTAGAATGTACATCTCAAAGGGATGGAGAAAGGATTTACATTTGCAAATTTTTCTAAAGTAAATGCTGCTAAGAAAAAAGGAGGTCAGGGCTTGCGGTCAGGTTTTGGCTGGAACACAGAGTACATTCTTTTGGGAGCGCTGAGGTTTCTCAGGCAGGTGTTTGAAGGGGGCCGGGGCCCTCATACTAAAGACATGGGTTTGGGCCAGTAGAAGCCATGCTGAAGCTCGCCAGGTCTCTTGGTGTGTGGACATTGGACAGTCTTTGTGCTGAGAGTCTTGTAGCTGTCAGATAATGCCAACCTCCCGGGCTGCTGGCAATGGGCTGGGATCACTGGAACAGCACGTTCAGCCCAGGGCTTGGCATGTAATAGGTGCTCAGCAGATGTCACATTCTATCTGGGGATCAGGTTCCATGGTCAGCAAAGTTGAGAAGCCCTTGGCATCCGTCACATTGTCCGCCGTGCCCTGCTATGTGTAGTGCAGTGGCCCAGGAGGCAACTTCTGGAGCCAGACTCAAAATGTGGCAGGTCTTAAAGTTCTGGATTAGGAAAGAGTCCTTACTGATGAGACGGTCACAAGAGTCAGATACTCCAGGGTGTGCTCCAGTGTAATAATTCTCAAACTAGGGGACAGAAGGTGTGGCGGGGTCCTGGGTGCTAGGCTTCCCCAGATATTCTGCCACTTGCCCCTGAGAACCAGACCCAACAAGCGTGTATGGGCAAGGAACTAGATTCACGAGTTGGGAGTCTCTTAGACCTGGGTTCAGATTCCAGTTCTGCCATTTTCATGGCCTTGAAAAAGTGACTCCACATTTCTGGGCCTCAATGTTCTCGTCTGTAAAACAGGGATAGTAGGACCAACCTTAGTAGGACCAACCTCTTGCAGGCAGGGTCACGAAAATGGAATGAGATGAAGTGTGTGAAGAGTTTATCACAGGACCAGGTGCAGGATGAAGAGCTGGCATTGTGGAAACTGCTGCTGCTGCTGTTGTTGTTATTACTATTTCTGGCTTGTGCTTCCCCTGGTCACTACTAAGTGACTGAAAAGTAGGTATTCATGTCTGCATTAGTGGCCACCGTTGTGGACACAGAACCAGTGCCTGACCAGCCTGGCCATGTGACTCCACTGAACATTTATGAAGCACCAGCCCCGAGTGTGTAGCAAGAACTCGGCTCCTGCATCAGGGAGAGACTCTAGGGTGTGATGAGAAATGACACTGGGCAGAGGTGAGCAGGTGAGCAGGTGGAGGCCAGGCCAGGAGTGTAGGGGCCACAGAGGTGAAACATGGGGTGAGAGGTTAATGGACATTCCCTTCTGTCCTGCTAGGAAGTAGAGGTAAATAAATGTGAGAAGGAGCATCTAGGCCAGGAGGTGGCAAGTTTTTTCTCTAAAAGCCACATGGTAAATATTTCAGGCTTTGCCAGCCACAGTCTCTATTGCAACTACTCCACTCTGCCGTGGTAGTACAAAAGCAGCCATAGACCATGGTAAAATAATGAGCATGGCTGTGTTCCAATAAAACTTTATTTGCAAAAACAAGTGGTGGGCCAGATTTGGCCCGTGGGCCATAGTTTGCTGTCTTTTTTCTCCTCTAGATGAGTGATAGCCCAGAGTTGCTGAGTGGCGCAGTGGGTTCAGAGCACTGGAGTATTAGGAGTATTGGCATATGGGCTGGGTCACCAAGGGCCTTCCTTGTGCCATCATCTTTGTAGGATGTCATCTAGGAGGTGAAGGAGGGAGGAAAGAATTGGATTTCCTTTTGAGAACTAGAATGGACTCTGGCCCCCTGGTGGGGGCTAGATTAGAGGGAGCTGAGACTGGACGCTGTTGCTGTCATCCTGGCAGGAGATACAGGCAGTGGCAGGAATGAAGAGATTCCAGATTTGTCAGCTGTGAGGGGCTGGAGTGGGGGCCCTCTCTCTCAGGGTGACCCCAGGCAGGTCCCTAGCCCCACATCCCAGAACCTCCACCCCTCCAAGTGTGGTACTTGAGGGAGGTGGAAAGGAGATGTCTGTTTGCTGGCCCCCAGTGCCATCAGCATGAGGGCTGCTGTGGAGGCAGGGACATGTGATGTGGCTCTGATGGTGACTTCAGGAACCCTCTCTCTTTCAGACGTAAACGAGTGCAGCAGCAGCCCCTGCAGCCAGGAGTGTGCCAACGTCTACGGCTCCTACCAGTGCTATTGCCGGCATGGCTACCAGCTCAGTGACGTGGATGGGGTCACCTGCGAAGGTGAGCGTGCCCCCTCCCACTAGCTGAGCGGAGAGCACCCCCACCTCACCACGACATGGCAACACGGCAGCTGCGGGCCCTGTATTTCAGAGGAAAGGGCCTGCTGGAATTTCTTCACCTGGAGAAGCTTTGATTTCTGCCTTTGAGGCTGGCGGGTGGTGTGTGGATTTCCATCCAACTGAGGTTTATTTGGGTACACTTCACCTGTCACAGAGAGTGAGGACAGAAGGGGCACAAACCACTTCCCGAACTGTTCTTTAATAAACATGCCATGGTGGCGATGGCCAAGTGTACTGGGACCCTGAGCTGCATGTCCCAGGGCATGGTGGCAGCATGTGGAGGAGAGGTGAGGTGAGGAGGGGCTTAGGGACCACCCACGTCCCTGACGCCCAGCTCTGCCTCTGGCCTTTTGAAAGCTCCTCAGCAGGCCTGGGCCACCGTGTCCTCCTCTGTAACATGGGGGTCAGCCCCAGCCTCACCAGGTTGTTGGAGGATTAAACCAGATCACTCGAAAGCACTTCACACAGTACCTGGCTCCCCGCAGGTGCTCAAAGGCAGCTGTTGCTGTGATCGTCACTATTTCCACGTGAGGTGTATTTTTATAGCGCGTTGTTCTCCATTCACACCCGTGCCCCCCACCACATGCATACTTCACTCCATAAACTTGCCATGTGACCCTGGGCTAGTCCCATTCCTCTCCGTGCCTGTTTGCTTTTCTGACCTGATGGTCTCTGAAGCCTCCTGTGTCCGGCCCTCCCTGTCCTGCTGCCCTTCCAGGCCCCCCCCAGGGGACATAGCCTGGCCAGCAGCTGTGGCTGTGGACCAGGACCCAGGGTGCTCAGGTGGGCTTTGCCGTTGCAGACATTGACGAGTGTGCCCTGCCCACCGGGGGCCACATCTGCTCCTACCGCTGCATCAACATCCCCGGAAGCTTCCAGTGCAGCTGCCCCTCATCTGGCTACAGGCTGGCCCCCAACGGCCGCAACTGCCAAGGTGAGCAGGGCAGAAAACCCCGGGGTCGCTCAGGCCAGGCTTGGGGCTCTGCAGTGTTGGGGGCTGAGGCCAAGCTGGGGGATTGTGTTCTCTGACTCAGGGGCCACACCATAGACGAGGTGCGTTTGGGAGGGGAGGCCTCCACATCCACAGCACACAGGCCCCAGCACACCTGTCCTTAGGGCTGACTGAGCCCCAGGTAAGCTCTGTCGGGCAGGAACACCTGAGCCCTCCCTGTGCCCTCAGTAGCCCCGAGAAGACTGGAACAGGGCTGATGGCCTCTGGGAAGATGCCCGCCAGGGAGGAAAGGGGAAATCAGGCCCCAGAAGACCCCATGCTCAGCACAGTGCTTGCCTGTTCAGTCTTTCATTCGGTCATTGGACGAGCCCTTGCTGTGGGCCAGGCCCTGGGTCACAACAGTGAGCAGGTGGCAGGGCCTCTGTCCCAAGGTGCTGCTCATGGTCCAGGCAAGGGGATAGCCCTAAGGTCCTCATAGTTGTGGACACTCACACTGTGAGGGTCCAGCTGGGGCCAGTTGGCTTCAGGGTGGTCTAAATGATATGGGGTCCACAGCATCTGCTCTGTGTCTAGCCCCTGTTTCCAAGAACATTCTGGGGTCACCATGCATCCTGTGACCGTCCACTCGATACCTGAGAGGGTGCTAAATAGATATTTGTTAACCAGTGGTTCTGGGGTGTACACACTGGCCTCTCATCCAGGAATGGCTCCAGCGGCTGCATCTCAGAGGGGTCTGCCCAGCCCCTTCCTGGTGAGCCCCACACGGGCTGTGGGTCCAGCGGCTCTGGAGGCCCCAGGTTCTGCAGATGTAGTTTCTGGTCAGGAAGGAGGTGACTGATCACAGGCAGCCAGGATCTGCAGCGTTTCCTGGGAGGAACCCGCACAGCCCGTCCGGAGCTCTGGATGGAAGCTGCTTTGTTTTCGCATTTCTGACGGAGTAAATGACTTGCCTTCTCCTGGCCGGGCTTCCTCACCGCAGCCTGGGGTCCTGCCCAGATACAGCAAAACACATTCCTGAGCCATGGCCTTTGAGATGGGGAGTGTTTTTTTTTTGCCACTGAGGATCAGGCACTTGGCACCTTTTAATGGGTGCCTCCCAGGCCTGGTGACATCCCCTAAACCCTACCATTTGGCTGCTCCAGAGTGTCTGTGGGAAGGGGGTGGCTTACCTCTCCAGGGCCTTCTCATTATGGTGTCTTGGGCCCCACTCTGGAATCCCAGGCCTGGTTCTGGTCCAGCCCAAACAGGCACTGACCCCAGGACATGGGGCAATATGTATAACTCTTTAATCCTGGTTTCCTCACTGTAATATGGAGCTGGTAGCTTCTGCTCCTTCCCTCCTAGGATGTCACAAGTCACGTGTGAGGTAAGGGTGACATGCCTCGGGAGCCATGGAGAGGTCCAGGGTGGTTAGTGCATGGACTCCACTGCCATCCTGCCTGGGTTCAAAGCTCAACTCTGCCACTTCCAAAATGTGTGGCCTTGGCAGGTCCCTTAAGCTCTGTGAGCGCCCCTCTAAAACGAGGATCATGACAGTGCTTGCCTCATTGAATCGTTAGGATGATTGAGTTGTCCCTGCTGAGTGCTCCCAGGGCCCATCAGGTAGTGTTTGCTTTTATCATTGTTACGCTCATTCCAGGGATTGTAATCATAAGTTAATACCTTATAAATGCAACTATAAATAAAAGAGCTGGCACAGGGCGCTGCTCCAGAAACCAGCCAGTGGAGGGCAAGGATGGCCTGATCCCTGTCCCCGACCCGATTGGTGGGAGGCCTGGTGCCTCTGTCTGTGGATGGGGATGGCTCCTGTGGCCTCGGCCTTCACTGTGCCGCCTTTGGGTCTCTCACAGACATTGACAAGTGTGTGACTGGCATCCACAACTGCTCCATCAATGAGACCTGCTTCAACATCCAGGGTGGCTTTCGCTGCCTGGCCTTCGAGTGCCCTGAGAACTACCACCGCTCTGCAGACACGTAAGTCCCTCTGGCCCTGCCATCGTTTATCTGTGTCGGCCTTCCTGGTGGTCCATCTCTGGGCCTGGGTGGGAGGTTAGCGAGCTGTGACCAGTGACTTCTGGTTCCCAGGCCCATAAACTCCAGAGAGAATGGTCTCAGAAAGCCAAGGGAGTGACTTCAGATGAGTTTGGAGTCTGTAGTCTTGCTCGCAGGCCAGGCCTGTGCATAGAGCCAAGCAGAAACCTCAGCCCTCTTGTTTCCTGGTGTGTCACCTTGGGCAAGCCCTCTGGGTCTCAATATCCTTGTCTGTGACATGCAGATGCTCCAACTCAGAAGAGCAGGTAGCAATGTCTCTGTGTCAGCCAAAAGCCAGGGAGCCGATGTGACTTGTTGGGGCATTGTTGTTAGGCAAACCACTTGAAAGCTGGAATCCAGCTAGCCAGGTGGCTATGTGGGAGAGCACGGAAGATTCCATGTCCTAAACTTGAGGTGTGTGTCCATGTGTCATTGTAAGCTCACTCACTCCCAGGCCACCAGCGTGTCTGTTGGGGTATCCGGGAAGCACCTTCCTCATGGAGTTGTGAGGACCCCAGGGCCATAATTGTTACCTCACAGCTACTTCGCCCTTAGTTTTGCTCAGTGAGTCTCTTGTGGCACTGCTGTGAGTTGTCTCAGGAACTGGTCCTGGGAGTGAGGACTCGTGATGCCTCCCCGAGCCTGGAGATGTTCACGGTGAGTGCACAGCTGGCTGCCTGCTCCCAGGCCTGGCCTCTTGACCTTGAGCCTGTCTTAGTCTTTTGGCCGGCCGCCCCTCCTGCCTGAGGGTCAATGTCCTCCTTTGATGGTGCATCGGGCTCCAGTGTCTGTGGCTCGGCTCACCAGCCTGGCCCAGTCTGCAGTGTGCTGAGCAGCTCTGGGGTCCCCGGCAGCCCTCATGTTCTCCCTGGCCTGGGGCTGCTGCTGCCCTGAGCTGCTGTCTCCCATCATGTGTTCCTGTCTGCTTGGAAACCTGCCACCTCATTTCCTTCCTGTGCTCGGGCTAGGGAAAAGACACTTCAGGATGGGTTTTGCAAGTCCATAGTGTCCCAAAGACCTGGTGGGTTATGCGGCAGCCTGGCGGGCAGTGGTGGTGCTTTCCTCAGCCATTAAGAAAGTCCCATGTCCTCAGTTTGAGATGTGCAGCCATTTGTCATTGTAAGTTCACTCACTCCCAGGCCTTTGTCGTGTCTGGGTTTGAGGATTCTGCAAGACTGGCTGTGGCTGTGACCTGATTGCTAACTTGGCACACAGTCACAAAACCAAAAGAGGAGGAAGCTGCCCTGCACAGGGGTCTTGATGCCTCCTAAGCCCAAGGCTCGGTAGGTTGGCCTTGGGCACTGAGGTTGGCTGGAATTGGTAGAATCCAGCTCCACCCCTTATATTGGCGTGAGCTCTGGAAGCCTCTGCCACACCCTCAGTGCTGGAGAAAGTCATTCCTTCTTGGGCCTACTGTGTGCAGGCAACTGGACAGACAGTGAGCCCACAAAGGCCCTGTCCCCTGTGCCGGACACCAGGAGTGCATGCAAAACAACAATGATGGGAGAGTATGTGGCATGCTGGGAGGGTGGGGAGGACTGTGGACCCCTGCTGAAGGGCATGGACCAGCCAGGAGCCCAGTGTCAGGCGTGGGAAGTGCGGTCCAGGCCTGGAATCCCCAGTTGAGGGCCACAGGAATTTTTACCTTTGGTTGCCCCATCCCAGTCGGCTGCTGTGGGACCACAGGAGCACCGCGAGCTGTAGTGTGAGCTGTAGTGACAAGTCACTGACAGGCATCGTTCCTTTGCCAGTGAACTGACATGGGTGGGACGCAGGCCAGTGGGCTGGGCAAGGAGGGGCGAACCTTCTCTCAGCACTGCCAACCCCTCAGACCGGAGTTTTCCATGTTACAACCCCTTTTCCTCCTCATCCAAAATCGAAACCTGCTAAAGAATTTATTATCTCACCTTCACAAAGCAATTTTTGAAGTCCAAAAGAGGCATATATAGAAAAGCCCCAGCAGCCAGCACTTCTGTGATTAACACTCAGCAGGAGCAGGGCACTCAGGGCCCTTGACAGGCCAGGGGTAAGTCTCTCTCCCCCAGGCCTCAGCCCCCTCTTCCTTCACGCAGCTTCTGGGCAGTGTCCCTGGCGGCCGAGGGCTGGTAACTGAAGCATAACCCTGTAAGCAGGGCCACAAACCACAGGGCTCGGCCTCGCGGATGTGACCAGGCTGTTCAGGCCCTGACCTCACGATTCCTCCTGCCCACAGGGGGAAGTGTCCAAAGCTGTCCCAGAGCCTGCACTGGGACTGGGAACATCCTCTTTGTCCCTCGGTGGGGCCGACCCCTGACTTTTCGTGGCGTTGAAAGCCGGAGCAAAGCTGCTTCCCGGGGAAGGGGCGCAAGTGAACAGCTCTGGGCCTGAGGGTGGGCAGAGAGGGCTGGAGCCCTCAATGGCTCCTCTGCCTTGGCCGATTCCTAGGGCTTGTCTCTGGAATAACAATCACATGAAAGTCAGGAGATGCCAGCAGGGATGGCCACAGCATCAGACAGCCAGGAGGTGGCCAGAGCAGCTGTGCCTCCCCGGAGAAGGGGGTGGCTTTGAGGGCCTTTCTTCTCTGGGGTGTGGTGGCTTTTGACGATCCTCACAGAACTTGGGGTGTTAGGATCAAATGTGTTGAACTGAAAACCTGGGGCCCATTGCTCTGTAGTGAATGACATGACCCAGGATTCATGGCATGGTGAGCATCCATGGAAAGCAGGGCCTGAGGTCCCAGGGGTCTGGCCCTCCATGCCAGGCAGGGACCAGGGAGTGGTCGCCTGTGCCCTGCTCTGTAGTAGATTTGGTGATTACAGCCCGTCCCTGATCTAGACACACTGGCTAACAAAGATTTTAGTGCAGTTCCCAGTCTGACAGGCAGTTTGCCAGATGCAGTAGTTCCGACTCCCAGGTGTTTCAGTCCATTTGGGGTAGAGCAGGATAGGATCACTGAAGTCAGGAATGACCAGGAAAATCAAGGATGTGTTTGTGCGGCGATCATTGATGAAGCACATAAAAGCTGTCGAGCCCTGTGCTGGGACAGAAGAGCCAAAAACAAAACAAAACACAAAGCCGAAGAGCCTCGGCCCTGCCCTGGGGAAGCGAGTGGTCTGGAAGGAGCCAGCGCAGAGACAGCTGGCGGGGGAAGGGCCCAGGGCGCCCTGCTGAATGCTGTGTCATGCGCTGGGGTGGAAGCTGCGAGCAGGAAGGAGCGTCCCGCTCTCCGGTGTGGGACGGTCTCAGGAGCTGCACCAGAACACCGCGCACGCCTCCCATTCCAGGCCTTCCACGCGCCCCGGGTTAACGCTTCCCTGTGACACACCAAACCCTGTCCTTGGTCAGTCCTTGGTCAGCACAGGAGGTGCTGGGGAAGCCGAAGCCCCTGAGGGAGACTCTAGGGCCACCTACTGACCGGGCGCATCCAGGCCATTTCTGAAGAGGCTGCGTGTGTGTGCGTGTGCATGTGTGCGTGCGTGCGTGTGCACACGCGTGTGTGCATGTGTGTGCGCGTCCGTGTGTGTGCATGTGTGTGCGCGTGTGAATGCGTGTGCGTGCGTGTGTGCATGCGTGCGTGCGTGTGTGCGTGCATGTGTGTGCGCATCCGTGTGTGTGTGTGCATGTGTGTGTGCGTGTGAATGCGTGTGCGTGCGTGTGTGCATGTGTGTGTGTGTAAAGGCTTTCACGTGAAAAGGCCGACTTTGAGACCCAAACCTGCCATCTACTTGCTACAGAATGTGGAGTCGTGGACAAGTTAACTGTCCTCACTGAGCTTCTGCCTTCCCATCAGTGGAGGGCGACAGTGAAGCGAGTTAGTGCAGGGAAAGCCCCCGATGTACACAGCTGCTTTCCCGCACCCTGGAGAAGCACAGGTCACGGACCCCAACACCTCCGCCGTTCTCCAGGGCCATCCTCAGTTCCCCGCTCATCCGAGGCCCACTCTGGTAGAGACGTCTCTCAGATCATGTGGAGTGCTCCCATCTGGCCCGGACCTGGGTGTCTCTGGGGACAGGCTAACCCTCAGCAACACCTGTGCCTACCTTCACTCTCTGGGCTCCCTCCCATGCAGGACTCCCCTCTTCAGCGTTCCCAATCCTTACAGGCCTTTAGTGCCATGGAGCCCAGGGCTGTCCTTTCTAAGAGCTCAGGATGGCAAATAGCCAAATAAATGAAAACCTTCTTATCTGTCTGATTAAATAGCCTAGAAATTGGATGTAAAAAAAAAAAAAAAAAAAAAAAATCCCCCCTCACAATAAATGCCAAATGCCAAATAAACCCAAGGAGCCCAATAGGATGAAAACTTAAAAAGGTGAAAGGGAGATGTGACAGATGACCCGGCAGGATGCTCTTGACTAGAGAATCAAGTGCAGTCAAGATGGTGGAACTTCCTGGAACATGCTCAGCCAGGCCCTACGGGGCCGAACATCTGCTTTCAGAGTGCGATGGGCCTGGAGTTCAGGACACAGCAGATAGTTCCTGTCACCATCCTGTCACAGGAAATTAGGATCTGTCATGGGGAGTCAGTGTCTGTCACCATCACCATTCTGAGCCCTTAGCTGGCCCTGTGGACACAGTTGGGGAACTGGGCCTGGAGCACAAGGATTAGTGATGGAGAACAGGGAGCAGACCTCGCTGTCTGCACCCAGATCTGGCTCCCTCACTCACTCTGTGACCTTGGGAAGGCCACTTTCTCTCTGAGCCTCAGTTTCCTTAGCCAAAAATGGCCCTAGTGCAGTTATAGTGATCACACGAGGAATAGCCAAGCACACGGTCAATGGCAGCAGCCCCGATTGCTAGTGGTGGACACGATCACTTCAAAGGTCGTCTTGGAGACCCACCCAAGAGCCCTGTGTGGCCCTGGCCACTGTCTGGGTGAAGGGCCAGGAGCCCAGATGACCCTCAGAAGGCAGAGTGTGCCTGCTGGGGGCGCCCGGGGTGAGCTCTGCCAGTGAGAAGGGGACACGCCTCACTCTGGCACAGCCCTTGACCCCCCGCCATCCAGTGCCCCCTGAGGGTGTTGGAAGAGGCTAGTGCCTGAGTCAGCAGCCCGGAGGTCCTCGGCGCCTCCCGCAGGTGAGTGAGGGCACTCTTGGCATCGGCTGGACTGGCCAAAGGGGCGGCGGGAGGCCCCGCCGCGAGCCCCCGCTGCCCCGCTTCCCCCGCACTCTTGTTTCTCTGCTTGCTGAGTTTGCCCTAACCCCCCTGTGTCTCCCTGTCCACTTTTCTTGCAGCCACTGCAAGCGCTTGCCTTGCCATGAGAATCAGGAGTGCCCCATGAGAATCAGGAGTTCCCCAAGCTGCCTCTGAGAATAACCTACTACCACCTCTCTTTCCCCACCAACATCCAAGTGCCTGCGGTGGTTTTCCACATGGGCCCCTCCAGTGCTGTCCCCGGGGACAGCATGCAGCTGGCCATCACCGGCGGCAATGAGGAGGGCTTTTTCACCACCTGGAAGGTGAGCCACCACAGTGGGGTGGTGACCCTCACCAAGCCCATCCCTGAGCCCAGGGACCTGCTCCTGACCGTCAAGATGGATCTCTTTTGCCACGGCACCGTCAGCTCCTTTGTGGCCAAGCTTTTCATCTTTGTGTCCGCAGACCTCTGAGCACCTGCTTCGGGCCGGGGGGGCTCCCCTTGTTACTTTCTTCCCCTCCCCCTCCGGGGTTTCAATAAAGTCTTAGCAGGCCACCCCACATGGCGGGCCCCGTGTGCTGGGTTTTCTTTGGTGCGGTTGGGAGTCTCCGTGCTGCGTATTACCTGAGCGTGAGCTGAGCACTTGCCACCCCCTGGTGCCCCCCAGGGCAGACCGAGGAAAGTTTTCTGTAAAGGGACATGTGCCTGGGGGCCGCTGTCTGCAGAGCTCACAGTATATCCCCCCAGGGAGCCCAGGCCAGGGGAGAAAGAGGCTCAGCACATCATTTCAGATGAGTTATCTCTTCTTTCTTTGTGTTGAACACAAAGACTAAAGGTAATGACCAAGAAGGGCCCTCAGAAATTACTGAGCTCAGTCTCCCCTCAATTTATAAATGTGGAAACTGAGGCCGAGAGAAAAGGGCAAGGGCTTGGCCAAAGTTCCACAGCCTGTTGTGGCTGAGGCTAGCCAAGGAACCAGGTCACCTGGCCCTGGCTTGGTTCCTTCCTGTATCACTCAGAGCTGAGCATTTAACTGTGACAAAAAGCTCTATCCTGAGATTCTGACCTCCCACTCTGTCTTGATAAAAAGACAAAGACGGGGTGGAAAACACTGAACACGGCTGCAGCATCTTGGAC
The DNA here is from genome assembly GCF_027409185.1 of Cynocephalus volans. NCBI lineage: Eukaryota > Metazoa > Chordata > Mammalia > Dermoptera > Cynocephalidae > Cynocephalus > Cynocephalus volans. Next base: position 2,645,638 of record NC_084479.1, read on the forward strand.
ACGATCTCGCTTAAATGGGGCCGGTTGCTCCACTGTGGATCCCAGCCCTGTGCCAGGGGTGAGGCAAAGGACAGCACAGTCCATGTGGTGCTCATGGGAACCACTGATGAAGTATGTGTCACCTCCAGTCCTGCCGGGCAGGTGTATCATCCTCATGGAGACTCAGAGAGGGTGACTGATTCACCCAAGGTCACACAGCTGGCTTCCAAACCCTGGTTTACCAGCTCCGCAGTTCTGACCATTATCTTCTGTCATCAGACCTCCTCTGTGGGCCTCAACCCAACTGCCCCTCTCATTTCCTCCATCATGATTCCAGCCAAGCCACTGTCACCTGTCACCCTTTGTTGGTCTCCCAGCGTCCATTCAGCTCTCTCTATGACTCATTCTCCGCTCAGCAGCTGGAGTGATCTTTCAGCCTCTGCCTTTATGGCTTTCTCTGCATTTAGGCCGAACACCCTAGATCTTCAACGTGCCTTTCAAGACTGTGCATAACTGAGTCCTTGTATGCAATCTCAGTCTGACCTCAGGTTGCTGTCACCTTGCTCACTGTCCCCGAGCCGAGCCGCACCATCAAGCCCTTTGCTTCCTCAGGCCATTTGCATGTGCTTTGTCCCTGGCCTGAATACTGATTAATCCTCAGCTTAAGTGCACCTTCCTCAGAGAGGCCTTCCCTGGCACCTGGGATTGTGTCTTCTCTGCCAGTCTTTTTCGTAACACTTTCCTTTGTGATGCTTACAACAGGCTGCAATTCCCATTTACCTGTGCTTTGCATTCCTCCTTGCCACCATCCAGAAGGCTCTGTGAAGGCAGGGACCGGGTCTGTCTCATTCAGTGCAGTGTCCCCAGCTCCTGGCAAGGTGCCTAGCACACAGTAGTGCTCCATCCACGTCTACTGAGGGAACGGATGACTTTCTACCCACACTTGCTTATGCCTCTAGAATTTCTGTGGCTTTGCTGATGCTGTTTCCAAGCAGAAGCCTGAAGTGGGGAGCAGAACACCACAGTGGAATCAGGTAAAGGATATTGCAGGGTCCTAAGGTCCTTCCTACGATCATGTGTAAGCTGGGCAGGGCGGGATGGCCCGCCTTGCTGTCTAGTGGAGAAGACAGACATATGCTTAACTCCATGCCTCATGCAGAGGCAGCAGTTAACTAGCTGTGGGAGCATGAACCTTATAGCCAGTCATTCCCATGCCTCCTGCTGTTTTCCATACCTCTCTCCGGTCATGTCTGGTCTGGACTGGCTTCCAGTCTCCCATCTTCCAGTGCATTCTCCAAGCTGCAGCCAGAGGACCTCTGTGAAGGACTGGTCTGGTCATGACCCTCTTCTCTTTAGACCCTTCCATGGTTCTCTTTTCTTAGCAGATGAAGTCCAAATCCCTTGGAATTGCATTCAAGGCCCTGCCTGATCTGGCCTTGGCCCACCTTTTCAGCCTCATCTCCCTGACTCCAGCTCACCCCATGTGCTTGTATTCCAGCCCCACAGAGTTGCTTGCCCTTCCCCAAATGTGCCTTCCTGTGGCTTTAGCATGTGCCGTGCCATCCTCCTGCCAACTGCCATTCTCCTTGCAGACTTAGCTCAAAAGTCACCTCCTAAGGGAAGCCTTCCTCAGCCTGAGCTCCCTGGGCTCCCAGGCATCCTCCATCAGAGTGTATACCCATCATCTTCTGGTTTTACTTGTTTATTGTCCCTACTCTGGGGGATTTTGGGAAGCATGGATTGTATCTGGTTCATTTCTGTGTTCTCTACACCTTTGGAACGTCTGGCTTGAAGAAGGAGCTCACTAAACATGAATAAACGGATGGATGGATGGATGGATGGATGGAAGGAAGAATAGATGGATGATAGATGGAAGAGTGGATGGGTAGATGGATGGATGGATGGATGCATGGATGGAAGGGTGGATGGATGGGTGGAAGGGTGGATGGATGGATGCATGGATGGAAGGGTGGATGGATGGGTGGAAGGGTGGATGGATGGATGGAAGGGTGGATGGATGGGTGGAAGGGTGGATGGATGGGTGGAAGGGTAGATGGATGGATGGATGGATGGGTGGAAGGGTGGATGGATGGGTGGAAGGGTGGATGGATGGGTGGAAGGGTGGATGGATGGGTAGATGGGTGGATGGATGGGTGGAAGGGTAGATGGGTGGGTGGATGGGTGGAAGGGTGGATGGATGGGTGGAAGGGTGGATGGATGGGTGGAAGGGTGGATGGATGGGTGGAAGGGTGGATGGATGGGTGGAAGGGTGGATGGATGGGTGGAAGGGTGGGTGGAAGGGTGGATGGATGGGTGGAAGGGTGGATGGATGGATGGATGGAAGAGTGGATGGATGGGTAGATGGGTGGATGGATGGATGGAAGGGTGGATGGATGGGTGGAAGGGTAGATGGATGGATGGAAGGGTGGATGGTGGGTGGAAGGGTGGATGGATGGGCAGATGGGTGGATGGATGGATGGATGGAAGGGTGGATGGGTGGATGGATGGGTGGATGGATGGATGCATGATGGATAGATGGGTAGAAGGAAAGAAGGAAGGATGGATGGATGAATGGGTAGCATTTTCGAGGCTTGGTTCAAGTGTCACCCCTGTGAAGACAGCAAGGCACTGCAGGGATCTGGTTGTTCTATTCAATCATCCGTTTGTCATGGTTCAGGTTATTCAGGCCAGAAGGAGCACTTTTGCCTTCATGTCCATAGGAACATTAATAGGTGGAAAGCTGTCCAGGGCATTTGAGGCCACCCAGTAACTTCCTGGCGCATCAGACCGCCTACAATATACTGAGTGACTCTCCGGCTCTGCCTGAACCCACCTTTCTTTGTGGAACTCCCTACCTCTTGAGGTGTGGCTGTCTGTGTTCAAGGACACCTTTGGTTTCTAGTGTGTGCACTTGAGTGCATGCGTAGGGGTGAGATCTGAATGACCTGAGCTCCCCGCTGCCCTGCAGTTCTGGGAGCTGCTGAGCTGTGCTCCTAGATCATGCTCCTGATAGGTGAGACAGTGCAGGAGAAATGAAACAAGAAACAGGAGTTTGAATCTCCTTCTTGCTGTTTACTAGTTCCATGAACTGGGGTAAGTCATCCACCTCAAGACCCCTGTCGTGGATAACTTTGAACATTATGTGAAACAACATGCAGTGTCTGGTATACAGTAGGCAGTCAATAAGTGTAAGTGTTGGTTTCTCCATTCATTGGAAGGTAACTGAGTGTTCTTTTGGTTCCTGATTTAAAGGGGGGTGAAGGTTCAGAGGATTTGGGCGTGTCCAAGGTCACTGCTATGTACAGCTGCCAAAACTTCTGATCCTAGACCTATGCTTTTCTGGCTGTGTCACTGTAGTAAATCAAGCTCCTAAGGAGAAATGATAATAATGATTGTCATTATCATGACGATAATAATGACAATGATGACCGCTAACACATAGTGCTTCCTATGAGCCAGCTCTGTTCCAAGCACTTAACTGCAAGTACTGTTAACTTCCCCATTTCACAATGAGGACACAGGGGGCACAGAGAGGTTAAGTTACTTCCCCAAGGTTCCACAGCTGGTATCTGGTGGGGCTGGGATTCAAACCCATGCAGCCTGGTTTGGGGTCTGTGCTCTGAGACTCTGTCCTGTGCTGCATCAAACGCCAGGAAAAGGACAGCATTCTTGGGATTAGTTAGATTGTTACTTTAGCCTATCTTACAGAGCCCTGGGTATTAGTCCTCCTTCTGTAATTCCCGAGTGCAGAACAGGATATTTTATTAGCTAAAAGAAGAGGAGTGTGGTGTGGAGGAAAGAGCGGTGTGGATGAGATGAAATAATCATGTGAAACTTGGAGCGTGGAGACTCTGGAAAGATGCAGCAGCAGAGTTTTTGATGCTCTCTGGACCTCAACCAAAAAAGACACAGAACAACTAGATAGGAAAACAAAAATCCATGGAAAACATTCACAACAAAACAAGATGACAAGGCATCCCCACAAACCCCAAAATACAGTTCATGCCCACCTGCATGGTATGGGCATCTGTGCAGGACAGAGCAGTGGGAAACAGTTGGAGAACCCCCAAATAGTCAACAGGTGTCCCAGGAAAGTGCAGTAAGCAATGTGGGAACAGCACCTGGACCTGGAGTTTCTGAAACTGAGCCATCACTGCTTCCCGTAAGGTCAGGGACTCACACTAGGAAAAAACTGCTGGGAGTGAAATGAAAAAGTGTGTAGGAGAGAGTAGAGACTATGACAAAAGAAGGTCTGGTGAATGCAGAGGTGCGCCAGAAGGTAAGCTGCCAGGCATAATAGACTGGAGATCTCTGCAAAGTCAGGAAAACCACTGGGAATATTCTTTCTAAAATCTCAGGAAGATGAATTTCCCATAAAGATGATCAACCAAAAAGCATCGAGGTCAAATTCCTTTATTAGTTTCTGTAACAAAGTACCACAAATTAGGTGGCTTAAAATAATAGAAATTTATTCTCTCACATTTCTGGAGGCCAGGAGTCCAAAGCCATGGTGTTGGCAGGGCCACACTCCTCTGAAACCTGTAGGGGAGTTGCCCTTCCTGTAGGAGTGTGCGTTTTTCTAGCTTCCGGTGGTGTGTCAGCAGTCTTTGGCATTCCTCTGCTTGCAGCTGTGTCACTCCAATCTTTGTCACCACATGGTATTCTTCTTGTATGTCTTTGTCTGCATATAGCCCTCTTTTATGAGGACACCACTCATATTGGATTAGGGGCCCAGTCTACTCCAGTGTGAACTTGTCTTAACTAATTATATTTGCAATGACCTTACTTCCAAATAAGGTCCCATTCTGACCTACTGGGGACTAGGACTTCAACATACCTCTTTTGGAAGATCTATGATAACACAAAGTTATGGTTGAATTGTGTCCTCCCAAAATTTATGTTGAAATCCTAACCCCCGGTACTTCAGAATTGATTGTGTTTGGACATAGAGCCTTTAAGGAGATAATTAGGGTAAAAATGAGGTCATATGGGTGGGCCCAATCCAATATGACTGGTATCATCATAAGAAGAGGAGAACAGGAAACAGATATGCACAGAGGGAAAAGCACGTGAGGACAGTGAGCAGGTGGACTTCTGCAAGCCAAGGAGAGAGGCCTGAGAGGAAACCAAACCTGCTGACGACTTGATGTTGGACTTTCAATCTGCAGAACTGTGAGGAAATGAATTTCTGTTGTTTAAACTACTATGATAAAATAATAGTATTTTATTATGACAGCCTTGGCAAGCTAATACACAAAGTAATTATAAGAAAAAGAGAATAAGAAGCAGAGTAATATCCCTCTGGGTAATGAAAGCATACCAGAAAGGCAGGCTCACAGAAGAAATCAAAACTGGAATATTCTGTCTCAAAACAAACCAAAAGTGTTAAGAAAATGATCAAAATATGGAAAAAAATTGTAAGTCAGAATTAGGAAAAACTGAGGCATGAATTAGTAGACTTAGGAAATAATTAAAAATTTAACAAGTGACTTCAGGAATAAGGATGCAACAGGGAAGAAGACAAAAGTGAATAAATACTTAAAAGAAATAGAAGTTGAAAAGAACAAAAATTTTTAAAAATCAAAAAAGAAATAACAGAAGATAGAAAAGGCTTGAAGAAAAAGTGACAGATACTCAAAACAGGCAAAGAAGATTCAACATACAGATAGTAGGAATTTCTGAAGAAGAAACCCAAAACAAGGGGGAGACATGATAGCATAAGAAAGCTTTCCATAAATTGAAAAAAAAATTTTAAATTCCATTTTGAAAAAACACACCACATACTTGAAAATATCAACCCAGAAAAACCAAGACATATTCTAGTAAAATTACTGGACTTTAAAGAAAAGGGTTGGGGGGAGTCAAACTATAGACATATCAACAAAAACAACAAGTACTTAAAAGGGAAAAATATATATTATTATCAGATTCTTTTTTTTTTTTCTTTTCTGATTGCCCGGTACAGGGATCCAAACCCTTGACCTGGTGTTATCAACACTGCACTCAAACCAACTGAGCTAACTGTATTATCATCACACTTTTGGACAGTAATGCTTTATTTCAGTAGAAAATGGAATTAACATACTTAAGATAATCAAGAAAATGTAAGCCAGTGATTTTATACCCAGCAAAACTGACATTCAAATACAAAGGGCACAAATTGCAGTCATGTGTCACTTAATGATGGGGATACATTGTGAGAAATGGATACATTAGGCAATTTCATCATTGTGTGAACATCTTAGAGCGTACTTACACGAACCTAGATCTTATAGCCCACTACACACATAGGCTATATGCTATGGCCATTGTAATCTTATGGGACCACCGTTATATATGCAGTACGTCATTGCCCTAAATGTCATTATGTGGCACATGACTGTGTTATCAACATGCAAACATTAAACAAAGTTTTATACACACACACACACACACACACACACACATGTATGTTTAATATATATTAATCTGTATTTTACTTGTACAACTTCAACTAAATGAGACTTATAAGGGAAAGAAGACAGTATGAATCATTGTATGCTTAGACAATGTAGATATAGCACATCTATTTAAAAACTGAGTAGAACAGGGAGAACATATCAAAAAATTATTTTCAGTAATTATGTTAGTGATGGTAATTTTAGTATCATTTTTCTGAGACGACTGTTTCATGTGGGACAAACTAAATGAATAATTATGGGGTAATCTACCCTTGCCTGTGTTTTTGTGAACCAGGATTTCTGATGTGGAAGAAAGAATATTCTGCTGTAATACAGAGGAGATTAAGTTAAAAACCATGAGGTCCTTTTTTTTTTTTTTTTTTTTGTCATTGTTTGAATTCACAGTGTATTTGTCTCTAAAAATGTCCACCGAAGAGTCCTAGAAACAATGACCAGCCCAGTAGCACTGAGCATCTCTTGTATCTAGAGTGTGGTATTGAAATACTATTCTCCACTAAAAACAAAAAGCAAAGAAAAAAAAACCCCAGGACTTAAAGGGGAAATGACTGATCCCAGATCTGGGACAGTAAAAGCATAAGATGAGCTGGACCTTCTTGTCATGTTGGATAACAAGAAAGAGATGAAAGACTACTAGGGCCAGGTGGAAAGGACCCAGGAGACAACGTCATGTTCCCTCTGGCCGAAGATGGGAGATTTTGAGCTTGAATGAAGGATAATAATTGCAGTGGATCAAACCTCATCAAATTGGTTTAAATCGTGAGTTCATACTGATATTTTTTTCTTAAAAATTTATTTGGAGAATGATAGAGAGTTCATTATCCTGAAAACTCATAAATACAAGGAAAGAATCAAGTATTGGTCTTGCTTTTCCTCTGTGGAACTATATTTCCTGGTAACCAAATATCAGTAGCACATGAGGAGAAGCATCTCTTTATAGCAGTATTTTAACTAATAAATGAAAATGAGATGATAGAATCAGACAGCCAGCATTTTGCAATCCCCACTGAATCATTGCATCTAATCACAGCATCAACAGCTGCTGGCATCACAGAAAGAGAGACAACCAGACTCCATGGGCCCTGATGGAAGACAGACCACCCCTGTCATCCTGCTGAAGGGGCTGGGCCTGTGTCTCATCAGGCCTCTGGATCTGGCTGCCAATGTGCAGGAAATGCAGAGGACAGAGGAACATGCTGAAGGGCACCATGAAGATGCAATCAGCAAAGTCCAGACCACAGGAAACTCTACAGCTCAACTGCTTTGGATTCTTTAACAGATAAATTGCATGGAAAATAAAGGGGTGGAGAGGAAACCCATAGATTAAAAAAGACTTAACAAACAACAAAAACTTGTTCATGGACAAGTCTAAATGACTGTGTCTGGAGATACACACTTGTGTGATAAAACTATGAAGAAACCCAAATAGGGGATTGCTATGGGACTCAGGCCAGGGGTTACGTTTGGGATGTAGGAGGGGGTCACATCAATCTGGCACACACGAGGGGACCTCAGGTGACTAGCCGAGTTCTCTTTTTTGACTGGGGTGGTGATTATAAAGGCATTTGCCTTATGACAACTTATTAAATCATACCTTCATTTTATGTAGTTTTTGCATCTGTGTTTCATTTTATGATAAAGAGGTTTAAAAAATATGTCTAGCACAGTGCCTGGGACGTAGACCTATAATAAACGTCGGCCTCTTGTCCTTCCTCCCAATCATTTGGCGATGGGATTTGACTTCTTCGTGCGGGTCCCAAGCTCGGCACGTTATGCACACTCCCTCACCGGTTACCCCTGCCCCCCACCAAACCGTGGGCTCCAATAAGGCAGGATCGTGTCTCCCTTGTTCACTTTGGTTCTCCAAGCGCCTGGTGCCCAGGAGGCACTCAAAACACACTTGTCGAGCAAGTGAATCTATGAGTGTGTTTTGCAGCTGTAGATGCAGTCGGTATGTGTCAAAGTGTGCTTATCCACAGCCAGGGCAGATGGAAACCAGAGGGTGTTTCCCATGTTTGGATCCTGGTGCAGTTTGCTAGGAGGGCCATGAGGAATTCACATGGAGCAGCTGGGCTGCAGAGGTCACCATGGTTCTCCAGTGGAGCTGTCTCTGCTCCTCCACGGACCTTGGTCCCTGTGGCAGCTGTGGCCCGACTTTCCCATCAGCCTTGTGTGCTGTGGTTCCCCTTAGGCTCCGCCAGGAGAAGACAGACACCGTGCGCTGCATCAAGTCCTGCCGCCCCAACGATGTGGCTTGCATGCTGGATCCGGTGCACACCATCTCCCACACTGTCATCTCGCTGCCCACCTTCCGCGAGTTCACCCGCCCTGAAGGTGAGTGGAATTGGTCTGGGAGGCCTGTCCCCCCACCCCTTCAGGGCCTCCCTCTGCTTGGGCTGAGAGCTTGGCTACAGGAGCCATTCCTTATAAGATGTGGTTTGGGATTTGAAGTGTAGATCCTTCCCTGCCACTGCATCTCCTCCATGTACCCAGATGGCATAGCTCCATTTCAGCCCATTTCTGGGTCTCAGTTCAGGGGTCTCTTCTCATGGGTAACAACTGTTCTGCAAATAGCTATAAAGCATTCATTCTGTGCTGAGCGCAAGGGAGTCAGGGAGGGCCTCTGGGAGGAAGTGACTTCCACGCTGGGAACTGTGTGGTGACTGCATGGTGAGTAAAGGAGAAGGGGAGAGGAGGGTGCCAAGCAGAGCGGGACACCGCTGAAAGGTCTGGATGTATTTAGGGGCAGTGTTGGCATTTGAGGAACTAAGCGAAGTATTTGGTAAGAGATGGACTGGAAGGGTAAGCAAGAAATTGGAGTTGGGGCTTTGGGGAGACATTGAAATGTTGCAACTGATGAGATTTGCATATCGAAACATCCCCTGGGATAACTGGGGGCAGATGTACTGGAGGGGCTGGACTGGGAGTAATGTGGTCGGTGTTCCCATGCCCCGGCCTGCTCTGAGAGAGCTTGTGGCATGCTGTATAGACCTGCCATCACAGCACCCTTTCCCTGGTATGAGGCCGGGCTGCATGCTCCAGAGCCCCACAGAGGCTGCAGGTGGAGCTCTACCCTGCAGACCTCGCTTCCAGGTTGTGCAGCCTATGTGCTGGGGCTGGTGTGGTCCCCAGCCACCCTCTCCTCGGTGGAGTCTCCATCCCTGGCCTTCAGAGGAATATTAGTTCATTCAGCAGATGACAGCTGAGCCTCCTGCGTGTCCAGCTCTGGGCCAGGCTCTCGGACATGGTGATAAGAAAGAGCCCTCAGACACTCCCGGGGAAGACATACAACCAAGCCAGCTGTGACAACACCTGTGTTTACACTAGGACAGAGGAGCCTGGTTGGTGATGGGTGGGGAGGGCGGGAGACCCCGAAGACATGGTTGCTGCAAAGAGCAATCCCAAGCTCGCAGCTACCTACCCGCTGGCTCATTCCTCTAGAAAAGGAAAGGCAGGCAGTCTTCACAGGGAGGCACAGACTTGCTTTGGAGAAAATCACTAGCTGGTATTTGCCTTGTGCAAAATGATGGGGTTTCACCAAACCACATACAAATCCTTCCCAAATCCCTAGTGGCTGGTTTTGTGGCCTCCCTGGCCAGTGCTGATCTGTGGGTTGGTTACCCATGGAGCTGAGTGTGGTTAGAGACACCTGTTAGCATCCCGGGCCCAGAAAATCCAGATCCTGACCTTTAGCATTGAAATGACCTTTAGTGGGCAACAGCCATCTTCCTTCTTTACAGATGAGGAAACTGAGGCCCAGAGATAGGACTCCCCTGAGATCACCCAGACCAGGGTGGATTCTGGGCCTTCACTCTTGGCTTCACTGTCAGGTGGTCTGGGAGATGGACGCAGCCACCAGGCCGCCCAGCCCACCCTGCGGAGTGGCTTGTCTGACCCACGGCACTGCAGGCAGGACAGGGGACTGCTCCTTTGGCCTTTCTGCCCTCTCCCTGTGTCCCCTCATCTACCTCTTTCCCCCCAGCTTCATGAATATTCATGACTAATTACCAATTCAGCGTTGATTAGCTCCCTGACCTGGAGGAAGATCTGAAATCTCTCTAGACCTGACTTTGCCCACTGATAAACACGGAGAGGCTGTGATGTAGGCTGCTCGGGACCCCACCTTCTCCACGCAGGGGTCATGCCCCGTTGTGAACGGCTGCTTGTGTTAGGTCCTCGTTATGGCAGGCGGGTCCCTGGGGTCGACTGGGCCCAGCACTGCACCCTTTCCCACGCCCTGCCCTCTCGCTGCAGAGATCATCTTTCTCCGGGCCGTCACGCCACTGTATCCTGCCAACCAGGCTGACATCATCTTCGACATAACAGAATGGAACCTGCGGGACTCCTTTGATATCATCAAGCGCTACATGGATGGCATGAACGTGGGTGAGTGGCCGTAGACATGCCATCTGTCCAGACGCCCCTCCTCCTCCACACCCAAAAGATTAGCCGAGGCCTCCTGTGCCAGTTGGGCAGGGAAACCTCTCCAGAGTGGTGGAGCCTGCCCAAGATCTGATCCTGGCTGTGCCACCAGCTCTCCTGGTGACCCCTCTTGGCCCCACTCTCCCCACCTAGAAAAGGGGTGGATTAAAGAGACCGCTGCATCTCACAGCTGTGAATTTCAAACGATGTCACACAAGTGAAGCACTTATCCCAGGGCTTGGCACAGTCCCTCACTCAGTGGGAGCTGATATGATTCTCTTTCTGTTGGTGGAAAGTAGGAGTCAGAGGACCTGAGCTGTAGGCACAGCCTCGAGACTAACTGGACTTGCTGTGTGACCTTGAGCAGGTCCTCGTCCCCTCCCCACGTCTCAGTTGGTATGAGAACCAAGGTCCGATCGTGGCTCACAGCCCCTCTGAACGCGGAGCCCGCTGCCCTTGCTCCCGAGATTCGGTGTCAGAGGTGCAGAGAGGAGGGCTGGGGCGGAGGTGAAGGACGCCTCTGTGGAGGTGGCTCCTGAGCCGAGGACTTGGGTGAGGAGGAGGTAGAAAGGGTGAACCAGGCAGAGGGACCTGCTCAGGCCAATGCCCAGAGGGAGAAGTTAGTGACTTCAGGAAAGGGCACATAGTTCACGCTGGCTGGAGAGAGGGAGGTGACTGTAGAAGTCCTATTGTTTACAGGCTGGGGACATTGTATATAGGCTGGGACAGGACCCTCCATGTCTGGAAATGGGCTTTGATTAGAACCTGCACATCTGAAAAGACATCCAGAGCCTCTCCACTTTGTGAACTTGTTTCCGTCGTTCATAGTACCTCTCCTGAATTGTCACATTTTAAATAATTTAAATTATTGGACAATGAAAACAGTCACCGCTGCCATTTTGGACTTAGATTTATACTCTGAACACTTTGATAGCAGCTAGGCAATGGAGCGGCAGTCCCTGCCCTCACCTGGGCCTCAGTTTCCCTGTGTGAATTGGGGAGAGTGTGCTTCATAGTCTCTTAGACTCTGGATTCTGTGAGGTCTTGACCAGAACCAGCATCCAGGCGGTTGCCCCTGGGGAGAGCGTTTTGGGGACGTGGTCTCCAGGTGGCGCTGTTGGATCTCAGAACCTTAGTCCCTACCGCCCCAAACACGACGATGGTTGTTAAACTGACAGCTGGAGAAAGGGAATCGTTATTCCCCTCTTGCCAAAGAGACATTTATAGCAACTTTACAAGCTCTTAGATGGGTTTGCATGTTGTAAACATGACTGAGTCATTTGGGGGCTCCCCACCCCCAGCCTCCTCCTCCGCTAGTTGGCAGCAGGAATAATTAGTTAATTACAATTAATGGTACATTAGCCCTTGCTGGGATTCCAAGGGAAAGAAGCACATTTTGGTTGTCAGTAGTCATAAAACTTGCTTCTTGCCCCTGAGTCCCTGCCCTCTCTGGGCCTCAGTTTCCCCATTGTAAAATGAGAGTTTAGATAGAGACCTTAAAGTACCTCTGGCCTCCTGTGAATGAGGGCGGACAGGAGGAGGTGGGGTGTGTGCTGCCTCACTGGGGTTAGGGGAGAGCCCCCTGACACAGGCACACAGAAGCCCACCATGTGCCAGCCCTGTTCTTGACGCTGGGCCTGCAGGTGTGGTGTGACACGGCCCCGGCCTGGGGTGATTCCCAGCACTGGGAACCGTAGGAGTTTGGAATCATGAAACCTTCCAGTTTCTGAATTCTTCCTGAGCTGAGTCTGTACCAGACCCTGGGCCAGGCCTTGCAGATACAGAGATGGATAAGTAGCTCCCAGCGCCTGCCCCTTAGGGCTCTGCATCCCAGCAGGGGAGATGTCCATAAACGGATCATCAAAATATGATGCTGAAACAGGCATGCACAGAGAGACCCCTAGGGTGCTCTTGGGGGCGGCTTCCTTGAAGTTTTTGCATCTTCAGTTCTTTAGTTCCAGCCAAATTCATCCTTGGGGTGGCCTGAGTCAGGAGATTGGGCAGCAGCCAGGCCTAGAAGCAGCACCCACCAGTGCCTTTCCCTGTCTGCACTCCAGACAGAACCAACATGGGGGTTTCTGTTTCTCAGCTTCCCACCCACTGGGGCAGAAAATCCTCCATGTCAGAGCCTAGAGGCTCCTGGAGACCGTCTCTTCCAACCCTTTCTTCTGTAGAAGGGGAAACTGAGGCCCAGAGAGGTGAGGGTACTGCCAGTCTTCTCACAGTGACTCAGGTACTGCGGGCCATGGAACGGAGCCCCAGGGTGTGAGAAGCGACCACAGGTGCCATCTCCTGCAGAATGCTTCCTGGGAATGGAATGTGCCTAAGGCCACAGGGACCGAGTGGCTTCCCCTCACCGCACTTGGTCACGGGTGCCCTGGTCTTTGGAATTCCAGGCTGGGGCTGCATGGGGGAGGGCCCAGCCTGGCCCTTGAGAATCCATCCTGCCCATAGCCCGTTTAGCAGGTGGGCCCCCAGCCCCTTGCACTCCTCAGCATGTTGTAGATGTGCCATCTGGCTGGGCTCCTGGAGTTTACCTGGTGCCAGTGTCATCTCTCAGATAGAGGACTGAGCCAGAGGGGGCCAGGTCCCACTGAGTGGGTAACTAGGCCAAGTTTCTGGGGGTGCTCCTGTCTGTACCCACTGGTTGCTCATCTTGTTTCTCCTTCCTGGGCTTCCTTATCCTCTACCTCCTGCGCTTTCCTCTTCTGCCCCAAGTAACTTCTGCATGCCCTGGGAACTTCGTCCTAGCCTCTGGAGGTGGCTCTCCCAGCACCCAGCTGGACTCGGGCCCAGGCATGAAGCAGCCCTGGGAACGTGGGGTCGAAGCCTCGCCGGCCCCTTGCCACCTATCCCTGAGCGCACTCACCCCTGCCCTCATTCAGTCCTCACAAGTACCGCCAGGAAAGGGACCTGAATGTCTCCCTCCCTCAGGCAAAGGAGGGAACTGAGTTAAACGAGTGACTGTGCGCTGGAAGAGCCCACAGCCCAGGACGTTTTCAAGCTCGTCAGCAGCGTAGTTCTCATCTCAGGCAGCGTCTTGGACAGAAACTCGCTCCGCCAGTGGAGAGGACAAGGCGTTTTCCGGGGCCTCTCAGGCCCACATCTGCTGCTCCCTGCTGTGGCGTGGGAAGCCCCTGAGCCCTGGAGACCTGCCCACTCACAGGTGCCCGCTGAACACCTGCCCACTCTAGGCCATGCCTTGTGTGGACACTGGCAGTGGGGTCAAGAAGGCTTCCCGGGAGAGGGGAGGCCTGAGCTGAGTCTTGACGTATGCGAGGGAGCAACCCTTCGCACCCACAATGCACCAGGAGCTAGTGTTTCGTCACCACCATGGCCTTGTGACGCGGTGGGATTATCCCCACTGACAGATGAGGGAGCAAAGGCCAGAGAGGACAGGAGACTTGCCAAGGCCACTTGGTACCAGGGACCAAGTGGACCGGGAGCCCCCAAACACTGCACTTTCCCTCCGCTGGAGTCCACAGATGGCTCGTGCTGACTTGGGCAAAATTGCTGCGAATTTGGGTGTCCCAGAAAAATAACCAGCATGCAAGCCACCAGATTCCAAGGCTACTGTGCGCAGTCCTCCTAGAGTAACAGAAGGAGGAGGAGCAAACGACCCCAGTCGACTAAGAACCTGAAAGGGCCAGGTCTTCCTCTAATGTATCCTTTAAAGACCAGTTCTTAGTGGGGATCAGGAGACTGTGCAGCAGGGGCTGAGCTGCTGTCTTTGTAAAGCCCCGGTGCATTCCTCTTTAACCAGCTGTCAATGAAAAATGATGGATGCATTTTCAACCTGTGCAAAAATGCTCTGTTAATGCCTGAGGTATTCTCGGGCCACTACAAAGCCTTCCTTACCCAGCTCTGGATTCATTCTTAGCTCTGAGGGTAGAGGCTGGAGTTGGGGGTGCTCCAGGAAGGGGTCTTTCAGGTAATAACTCCTGATGATGACGAATGGGAGAGCCCCAGCCGTGACAGGCACAGGCCGTATATTATCAGCCTGCGGATAGTACCAAAAGGCAGCCTGGGGCCACCTGGGCTCCCGGGGATGCTGGGCTATAGCTGGTGTCTGAGCCTCAGCCCTCCCTCCACCCTCCTGATCACCATCTCTTTTTGACTCTCTGCTCCTCTAGGGAAGGCAAAATCCGTCTATAACGAGGGAAGGCTTTGCCAACATTTCTGTTAAAACCTCACCAAAGCCAAGAGGAGCTAGAGAACATTGAGGTTAGTTTATTTGTTGGCCCACTGCCTAATTTTGCAGGTGGCCTGCCTGATCCTTGGGCCTACAGGGTTGTGACCGCGAACAGAGCTGACTTAGCAGCATTTTGCCAGCCAGCTGTGACAGCAGAGATGTGACAATGGAGCAGTCAGAGGAGGCTTCTCAGAAGAGGTGACACAAGTGCTGGGTCTTGATGGCCAAGTAGGAGGGTGCCAAACAAGGAGGCATTGCTGGGCCAGGGCAGCACGGCGAGAGGCAGGGCCATGCCCTGGTGGACGTTCCTGTGAGCCATGGGGAGCCACTGGAGGTCTGGGACGCTCCTTGGGAGGCATGTACTGCCCATGGCGCTTCTAGGTCCTGCTGCTATATTTAACCTGCCAGCCTCTTGCAGCACGAGATGGTGGTTATCCCTACTCAGCAGAACAGAATACTGAGGCCAGGGGAGCTAAGTCACTTCCCAGGATCTCCCAGATGGGGAGTGTGAGAACCAGGGTTAGATCTGGGGCCACCCAAGTCCAGGGCTTCTCATCCCTGTGGCCTGTGTGAAGTCCCATTTTTCTCTGGTCTATCTATACCGGCTGGTGTCTACAGCAGCTGGCAACTACACTGGCTGGTGTCTGTTGGCATACTTGGGTCTGGGTCCCTGGCAGACTTTATAAACAGTCACAACACTCCTGGCCATGGGGTCTTGGGTTCTGGGCCACCCCTTTATGAGTACAGACCTCTCTTAACGTTCATGCGGTCAAGATATGAGGTTCAAAATGTCACTACTCTGAGGAAGGGATGAGGTCCTGGAACGTGCCTCTCCAGTCCTTCTGGCAAGTGCCAGCTCATCCTTGCTTGCACAGGCAGCTGTACCAGGGGCTGCTGCCTGGACCCCTGGGCCTGCCTCCTCCCCATCTGCTGGCGGGGGCTGGTGGGGATCGAGGTCCTCCAGGAACCCTCTGAGCTTGTGTGGCAGCACCACCCCCATCAGGCAGATGCTGGGGTTAGCTTCAATTTAGGGAGGTTGTGTATAGGCTGGGGCCGGATCCTCCCTGGCTGGGAATGGCTGTGATTACAGTCTGCACATCTGAGACGACATCCAGACCCACTGCATGCTGCAAATTTGTTTCTGGGAAAGGCCTCCGGTCTGATTTGGGTGGGGGGCTGTGGAGGGGTGTGTATATGTGTGAGTGTGTGGGGGTGAGTGTGGTCGGGTGGGTGAGTGCGTGTACAGACAGTATTTGATTTCTGAGATGTTTTTTGCTCTCTGCCTTAGAGAAAGGACCACCCTACATTATTGAGGCCCGGCCTCATGTCCCCAGCCTGAGGCTTCCCTGAGCCCAGGGACAGGATTTGGAGATTTTGCTGACATTTTGCTTTGGAGTTGCTTGGTGCCACCCATCAGTCTCTTCACCCTCCAGTGCCCAGAGCCCCTTCACAAGCACCATGCCTTAGCTCCTGACATGGGCGAAGCTGGCCAGGCACCAAGGCAGCCAGGAAAGTCTGAACGAGTGAAGAATTGAATGACCAGCTGGCTCCCCTTAGAGACAGTTACCTATATTAGGTTTAGGAAGTAAATGCCCTAAGTACAGACTCCCGTTAATGTGGTTGGATGAAGCAATTTATGTGAGAGCTCCTGGTAGTGCTGGGTGCAGAAAGTAAATACAGCTGCAGTGAGATGCTGTGGGCTCAATTCTTGGTTCTGTGTTTCTAGCTGTGTGACTTTAGGCAGGTTACACGCCCTCTTTGAGCCTCAGTTTTCTTCTCGGTGAGCTTGCCATAGTAATACTTGCCTTGCGTGGCTGTGAGGACAGAGGCAATGCTGTGTCTTAACACAGGATGAGAGTGGCCCAGCTCAGGAGTTTGTCAGGAGGATGAATGAGCCACTGGGAGGAGGCGGAGTGGAGCTGGAGGGCTGGTGAGAGCTCAGAGCCCCCTCAGGGAACGGCAGGCCAGAACAAGGACCACGGGACCGTGCCAGGACCGTTCACCCCGGGGTGGCCTCAACCGCCTGGGGGCTTTTAATAGGCATGTCCCACGGCCCGGGCCGGTGGGTCTGGCCAGGCCTGAAGGAGGACGGTGGAGGTCGTGCTCCCAGGCCTGTCACCCTGGAATTATATTATTCACTCAGCAAGAACATCCTGGGTCTCTGCTCCATGCCAGGCCCTGCCCTGGGTGCTAGGGAGCAAACTTATATCCAGGCCCCAAGATCCTGCTTTCCAGAAGCTGCCTGCTGGCTCCCCAAGCATCCTGCCGTCTGAGTTCCTGCAGCTGAAAGTGCTTGTATTTCAGGGGTTGGCTTCGTCCCCGCTAATGTCTCAGTTAGAGAGAAGTGGTGTGTAGCAGGGTTGCCACGTACAGTTGGATGTGCTGTGTGCTGCCAAACTCTAGGGGGCACCATTCACAGCTTAGTCTATGTGCAGTGCACACCCTGCTCAACTGTACACAGCAGCCCCAGTATAAGGGCTTGTGAGCAAAGATACGTACCTAGCTGTCCCTCTCCCGCAACCAGGCCAGGCCTCAGTCAAGCCTTAACGCCTTGCTTCCCCGGCCATCTGGCTTCAAGTCACCATCAGGCATCCCAGCTCGCAGGGCCCAGATTGCCTCTTTAAAATCATTACCTCTTAAGGGGTTAAACATGAGCTGCTGACCCTGTACTGCAGCCTGATTTGGAAAGTTTGGCCCGGGATCAGTACACATTACGAACGAGATTCAGAAATTCCACCTAAAAACAACAGCGTAGCCGTCCCTGCCCAGTGATGAGTGATTGGCCCTGTCCCGGCTTTCACGGCAAATCCCAGGGATTAAGTGCTTTCTCTTCTCTGGGAGGCACAGCCCTGTCACCCCGGGGGCCACACCCTGGCCCACAGCCAAGTTGTTTCCCAGGGTGATGTGCCCAGCCTCCTCCCGGCCTGGGATGGCTGCAGCTCGATTCTGCCTTGAGGCTCGTGGTGTCGCTGAGAGTGGCGGGAGGTGGAAGACAGGTCAGGAGGACCTCTCAGAGGGGATGAGACAGCGGGATGGAAGGGAGCAAACACCTTCTGTGCTGCCTCTGCTGGGACCCCATGGAGCAGAGGTGGGGTCGAAGGTGTCAGGCCCGGTGCTGTACCTGACTGCATGACCGCATGACAACTCCAAGGCGACAGCAGTTATTCTCCAAAGAGCTCTGAGGAATGTCAGGTTCAGAGACTCTCAGAGGTCACCCTGGTCACACAGCTGGTGACCGCTCCCCCAAGCTGCAGCTGGCCTCCTCAGAGGGTTTGGTGGGGTTTAATGGGGCACAGCCTCTGCTTTTGAGCCCACCTGAGTGAGGCACACAGGGGCCACAGGGGGCCACCACAAACCTCCCTGCTCCTGCCGTGGGCAGCCCTGGCCGGCCTGTGCTGCACCTACAGTGGCACGAATGGCATCCGCTCAGGGGCCAGGGCTCGGCCCGAGGAGGTGCCTTGTCCATGTGAACGCTGCACTCCAGAGCAAACCACAAGCCACAGCCCAGGACCAGGCCAGGGAGGGTCACTGGGGTGCAGCCTGCCCCAGCAGCCCCCCAGCGGCCACCCCTGAAGGAGAAAGTGTAGTGGGGAGAGGAGGCCGCCCCGCCCATGCTGAGCCCCAGGGGGTCTGCCGCACAGAGACCACGTGGCCAAAAGAGTTTGGGTAGTTGCACAGTTCTGCGTTGGCAGTGTGCCATGGCGGGGACTGTCACGGCCCGCAGGAGGATGGAAGGGGACAAAGCTTGAGGTGCAGAAGGTGTCTGCAGGACAAGGGGCAGCCAAACTGCATGAGTGCCGCTGAGAGTCAAGTCACATGAGAACCAAGGGGTCACCGTGGCGAGGCTGCTGGTGACACTGACAAAGCCTTTCAGTGGAGCCGGGTGAGGGAGGCTGCACTGGAGAGGGCACGCCAGAGGCAGTGCTCCTGGGGAGCTCCTTCTAGAAAGTCTGTCGTGAACAGGAGCAGAGAAGCATGTGTGCCGGCAGGAAGGACAGAGTGAAGGGAGGACGCTGGGAGCAGGTGTGGCATTATGAGTTTCTCACTTGACTTTCTCTTCCACCACACTGAGTCCCTGGAGGGAAGTCCCTAGAGCCAACATGGGGTCCATTTGTACAGCGCTCCCCTCTGTTGCCCTGCTTGTCTTTGTTTCTTGCACACACACGTGTGCTCACACACAGAGCAGACACATCCGCTGGGAGGTAACCCAGGCCCGGCTCCCGGCAGGTGCCCATGCCCGACTGCAGGATCCCACACACCTGCTGACTTCCAGTCACCAAGGGGTTAAAACAAGCCCCAGAGCAGCCTCTTAGCATCTCCAGAGCGCCTCACCGGGATGGTCTGTGTCCAGCTGGAATGATTTGTGACCCTCTTACTGCTTCTGTTTTGCACCTTTTGAAAAGCCTTTGATATCAACAGACACATTCATAAATTATTCTGTTTTTTAAAAAACGAAATGTTTTAGCTAAACAGCAATAGACGCATGGTCTGCAAAATTAGAAAAAAAGAATCTGGTGATGATGTGAATCTTCCGACGGCCTTGCCTGCCCACCGTAAATATGTTAAAGGACCCTGACAGCCACTGTCACAGACAGCATCCTGTGGCTCGACAGCAGAGGGGGATGTCAGGTGTTTCCAGATGGACTCTGTTAGGAACATTCCCTCCATGACCAAGGCTGAGAACTCCGAGTGTCACAGTCCTCAAATTGATGGCAAATCCTCCATGGCACTTGCTGTGTGCCAGGCACTGTTTTGAACATGTTATGTATACATTTATGTCACTTGCTTCTCATAGCAAACATATAGGTGATTATCCCCATTCTCCAGATGAGCAAACTGAGGCACAGAGGGGGTTCCAGCCCACGTGACATGACTTCAGATTGCACTCAGCTTATTGGGACTCAATATGGCGTTCCTACTGTCATGACCTTCCTGGGCAACCTCGGTCAGGAAAGAGGTCTACTCTTCGAGGCATGGCCCAGCCCTGAAATCTCACAGCAGTCACCTCTGCATCCCTGACAGCCATGAGCATGTTCCGTACAGTAGGTGCATAATAAATGTTCAGTCAGTGGTGAGATGATCCTCTTTCTGAGGATTCTGTGTGCGTGTCTCAGGTGCTGGGAGAGCAGCTGTTGTCCTGTGTTGGACAACAGCTTGGATGAAGAGACACTGATCTTGCTCTAGCTTGGGGGGCTCTGTGCCATGGCCCTGCCAGCGGGAAGCCCCCCTCTGTCCTGGACCGGCCCATCAGTGCCCGTCGGGAAGGAAAAGAGAAGGTGATGTTTCTCAGCAAACCTCACATGTCCGTCCTTGCTGAAGTCCAGCTCCAGGGAAAGGTCCCCACGTGATCCAGCCCCTGCCCCTCGTCCCCGCGTGATACAGCCCCTGCCCCTGTCCGCGTACGCCTCTTCTCTCTCCCCTCCCTCCTTTACTCTTGTCCACTCGGGGAAACTGAGAGCGCCAGCTGCCTTGTGCTCTCGCCGCTCCCTCTGCATGAGCCCTGCCCCAGCCTCTTTCTTGCCTGGCACCTTGTCCTTCAAAGTTCAGCTCAAGGTTAGCCCGTTGCTGAAGATTCCACAAGCACCCAGTGACCGGTTTGGGGTGAGCGTTTCTCCCTAGTTCTGCTAAAGCACCTTTGCTTACCTCTACCCACCTGTTCTGCCCCTCTCACCTGTGCCTGCTTTCCCAGTGGGCCGAGAGCTCCCCGAGGACTCAGACCAGAGCTGGTCAGGGTCCGTAACCCCAGCACCCAGCACCTGCCCAAGCGAGTGCTCTGTGCCTGCCAAGTGAATAAACAAAAGAGTGCTCTGCTCCACCAGGCAGGCTGGGTGTGGGGTCCCTGCTCTGCACTCACTAGCTGTGTGCCAGGTGAGCCTCAACCCCAGGGGACCTTGATCGTGTCTGTAGGAGGAGGTAGCACAGCCTTAACTCCTGGAAGGCAGAGGCAGGATTTGACCCTCTCTTGGGTTTCTGGGTTTTTTATTTTATGTCAAGTTGGCAAGACTTATTCTTCTGTGCCCTTTGTGGCCCCTGTCATCTCCGGGGGATTATAAGGGGTTCGGTATGGCTGAAGCAGGTGTGCTGAGAGACAGGGCTGGCCTAGGCCTAATAATTGAGGCATCTTACTTGCTGGGGGGGGCAGTTTAGACAGAGCCACAACGACCCCATGGTCGGATTTGTGTCCCAGCTCTGACCACAGTGGGACGTGCGTGGGGATGAGGAGGCAGGTGTTGTCAGCATTCGGGAAAAACGACGAGGCCTGAGAGAGGCAGGGTGGGCTCGGGCTGGAGAAGGGAGGAGAGGCTCAAGACACCTGCAGATAAAAGCATTCGTCGGCCTTCGTGATGACAGAACATGGGCGATGGAAGCCAGTGGCCTGGTGGGGGTGACCCCACGCTCCTGGCTCAGGGGCCCTGGGTGGAGGGTGGGTCTGGGGGAGGTGGGTGGGTCAGTGTTTGGGGGTGTCTGGAGAGATTTGAGTAGGTTGAGTTTGGGCCTGGGGCCTGGGAGGACCTCAGCAGGTAGGTGGGGGGCTGAGGTCAGGGTGGAGGACACAAGGAAGGAGGGACGATTATTTCTTAACCCTCCCATCATAGTCATTTTTAGCCAACTTGGTAGAAGTAGGTGCATCAGATGGCAGATCCTTCTGGAACACTGCCCAGGCCTTCTCTTCCTGTGGCAAGGCCACAGGGCTCAGTGGAAGGGGCAGTGGCCCAGGGTCTGGGTTCGAGTCCTGTTTGCTGCTTGCTGGCTGTGTGATCTTTAGCAACTCACTCACCCACCCTGAGCCTTGTTTCCTCCTCCATGAGCCTTAGGTAACAACAATGCCAGCTGCCTGCGGTTGAGATGGAGGGAGAGACGGTTGGAGTGGGCTTTCTGATAATGCAGTGCTGCAGGAATGCCAGTTTCCACGTCACACAGGAAGGCTGAGGAGGTTTAGTCCAAGCTGACATTTCTCTGTGCTCGGGGGGTGGGGGTGTCTCTCTTTTTTAGCTACCGGAAGCTGTCCCCTCCAAACTGTCTGGTTTAGCTCACGAGACACCTGCAGAGGGAGCACATTTATAATAATCAAGAAATACAGATGACGAGTTTTGCTGAGACATGTTGAGTGACATTTGGTATTTTAAATATGCAGCCCAGACACCTGTCCTCCTTCCTCGCAAGCGTTTACAACGTTGCTTAGGGCGAGCAGAGAAGACAGGGAGCTCAGTCCCCTCCACCGCACCAAAGACAGGCCCAATTACTCTGTAATTCCTAGTTCCTTGCTGCTGTTTTGCCATCTGTTTACGACTCAGCTAAGGGCCGCACATTCTGGAAGTGTCCTGCATGTCACGTGCACGGTGAAGAGGGAGGAGATGCTGTGGACGGAAGCGCTTTGGGGTCAGTCCCAGCTGGACTGGAACCCGTGGTCCTGTGAGCTGTATGATCTGGGGCCTGCTGTTCTCAGCATCATTTCACTCCCCAGGAAAATGGGGGCGATAATCTCCCCTCCTCCGCATCGTGGTGGGGACTGAAGGAAGCCTGGGCATGTGGCGCCCTTCAGTTTCCAACCACCTTCCTTGCTGTGGGGCTTCTCGCCCAACCTGGCCACACTAGTCCGTCTCTGTGCAGGTGCTGACAGCGCCTCTTCCTGCTCCTGATTGCTCCTCTCCGCCTTTGCTCTGTGTGATTCATCCCAGCCTGCGGGGACTGTGACTTCTAGCGAGGTGGATATACTGAGGTCTGGGTGACTGCCTCTTTCCAGCTGTGTGAGGGGCGAGACCGCATGGCTCTGCTCTCGGCTCCCGGCTTCTCCATTCCAGCACCTCATCCACAAGGCTCCCCAGAGTGGCCACCGAGGCCAGACAGTGAGGTCTGGCTCTCGCTTGCTGCCCTTTCCCTTTCCAAGTGGTCAACGTCTAAAAACAGTGACCTTTGGCTACTGGCCATTCCTTCCCAATGCATTCATTTGTGGGTGGTAATTCTCAATTTCATGTCTTAGTGCTTTAATCTTTCATCCATCTATTCATTCAACAGCCATTTATTGGATGCCTCATATGTGTCAGGCACAAAGTAGCAGCAAGGACCTACTGTGTGTCCCAAGAACTAGGGACTCAAGAGTAGCCAAGAAAGAGAGTGCCCATGGCCTTGGCCTTACATTTTAGTGGGAGACAGATGATAACAAGGAAGTAAATGACTCCATAATGTGATTTCAGGTGGGGACAGCTTCCTGTTCTATGATGTCACATGACTTTTAAAGTTTTACCTCTGCCTTTCTAACTCAAATTGCTGTCTTTTAAAAAACACCGTTTCCACTGGCATGAGATATTACACAATCTCTTGGTTCATCATCTTGTTTGCTAAAATACTCTTTGCCAAACCAGTCCGCTCCATCACACTTTGTCGGCTGGAACCACAGGGCTCTCGAGGTGGAGGCCGAGCTTCAGCACGGATGGCAGTGTGCGTGAGGTGACGCAGCTGGTCAGTACAGAACCAGCACAGGAGCCTGAGCTGTGACTGCGTCCTGAGCCAGAGACAGCAGACTCACGCGGAGCCCCATTCATCGCTGATTTTCACCATTTCATACAGTTGATGGACAATCGGATGCAACTTTGAATAGCAGAAGCTGGCTTCGGGGGCCGAGAATGGGGACCAGAGACCCCAGGAGGCAACGAAGACCTCCCCGTTGGACCCACGTGCTTCGTGTCAGGATCCTGGATCCCCAGTCCATTAGCTGCAACTGACAAAGCAGAGCCAAGACATGAAGGTGAAGTCCGAGGGGCCTGCATTTTTTAACAGGAAAAAAAAAAATGCTTAATTATATCTTTAAGAGGCACAGACACGCCGAGGAATACCAGCAGCGTCTGAGACCCGAAGCAGAAATGCCAGGGAGGAGAGTTTGAAAGATTAACACAGTTGAACTCAGCACCGTGGCCTTTTTTCTTTTTTCCTTTTTTTTCCTGGGGCTTCAGAAAGGTGGGAAGGTAAACACCGCAGCAGGTGAGAGGGACAAGCCAGGCATGATGGGACACACCTCTTCCTTGGTCCCGCATTTTGCAGCTAGAGTGTCCATTCCAAATAGAGCCGCTCTCACCCAGAGCCTGCAGTGACTGCCCCTTCTTTCAGGACGGAGTTTCATCTTCCTTCCAGACTGTGGGCTGCTAGGACTGTTTCCCTTCTTCCCCGTCTCCTTCCTTCTTTCCCCTTCTCCAGCCTCCATCCCACTCAGCAATCATGGCTGAGCTCCTGCTGTGTGCCTGCCCAGCCCTAGATGAGGATGGCAGGGCAGAGACAAGCACGATGCCAACCCTGCCCCTGGACGGGGAGGCTGACTGTGAACGTCCCCTGCAGTGGACAGAGGCACTGTCACAGTGGCAAGACACTGGGTGCCAGGTGACCCAAACTGGGGCCAGGGAATGCTTCGCCAAAGAAGACTTGAGCAGTCCAGCTGGTGCCAGTGCCTAGCTTATGACAGAGGCCAAATAAATGTCTAGAACCAAGTGGATGGATGGGATTGAGCCCCTGGTGGTGGCTTTCTGATGCTTTTGGTGCCACATGTGGGCAGCGAGTGTTCCTCACTTCCTCTCCTCCAACCCCACTTGCCTCCCCGCCATAAAGAAGGTGTCAGTGGCTCTGAAGGGACACTGGTCTAGGATCGATGGTGGCAAGGAATCTGGGAGACGTGAGGCCCCTGGCCTTGGTTCGGGCTAGGTGAAAGCAAGGAGGTGAAAGTCATGCTTGAACGAGCCTGGAGGTGGAGGAAACCAGAGCTCCAGGGGTGTATACTCACAGAGGAAAGGCCATGTGAGCACTCAGGGAGAAGGCGGCCATCTGCAAACCAAGGAGATGTCTCAGGAGAAACCAGCCCTGCCCACACACTGATCTTGGACTTCCAGCCTCCAGAACTGTGAGAAGTAAATAGCTATTGTTTAAGCCCCCCAGTCTGTGGTATTTTGTTAAGGCAGCCCAAGCCGACTAATACAAGGACTTGGACTCAGCTTGGCAGGTTTAGAAGAGCAGCATCTTGTTTTATGGAACATCTTTAATTTTACTGCACTTTGATAAGTTTCACAGATGTATTTAAAGTACATCTTTCACGAACATGGTGAAAGTTGAGTGGTCCTAAACAGCTTGAGTGAACAACAGTTCCAGCTGTATCCCTCTTCGCCACCCACCTCTCCTTTCAGGCAACCACTTTTCCCCCCAGGGTTTTGTTTTTGTTTGTTTACTTGTTTCTTTTAATTAATAGACTATTTTTAGAGAAGTTTTAGGTTTACAGAAAAATTGAGCAAAAAGTACAGAGTTGCCATATTCCCCCTCCTCGTCCCTCCCGTTTTCCCTATTGTTAACATCTCGCATTAGTGTGTTCTATTTCTTGATGGAGCAATACTGATACATGCTTATGAACTGAAGTCCATAGTTTACATTAGGGTACACTCTCTATATTGTACATTTCTATGGATTTTGACAAATGCAAAATGTCATGTATCCACCATGATAGTGCCATACGGAATAGTTTCACTGCCCCATATGCATCTCTCTCGCTCTCCTCCCACCTCCTGGAAACCAAAGATCTTTTTACTGTCTCCATAGTTTTGCCTTTTCCAGAGTGTCACATACTTGGAATCAGACAGTATGTAGTTTTTTCACACTGGCTTCTTTCATTTAGCCGTAGGCATTTAAGGTTCTTCTGTGTCTTTTTGTGACTTGATAGCTTGTTTCTTTTTATTGCTGAGTAGTATTCCATTGTATGGATGTACCACGGTTTATTCATTCACCTATTGAAAGACATGTTGCTGGCTTCCAAGTATTGGCAATTAGGAATGAAGCATGAAGCATACATCCTCTAAGGATAACGGTATTTTTTACAAAATCATCAAACCGTAATTACACAAAATTAACAATAATTCAATATATCATTCAATATCCAGTCCATATTCAAATTTCAATCCAGAATCCCATCAAGGTTCACACATTGTATTTGGTTCTGTTGCCTCTTTGGTCTTTTGTCTAGAACAGTTCCCTGCCTTGTTTGTTTGTTTGTATGTTTTTTATGGCATGGATTTTCTTTGACAAGTCCAGACCAGTAGTCTCTTTTTATATTTACCTGATTCCTTCCTCATGATTCAATTTGGTTTCAGTAGTTTTGGGCAGCATTCCAACACAGGTGATGCTGTAACGTCAGCTTTTCTGACTTGGTTGATGTTAAGCTCAACACCTGGATGAAGTGGTGATGATCAGAGTCTTCTGTTGTAAAGGGACATTTCGATCCTTGCACATAATCAGTATAACAGTACTTGAGACCATGTGAATTTTCTGTTTTTAAGCAACATTTACCCAATGGTTTTGCTATCCATTGATAATTATTGACTAAACTAATTATTATGTTGGGGCTTGTAAAGTGCTGACCATCTAACTCTGTCCTGCTTTCTCGATTTATCAAGTGTTCCTCTCCAGTTTTTTGGTTGTTTGTTTTCATCACTATAGAGTCATGACATTTTCTTTCCGTGTTTTTGTAATCCATGTCATCATTATTATTTTTGTTTAGAATGCTTTTAAAGGCCCCTTTGCTATTTTTCTCTTTCCTGATGATGTTTCTGAGAGATGGAGGGAAAGGGGCATATTTGCTGTCTCCCCGGGTGTGATAGATGGGGAAACTAACGCAAGAAATAAATGACATTTTTCAAGGATGTTTAAGGTGCAGTGTGGTCAGAGATAAAGTAGTTAGAATTCTGGTCTGATAGTTTCATTGATCAGTGTCCATTTCACTAGATGTAACTGATTTGAATACCTGCATGCCCTCTTCTTATTCACTATTTGTTAGTAAGAGATGAGTTTGGCTAATTTGGCTTTAATTAAATAAACAGCAGTGTATTACAGTGGTGTTTTCTGATTGTTGTTGTTTTTGGTATGGCATCATTTTACATAAACACAGAGTAGAAACCTGTTATTTTTAATAGCTATACAGTATTCCAGTACGAGACTGCCATAGTTTGCTTCCCATTTTCCCTTTTCTTGGGTAAGATGGAGATATAGTGATCAGTATTTGGTAAACTTATTTGGCAATGGAACTTTTTTCCCAAAGAAGTCGTGCATGTCCCCTTCTTTCAAACCTTCTGTTTTACCCAGAGGGCATGATTTATTCCCATAGGTGGTCATTTAAGTATTCAGTAAAATGATGAACTGAGGGTTTCTGTGAACAGTTGAGCAGATGTTCACTGCACAATCCAAGGAGCAGTGTTTTAGTCCGTTTCTGTTGCTTATGACAGAAATACCCGAGACTGGATAATTTGTAAAAGAAACAATATTTATTGCTCACCATTTGGGAGGCTGGGAAGTCCAAAGTCCAGGGAACACATCTGGTGAGGACCTTGTTCTTGGTGGCGACTCTACTGCAAAGCAAGATATGACATGGTGAATATGGCAGGCGTAAGAGAGAGACTAACCTCCCCACTGGCTCTCTTTTAAAGCCGTCAGGACCATGCCAATGATCGTCCTTAAACGATCAACAGATTAATCCATTCACTAGGGCATGGTTCTCACAATCTAATCATCTCCCAAAGGTCCCATCTTTCAATGACCATAATAGGACTTCCTACCCTCTTAACACTGTCACAGTGAGGATTAAGTTTCTAATACATGGGACTTTTGGGGACACAATCCAATCCACAGGAAGCACTGTAGTATTTGTGAACAGTATTTCCTGGAGTTATGTAATGTACAGTCTAGGAGGTCCTATACAAAGAACCTTGATAAGTGGCATTGTTTTTTGTTTTTTGGGTTTTCTTGGCAGCTCGCCAGTATGGGAATCCAAACCCTTGACTGACCTTGCTGTTATTCTATATACATATTTTTAGATGTTAACTTTTTTTTTTTGGTGGCTGGCCAGTATGGGAATCTGAACACTTGACCTCAGGCATTGTTTTTATAAGTTGAAAACAACGGAATTTTGAAAGGGGAGGGAATTTAATTTACAGATATGGTCAGAGATGAATGTCAAACTTTACCCCTCCGGTAAGATAGAATTGAAAATAGAATCCATTTTTTATCTTATACTTTAAATTCTTTATACTTAAAATACCTTATACTTGGAATTTCTGTGGTGTGATCGAGTTTCTGACAATGGCTTTCATAAGCCCTTTTTTAATTGATTATAGTCTTGAAATTTAAGAGAGTATTTCACTCATTGTAGGTTTGCTGCCATAATAAACAAGCTTGCAATCTCAGTGGCTTAAAGTAATAAAGGTTTATTTTTCATACACATCACATCCACTGTGGGTTGCAG
Source organism: Cynocephalus volans (assembly GCF_027409185.1). NCBI lineage: Eukaryota > Metazoa > Chordata > Mammalia > Dermoptera > Cynocephalidae > Cynocephalus > Cynocephalus volans. Next base: position 2,673,953 of record NC_084479.1, read on the forward strand.
CGTGTGTGGGCTGTAGACCACACAGTCATTCAGGGATCCAGGTCTTTGAATCTGTTGGCTCCTAAGTCAGTCTTCTGTTACTCAGAGTCCTTCACTAGCTCCTCTGCCTCTGACTGCCAGATGAGGAGAGAGAGTGGGGAAATGTGCAGAGACCTGGGAGTGGTGTCTGTCATCTACACCAACAGGCCATCGCCCAGAGCTCGCTGCATTGGGCTGCCCAACTGCAAAGGAGGCTTGGAAACATTGTCTATCCCTGTGCCCGGGTAGAAAGGCACTGGGGTTTAGGGACAGGGTTGAATCAATATTGCAAGGCTGACCTTTTTTTTCTATTTTGTTTCTTCTGCAGGAGACTTCTTGGCATCATCACAAAAAAGGACGTGCTGAGACATATGGCCCAGATGGCAAACCATGACCCGGAATCCATCATGTTTAATTAGCGACAAGGTGGCAATTATTTTGAGAAAAACACTGACTGTATTATTTTAAAATAAATAAATAAATGATACATTATTATCCCAGGGAAAGATCGTGCATGCACTGGAGGCAGCTGAAACAAAAGCTTTATTTGAAAGGAGGGCAAGAAGGATGAAACCTTTTTGTAAAAAAAAAACAAAACAAAACATCAATGAGTAGGCATTTTATAGCTTTAACCCTGTATGCGTTTCAAGCTGTGTTTCTTAATGAGTTTACTAACTGCTGTGGGGGCATGTGGGTGGGTGTAACTGATGTGGTTTGTACAAGGACATGGAACACCAATGCCAAACCAAGAAACGTTCACCCCTTCTACTCAAGGCTGATGTTTCTCACTTACGAAAGCACGTGAAGCTTTGAGTCCAAAAGGCAAAGGGGTGTTGGCAAGTCAGTGTCCTTGCTTATTGGTTCCCAAAGTTTTTTCTGCTGTGTTACTGCATCATACGAAAGACATTTGCACTTACTTTGTTGGAAAAGAAAAAGAAACTAAATTTGAACCCAGTGAAAACTGCGAGTATGCCAGTGGTCCACTTACAACCAGCACATCTCTTGCTCCTATTTTTAGACTGTTATTTTGCTTATCAATCAGTTTCTTAACCAAAATCAGGGCACCCACCATGATGAGTGTGAAGAAATCATTTCTCCACGCAAGACTAGCACCATGGGTGTTTTAGTCCGTTTTGTGTTGCTATAACAGAATACCTGAAACTGGATAATTTATAAAGGAAAGAGGTTTATTTGGCTTACAATGCTGGGACAGCTGCATCTGGCATTAGCCTCAGGCTGCTTCTACTCGTGGCAGAAAAGTGGTAGGCAGCCAGCAGGTACAAGCAGATCACATGGATACAGGAAGCAAGAGAGGGAAAGAGGAGGTGCCAGGGTCTTTTCAAGCAACGAGCTTTTGCGGGAACCAATAGAGCGAGAACTCACTCATTAATCCCTCGTTCCCCAGGGAGAGCATTAATCCATTCATGAGGGATCCGCCTCCATGACTCAATCAGTTTCCAACACTGCCACATGAGTTTTGGAGGGGACAACACATCCAAACTCCATCATTCCGACCATGGCCCCCAAATCTCATGTCACTCTCACATACAAAATACAATCATTCTATCCCATCAGTCCCAAAAAGTCTTTGCTTGCTCCAGCACCAGTTTAAAAGTCCAAAGTCTCATCTGAGACCAAAAGCGAAAGTCTTTCAAGCTGTGAACCTGAAGAACAAAACCAAATTTATCTACTGCCAAGATACAATGGTAGAACAGACACTGGGTATACATTTCCATTACAAAAGGGAGGAATAGGACAGAAGAAAGGAGAAACAGGCCCCAAACAAGTCTGAAATCCAGCAGGGCAGACATTATGTCTTCAAGCCCCAAAATAATGTCCTTTGACTCCAAGTCCTGCATTCTGGGCACATTTGGGCATCTGGGCCCCCAAAGCATTAGGCAGCCTCATTCCCACAGCTCTGCCAGGTGCAGCCCAGTGGGCTGCACTGGTGCCTGCAACTTTTCCAGACTGGTGTTCCACTCCGGTAGCTCCATAAGTCTGGGGTGTCCATGGTGGTCCCGCTGCCTTGGCTCTACTAGACATTTCCCTGGTGGGGGCTCTCCATGAGGGCTCCAACCCCACTTTCCTGCTTGGCATTGCTCTAATAGATGGCCTCTGCAGTGGCTCGTCCCCTGCAGCAGGTCTCTGCCTGGGCCCCCAGGCTTTTCCATACTTTATCAAACATGGCTTTGCAGAGGGTGAAGCATGTGAGTTCTCAGTGGGAACTCCTCCAAATGGATTGCAAGAGAAATACTAAATTGATTCTAAATCTGTTCCATTCTCTGCTCTGTAGGATGCAAAATTTTCAGTTTTAATGTATAAGCATGCACTTTCATACTAGCAATCACAGCACAGAAAGACAGAGTTAAATTTCAGATGGCCAATTTCAACATTGGGCATCTTCGTACTTGAATGTAATGACACATTTAATCTTTTAGTCAGGACTTCTGTTTTTTCTGCAGGGAGGAATTAAGCTGTGTTTTAGGGGCACTCTACAATCTGTGTAAGATTGATCCCACTTGCCCTTTCACTTTAGTCTTTGTCCCTTCCTTTTCACTGAATCATCCTCATCCTTTCAATCTCATTGTCATTGGACATTGATGTATCAGTTAGGTGTGCGTTTGGCTGCAAATAACAGAAAACCCAACATAAAGTGAAGGGCGAAATAAGAAACGTAGGAGGTGGGCACTCCGGGACTGTCTCCACAATATCATCAAGGATCCACACTTCTGGATTTTTCCCACCGTCCTTACCCTTCGTAATTTGGCTTATTGCCTCCTACTTGCTGCACCTCCAGGTATCCTGTCTGCTTTCTAAGAGGGAAGACAAAGGAAGAAGCAGTGTGTATATGAAAAAGGCAGAGCTTTCCCAGAGATGCCTGGCTTACTTACACCCACCGGCCGGAATTCCATCACACGGCTCCCCACCAGAGAGTGGGAGGGAATATTTTTAATTAGGCACATTACTCTCTGAACAAAATTCAGATTCTTTTAATAAGGAAGGGGGATTGGTCCTTGGGAGGGGCTGATGTCTGCTGTATGGGATGCCATCATCATGTCCGTTATCGTCCTTCTTGTCCTCTTTACTCCAAATGCTTTTCGAACCTTCCTGCTGCCCAACCCTGGTCTCCGATTTGACATTGAAGCTCCCAATTAGAATCCATCGTTTCTTTTTTTTAAAAGATAGTTTATTATACATACACGTGTGGTACAAGATTGATTTTCTATAATTGTGCACATTGTGTGATGGTTAGATCAGGTTAGTTAGCTTATTCATCATAACAATACACAATTATTCTTTGGGTCCATTAATCAATTCCTTGTTAGCCTCCCCTGCCTCCCCTCCCTTTTTCCACCTCTACTAACCACGGTCCTTTTCTCTCTAAAAGTTCAGTGTATTACTGTGATGGTTGTTTCTTTTTCTCTTTCTCTGTCTCTCTTTATTTTTTATTTGTTTTTTTATGGATTCCTCCCAGTTATGAGTGAGAACATGTGATATTTCTTTTTCTGTACCTGGGTTGTTTCACTTAGAACAATTTTCTCCAGGATCATCCACATTGCTGCAAATGGCAGAATTTCATTCTCTTTTATGGCTGAGTAGTATTCCATTGTGTATATGTACCACAATGTCCTTATCCAGCCATCCATCAATTGATATTCAGGTTGGTTCCATCGCCTAGGTATTGTAAATAGAGCTGCAATAAACATGGGAGTGCAGGTATCCCTTCAACCTGATGATTTCCAATCCTCTGGATATATCCCCAGTTGTGAGATTGCTGGATTCTATGGCAGTTCTATCTGTAGTTTGAGGAACGGCCATACTGTTCTCCGTAAGCGCTGCACTAATTTGCATGCCCACCAACAGTGCAGGAGGGTTCCTCTTTCTCCACATCCTCATCAGCATTTGTTATTCTCTGTCTTTTTTATAATTGCCAGTCTGACTGGGGTGAGGTGATACCTTAAAGTGGTTTGGATTTGCATTTCCCTGACGATTAGTGATGCTGAGCATTTTTTCTTATACCTGTCGGCCGTTTGTATGTCTTCCTTTGAGAAATGTCTATTCAACTCCTTTGCCCATTTTTTTACTTGGTAGAATCCATCATTTCTTAAACCTAATGAGAATTTTCATTTTGGATAAAAATCTAGCTACAAGTGGGTTTCTGTGAAAGTTCTAGTTAATGTAGGAAAATATATTTTCCCTTGATTAAAATATTTTAAGTCAGATCATGCTGACATGCTATGGAAAAATTGTTTCCGTGTTTAACTGGCCCCCTCCAAAGTAACATCACATAGCACTTCTGTGTGGAAATATCCAGCCAATAGTAGAGAATTTAATCTTTGATCCTTTAATAGAATGAAATTCATTGTCTCATTCACAGCACTTAAGTATTGAGTAACAGATCCTGATGTTAGTGTTGTCGGGGTTTCCACGGAATATTTGCAAGTGAAGTTGGAGTCTCCTGGACTTTAAGTGTTAAAGATTGCTTCCTGCAGTTCTCTCTCATTCCCATGTGGGCCTGTAATGGGAGAGTGCTGGTCATAGCCTGGCTTTACAGAATCCAGGACGTCCTTCCAGCTGAAACAAGTAGCTTCAAAAGGGAACATGAAAACAGTGAAAAGATAGCCAAAGGTCAGTGAAACCACAGACTTTTCTCCTAATCCAGCTGAAGCCATGGAGAAGCACCGAGAGGAGAAGCACGAGAAGCACTGGCAGGGGCTCAGACCGACTCCGTGGGGAACTTAGAGCTGCAAACTGCCCCTCATCCTCCTGAGAGTGTGCAGGTAGAGAGTCTGAGGGTACTTGCTGTGTCCAAATGCACAGCTTTAATCCATTTTACCTGATGATCTGATGAGCAGAACGGGGATGTGGAGGGGAAATAATCGTCTTTTGGGAATAATGTTTGATTTTTTTCCCCTTCTTTTCCAGAACCAAAGGCTTTAGACATTTGCAGAACTTGCTGGCTTGTTTCTGAATCAGTTTTTAATGTAAAAAACCATAAATGCATAGTGGAAACGGTATTCTGTAATGATGCACAACACCTCTTACCCTCCCTCTGTTATTACTAAAGAACTGTGTGGCAGGAAGACACCAAATAAAGGGTATACTGAAAGTGACGAGTGCATTTCTTCTCAGTGTTTTTTCAGTGCATCCCCTGGGAATGCCGATGTTTGTGTGGCTTTTAGGGAAAGGTAAATGCACTGGAGGTAAATCAGGCAATACTCTGCACTTGCTGTTACTTAGAACCAGACAGCCTCAAAGTTCTCTATTCGGTGCTTCCTAAAGACCTCACAAAGGAGAAGACATGGAAATAGCTATATTTTGAATCCTAATAAGTCACAGAAACTGAAAATGTTAGTTTGTTTCACTTGGGTGAGAATTGATTACTTTGAATTATCAACAGGTGGAAATTCTGCTCAGTGTTCATTATCAGATGCTGAGTTGGAAAAGATGAGAAACCCAAGGAGGACAACTATTGGATTGCCACGGAGTTGTCATACTATGCTTTCATTTTAATTTCACATGGGCAGCGTTTTATCAGACTCAGCTTATAACCTTTGAACTGAGCTGCATGAGGAGAAAGTCTGGGTGCAACTTGGGAAACATTAACCAGACCCCATTTTCACTGGCACGGTAATAACTATTTATTGGCCACCCTAGGTGTGCTGGGAACGAGCCTACATGAGACTTTTATGAGATATATTCGCATTTGGTGTTGGAATGACCACATAGCAACGTGTTGTTTTTTTAAATCCTAACACTCTGTGTAAACATTGGCATCTTATTAAAAATTAAATGTTTGAACTCTATTTTAAAAAATAAAATAAGCACAGAGTCCTCAACAAGCATGTTGTAAATAGAAGAGATACTGAATACACAGTATGTTTCTACCCCTCAGAACCTCTGGAAAACTGGTCCTGGTGACTTTGCTCAAGTATTCAGGAAAGTTGAAGACCCATCCTTAAGACTGTTGCACAGAATGTGATGTTGACTTCGTTGACGTCAAATCCTTTGTTCTTGACTGGCTGGGCAACGACCAAATAAAAATTAAGACTGGGACTATAAATTTCCAAGGATGGGGTAGGACCGTTGTCCCCAGGCCATCTGTGTGTCTGCCCTGTGCGAGGATCCTGCGGGGCACGGCTTGGGCAGTTGTCTAACATTCATTCATTTTTAACATCCTTTCATTCAACAAAATTCTCTATTACCATGGCCCTGGCTGATGGCAGGCCAGTTATTTCTGGATTAACTGCTGCTTTTGATTACCCACGCTATTTTTTGTGGGCAATCCTTCATCCAGATAATTGAAAATTTTCTGCCCAAACACGCTGTGTTTTGGGGCAACCGAAATCCTAAGATTTTGCATCTCTGCTCCTCTAGTAGTGCCTTCAAAGCCCAGTAACTTCTATGTTCTCAGCAAGTGCACTGGCTAATTGCCAAATGCGCTTCAATCTGAATCATGACAGTAAAGATTTCTCCACACCTTACTATGCCAGCCAAGGTCTAGGCCGCACACGTTTTATGTTCGTTGTGTCTCTGAATGCTCACTCGGAGCTGAGTCCACCGTGGACTTACATGAGGGCTGGACAGGTGTGGGGGCTTGAGGAAGCTCCCACAGGAATTGCACGGCAGAGCTCTACTCCCAAACCAGGTGGCCTACTTCTCAAGCCCATGCTTCCAACCAGCGATGACACTGTCCACTGTTTTTGGAAATGGCCCAAGTTTGTTCCCAGAAGTAGAGCTGAAGTTGGCATCTCATTTTAACTGGTAGTGGAAGAGGCCGAGAGTCAGGAGGCAAGAACAGCCCCTTTGTTCACTGATGGACTTTGTCCTGGTCACATGCCTCCGTGACAGGAGGGACTTCCTGTGTGTGTGATGGTCGCTGGGCTCCTTTCTATTTCCAGGAAGCGGGACCTCACTTCCACCTTGCAAAGAAGCAAAGATTATAATTCTTTTATTGTTCAGTGATCAAAATGAATTAAAAAGTGCTCCCGCTTGTGTCCGATGGTGGTGTAGACAGAATGTCTAACAAACAAGAACAAAATGCAAAGGAACGTTGCTGCTTATTTCTGCATTTCTCCCTCATCTAGTCTCGTTCCTCATTTGTCCTGCATGTCGACAGCCTTCGTGTGCTGTTGTGTGTGTGTGAGGCTGGGCAGCGTTTACAAAGTTCAGGGATTCCTTCCCTTCCTAGTGGAGGGCATCATGCTAACACAGTGGTTCTCAACCAGGGGTCATTTTGCTCCTCGGGGGACATCTGGCAATATCTGGAGACATTTTGATTGTCCAAATGGGGGAAGGATGCTACGGCATCTAGTGGGTTATGTTAGTTTCCTGATGTTGCTGCATGTATCAAACTGCCATAGACTTAGTGCTTAAAATAACAGCTGTGTGTTCTCTCTCAGTTTCGGAGGCCAGAAGTCCAAAATCAAGGTGTCAGCAGGGCTGGGCCCTTCTGGAGTCTTCTTTCCGTGCCTCTCTCCCAGGTTCTGGTGGCGGCCGGCGATCCTTGACATTCAGTGGCTTGTGCCAGCATCGCTCCCATTTCTGCCTCTGACTTCACATTGCCTTCCCCTCCATGTCCCTGCGTCTTAAATTTCCCTCTCATTTCTCTGGTATGGACACCTGTTATTGGACTTAGGGCCCACCATAAATCCAGGATGATCTCGCCCTGAGATTAACTTAGTTACATCTGCAAAGACGGATGCTATTCCAAACAAGGTCACATTCACAGGTACTAAGAGTGAGAATTTGAACGTATATTTTGGGGGGACACTATTCAACCTGCTACATGAGTGGAGCCAGGATGCTGACAAACATCCTTCAGTGCACAGGACAGCCGCCTAACAAAGAGGCTGGGAAATGCTGCTCTGTCATGAGTGAGAAATTTGACTGCAGCAGACAAAACCTCTCACTGTACTGCAAGCCCGTCAGCCAGCTGTGGCGTGCTGTGCGACCCAGTGCAAGCAATGTTGTCACATGCCAGATGTCACCTCCATTTTTCTGGAGTGGGAACAATTGTTGCCAATGAGAGGAGGCCCCCTGTGCCCAGTAGGTGGCATTCAAATACCCCTTATAACCAAGACTGATGTGCAGATAACCCAAAAGTTAAGAAATAAATGCAACTTCCAGAAGTGTGCAGGTTCAGGTACATGAATATACAGTCTATATCTCTCTCCTAAGGGCATATTAAGAATCTGTGATTTCCCAGTATAGGTTGGGGCTTGGCTCCAGGAAGGGGGGTAGGATGTCGGGGAGGGGATGGAGGGGTGGGGTAGGTTGAGGCTCACCGCTTTGATGAGTTTTACTCTGCCCCTGTGACACCCAGGTCCTGGCACGCCCTCTCACCCTCCTGGGGAGCTGGGCTACCTCAACTTGGGCAGATGGCTGGAGGGTCCTGGACTGCTCAGCACCCAGTACTTGCTGACAGCAGAGGCTGCAGCATGTAGGTGGCAACCAGTATGGGCCCTCAGCAGCGGCCACTGTCTCAGGAGGCAGGTTGTGGGAGCAGAGGGGAAAAGAGAGGTGAAGGGCGATATCCAGGCTGGTCTCATGTCCCAGAGTGCCAATCTGTTCCAGCAATGTCTGTGGGCCATACAAACACTGGTGGTGGCTGGATCTGGCCTGCGGGTCAGTTTGCCAGTGCCTGGTTTGACCATATAACAAAGTGCCCAATTAGTCCTTTTTGGCCTGACAAACTGCCCGTCTCATTTGCAAAAGCACCGTTTTGAAAGAGGTAAGAACCATCTGACACACCTGTGCTAAGTTAGTCTGTAGGTTTTTATCAATAATATATTGAGGCTTAGAAAAATGTGGGCTGCAAAGCTTCTCTTTGCAAATTAATATGCGGGCCAAAGAAACACCCAGGATCAGGGAGCTGAAAGGACTGTTCTTGCCCTTTGCATTTTGAAGTTTAGCTCCTCTCCTCCTTCCACACCCCCAACCATCTTACTGCAATATATAATCCCTCAAAAATGCAGGTTCCAGGGATCAGATTCTATTTGTACATGCGATATATGGTTTAGTTTTGGGAAACTGATGTTTCTTGTCTTTTACTATGTCATCCTTGAAGACATGTTAGAAGCAGTATGTTTGAGATGAAGAAAAGAGCAACAAACGCCAGTCTAATGTCATGAGCCATGTGCCGCAGGCACCACCCTTTGGCACTTGCAATATGGACGCATTGGTTAAGACAGCATGTCTTCTGAGTCAAAGCCCAAGAAAATTGTCTGGGGGCACAGTAGTGACTGCTGTCTGTCAGCAAGTATTCTTTCCTTGCTTACAAACTTCATTTTAATGCTGCAGACATTGCAGGAGCATTAAAATGCATTCTCAAAACCCAGCTGTAACCTTCCTTTTTTTTTTTTTCCAGCTAACCTCATATATCCTCCTTTGGATGCCCACCTGGCAGTCCTTGCTGAGCCAAGTTGGATCAGGTTTGTGGAATGCCAGCTCTTGCCCCTCCCCTTTAAAGTCCCTCCTGGTGCAGCTTGAGCATGATCTTAAAGCCTGGGGAACCTTTCCCGAGTCCTTAATACTGCACAAATTCAGAACTAGATAAACGTCAGTTCTGCTGCTCTGCCATAAAAGTGACCAATAACCACCAGATATAGAGGTTTTGAATGGAAAAATGGGAAATCTAAGGTAACAAATGAGAGATTCGAGTCTAGGAAAGAGGGCAGAAATGGGTTTTCAGACCTCCAAACCCGGGTTCCTGCCTCAGTCAATAAGAGCCTTCAGTGACGCGATTGGTGCTGACAATGGAAATATCTCAGAAGGGAATATCCTGGAGCTTGATGCTCAGAGATGTGGCAGAAGGTGATAAAATGACCTGCTGGCCCGCCAGATCCAGCTCCTCGCCAGTGCGAGGCAGAGGGAGTCTGTGGGTGCGGAAAGGGGCACCCAGTGAGGGTCTTGCCACCTTCTGGATCCTCCGTCACCTTCAGTAGCAGCAGATATTCTGCTGCTGAGGTTTCTTCCTGGCCTGTGTGACATGCCTGTAACTTTGGGGAGAGTAACAATGAGCGAGGTCCTCCTCACCCCCAAAAAAATATGGGGCTTGCAGGGCTCCAGGCTTGGCCTTCTCATCTCTACAAACTCTCAGTTTTGACCATCACTCCGCAATCTCTGGCCTTGGTCTGTGTCCAAGAACTCCAGGCTGGCTTCTCTCATCTCCTGTTTGGATGCAGTGGAAGGTCCCTCAGGCAATTCAGGCTCAGTGTGCTGTCTACAAGAGATGAGCTGCAAGTTCAAAGACACCGATAGGTTGAAAGATCTGGTATCTATATGGAGATTTGTCACCTGCCAGAGATTTGGGAGCCCGTCCATGTGGGAGGAGATGGATGACGAGGAGCCAGTGATGATGTGTCATCTTCCTGGGGCTTACAGGGGTGTGGAGAGGGACTGGGAAGACAGAGCTGGTGGCGCTAGTGACAGGGGGAAGTGGCCACTTAGAGGAGGAAAATGGGATTGTGTTTGGTGAGTTTTTTGGTTGCAGATCACAAAGTCCCAACTCAAACCACCTTACACATACACGTATACACACACACACACACACACACACACAAGAAAAGGCAAAAAAGAGACTCTGTAATTTTATTGGGTCAAAGAACTAAAAAGTTGAAGGAAGTAGTTTCAGAAACGGCTGGATCCAGGTGTTGAAATGGTGCTGTCTGTCACTGACTAGTTTCCTCCATAAAGGAGGCTGAGACAAAGGATTGTGCGTGGGCAGTTTATTTGGGAGTTACACCGGGAAGGGGATGTGGGAGAGTTAAGAGAAGGGTGCGAAAATGAGTTGGCTGGCACCAAGGGAAACTGGATCACGCTGCTGAAGCATCTTCAGGAGAGCCTATGGAACGAATCTCAGGAGACGAAACGAGGAAGCATTTGCTCATCAGCTCTGTCCCCTGTCCGTCTAGTGTGGCTGTGGGTGTTGATGTCCCCCACATTGATGGGTTGTGCGTGTGAGTGCTGAGCAGCTTCCATAGGCGTTTCACAAGAGAGAAGTCTCAGGGTGGAGAGCAAACAATGGCAGCCTCACAGAAGTCTTAGGGAGGGTGGAACACGCTGCCAGGTGCACGTGCGAGAGGCTGGTCAAAGCGTGCACGGAACTGATCTTAGCAGCAGTGGGCGGAGTAAGGGCAGAAGCCAAGAGGTTCTGAGGTGGCCATAAAGCTGTCTTATCTATCATCAGCATGTCTCTGGCTCCATCTCTTGAGTCTGCTCACCTCTGTGTGATTCTCGTACGGCTTTATCTACATGGTGACAAGACATCCCCAGGAAGCTCCAAGCTTATATGAGGCTACTTCAAAATATTCATGGAAAAATTGAATTAAAAGAAAATATGGATATTTCCATAATCTTCTTGAGGACACCTCATATGTTCTTTAGTTCATCATCACAGAGAAAGAGAGACCCTGGCCACCCCATGCTTAATGTTCAAAATTGATTCTCATGGTCCTTCCTTGGGACATATGCTCAGCCTGTGACCAGAAAAGCAAGGGGTCTTGTCTCTTTGCCCAGCTAGAATTACATGCATCTGGGAGTGGGGCTATTTCCAAATGAAAGAGTGGCTAGCTGTGGCAGACACGAAGATGTGCCGCTCAGATCCTCCTTCAAGCTTCCAGAAAAAACTTGGAGCGGAGCTTCGAGGAGTATGTTTGGCCAACTGCCTTAGCCTTAGAGCCAAGGTCATGCTCCTCTTAGAGCAGTCCCGGCCAGGACTGAACAAAGCAATGCTACAAAGGTTCTAGCTATTCCTGCCCTCTTCTAACGGCCATCTTTGTTCTGGAGCTTTCTGTTGGGCTGATAGAGAAATTGCCAGGTCAGCATCAGTCTGGAAGCTTCCTCTGTCCAATCCTTCTTCCGTCCTTTTCTTTTGCAGTTGCTACTCTCCAGTCCACCTACTGCATTCCTAACTCCATCTCAGTGCCGGTTCCCTGGAGAACCCAACCAGCACTCAGGTAGCTGAAGTAACCCAGTGCTTTCTCAAGGGATAAGAGAACTTGAAAGATGAAGGAAGGGAGGAGGAAGGAGAAAATGCCAAGTTTTGAGCGGGTACCGCAAAGGACTTCCAATGGCCTCTTCTTTGGTCCTTCTCTTCAGAACCGCTTCCCAACGTGTTCTCCCTACAGCACTGAGAGTGGCCCAAGAAATAAAAGGCAGACTTAACATTTGAAATCTAGTCCCTCAGGTTGTGATGTCATATCAGCTGCAGGGCCTGGATTGCACTTTCAGAAGACAGTGGGCTACATAGTCAGGGAGATAAATCCAGAGAACACATTCTCTGGGCCAGCCCAGATGTAGGCAAGGCCACTTCTCATAGATCTTGGGCAGCATCTCATGGAGAACTACATGAATTCCAAAGACTTCCCTCCATACAGGACGCCTTTGCCAGCAGGCACGTTAGGGAAGGGAATGGAGCTCTTTGTGTGGGGGTTGTTCTTACTCAAGTGGAAATACAGGTCCAAGGAAGGGTAAGGAAACACACTATCGACATAGACATGAATGTTCTCATTTCTTGGAGACTATTGTGTGTAATGTGTCTCCAAACCCCTGGTTTGTGCATCATTGGCCTTGGGTTTACAAAGTGGGAGTGAATTTTATGGAAAAGTGGCACATAAAACTATAGGTCTATAAATGGCCATCATAAGCTCACCAAGTAAAAGGCATGAATTCCAAGTCATATGATATGAAGAAAATGAGCTGAAATTGCTGTTATTTTCGCTGGCAGGCAAACACAGATGAGCAAAATCCTTATTCTTCTGAACAGACAGGAATCCGAATGCTATCCCACAGTGACTTTTTGTGTCCTACATTCAAGGGAGCAAAACAGAGTCCTAGTTCAGCAATGTGACTTCTGATCTCAGAGATTTGATGTGAATACAATAATAATGGTTTTCTGTGGTACCGTCAGCCTGGAAATCCAGTATACATGATTGGCAGTGTCATACAACTTTTCCCGTGGTCCTCAGGGGCAAATTTAAGGCAAACACTGTTACAATCATGTTTGAAGCTAGATAAATTTAACAAGCAAAGGGTTATATGACTGCTACTTGGTAGTTTAAAGAATTGAGCTCATTTTGTGTCCATTCTTGTTCAATCACAAACCACAACAAAGCTGAATGATTTTAGCTTATGTAAAAGTTGTACTGATCTTGGTAAGATACAGAATTGCCCTAGCGTCATCTTAGAGAGGCACGTCTACAAAATGATTGTAAACTATTCCATCGTGTTATATTTTTTCTAAGGAAACTCTATTTCTTCTTTTAGAAATAGAATTTCCCCGTGGCTGTGAGAGAGTGTGGGTCCATTTGGGTGCAGTTAGAGAGAGAGGGAAGGCGAGATGAGGTTGTGGGCCATTTGGGTAATGCAGGGTTTGTTACTAGGTTTTGGGTTTTCAAAAACAGAAAGCCAATTTTTTTCATGTCATCAGAAATATCGAGCTCTTGGGAATGGACCCAAGCTAGTCAAACACCTAAAAAACTGAGGGATAACACGGAGCACAAATGTAAGCACTGACTTTATTCAGGGCTGGCGTGTTGGTGTCAGCCACCTTGAAGCCTTCTGTCCTGGTATCCAGACATTTGGGAATTTGGCTTAGAAATGAGAAGACTGGGTGGATAGCAAAAAACTAGAATTCGGCTGATAGATGGTACCAAGGGCTACTCTGTCCAGGCCATGGTGACTCCTTATGAATCACACAACTGTCTCAGTGATATTTATCTCTCCAAAATAGAATATTCATATTTCTCAGGGTCAGGACATGCCTCTCTCCTAGATTAACACATTTTTCTAGACCCACGTAGACCAACATTATCTCACCTGTAAGAAAAAAAAAAGCCGTTCTTTAGAAAAAAATATAACACAATGAAATAGTTTACAATAACTTTCTAGGCTTCCTTCTCTACGATGATGCTAGTGTAATTCTGGATCTTACCAAGATCAGGGATAACTTGCTCTCCTTGACAGTCCTAATTATCTCATTGGTTTGTGAAAATGTTTGGATGGATATTTAAAGCTCCCAAGAGGCAGGCAAACACAGGAGAAGTTTTTCTACAGTTTCTTTAATTTTTCTATGACAGTATCGAGTAATAATCACATATTAACCACATTGGGTTCTTTAGCCCCCTATTGGTGAGATTTTTCTTTATCTTTCAGTGTTGGAGCAGAGGGTGCCCATTCGGAGATGGAGGGCTGGACGAATGGCTGGCATGACCCAGTGACTTTGTTTAACCTGGGGTAGAAATGATGGGAATTAGTGGTATCTGCCTATGACTACTCTCCTCATTGGAAGCACCGAAAGGCCGGCCTCCTCCTCCCTTTCTCTAATAACATAGTTTAGATAGCAAGTCATAACTTTGGGACAGAGGAAGCTTTATCTCCGTAATTCTATACTTCTATCTCCAGTTCTCTTTCCTTTCCGTAGACTGTCTAAATTACATTTTGGGTTGAAGTAAGAGTCTTGCAGCACCTCGCAATAATAAAGTATCCCTTAAATAAAAGTATCCGTTCTTTACAGGGAGAAGGAAAAATTGACACACTGCCAGCGACCCGAGGGCTCCATGCCTGTTAATCTCTAGATTAGCCAATGATTTTCTATAGCAGCATGGTGTTCGTGGAGGGATGGATGTCTATATCAGACTCTCATCACGCATTTACACACATGCTCCTGGATTTCTAATTTCATCCATGGTATATGAATGTTGCCTGTTTAACGTCCTGAAGGTAATCTTATTTCCCTTAGAAGGCAAAGGTGGTTAATACTCATCAGATTTACAACATGCTTCCCTATATTTCCCCACTTCCTACAAAGAGAAGTGGAAGCCATGTGACAACCACTACTGAATAAATTCTGCATGGAAATGGCATGTGTCACTTATGAGCTGAGGAATTGAAGAGCTGGTGTGCTTTCTCTATCCCCCTCTTTCCCCACCATGGCAACCTGGGAATTTACATATCATGATGGCAGCCTCAGCAGATGGAGGAAGCTTCAGTCCTTGAGTCACCAGACGCAGGCGAGCTCTTGCCAACTTGCCCCAGATTTCCTGTAAGTGAGAAACAAACATGTTGTGCGAAGCCTTTGTGATTTTTGTTACTGTAGCATAACCAATCCTGTGCTGACTACAACTTATTTCCACATTTTTGTAAAAATACACACTGCCTTCTCTGTGAATGGATTACAAATCTATTAAAGATAAGGAGATCTCAGACTCAGTATCTGAAGTATCAGAATAGACTACGTGGAGAAACATTCTGGTTAGTCTCCTTTAGGACTTGAACTAAATAAAAACAAACAAGCAAATACAATCCCAAGTTTTCTGCTCAAATAGTCTCCTCTTCCAAACTACCCAGAATCCCAGAAGTTATGTAATTTGTCAATGCAGAACTGTGGAGCACTATCTCTTCAAGCATATTATTTACAAGAGGGGTCAGAGTTAGCCAGTGTTGAGGAGTATCTTTGGTAGGGGTGGAAATGGAGGGCTTTATGGAAAATTGTGCATTCACCAAAGTTTTCTGTATTATTGTCCTTTTATCTTGTGGCATTTGTTCTTTAGGTACTGGGCTAGATCTGATTATCTAATAGGAAGACTAGTGTGCACGCACACACACAAATCATTCTGGAGGGTATTAAATATTTTGAAAAAACAACAAACCAATAATCATGGGAAAAATCAGAAATTGGTTGGGCTTCCTTACATTTTGGGAGGCTCAGTATTGTTTTTATTTAGGTTGACATTGTGAAGGGAGTTGAATGTGGATAAAGTTTGCCACATCTTTCAGAGCTAAAGCTCTTCATAAGACCCTGCTCAGATATTTCTTCTGAATTCTATCTTGTATCCAATTCTTCTCAAATAGCTGCTAGCAGGCATTAAGTACAAATTAACCATTTTTTTTGTAATAGAGGATATTTACATTTTAGAAAAGTAGGGATGCATTTGCAAGAGATTATGGCAGGGTCTGACTATTTTCCTCTCTTTCTAGGGCATACAGCTGGACTACATTTCCCAGAATTCCTTACAGTTAGGTAGTGAAGGTGTTGTATGCTATCTCCAGGCCTGGCCCATCAACAGTCTCCATGTGATTCTCCATATTCTTTCTCTTTCCTTGAAGGATGACCTAATGCAGATCATTTAGTGGAGACAGCCCCCAGGGATTTAGAGCCATTTAAATGGAAGGAGCCTGGGTCCTTGAATGACTGTGTGGAGCAGAGCCTACCTGATGGCCTGCATTGAACTGTGATATGTGTGAGAAATAAGCCTTTAAAGTGTGAGACCACTGAGGTTTGGGAGGTGTTTGTTGGCTGCATTAGTTAACCTGCCCTGACTCATACAGACCTCTTAGCCAATCACAGTTTATTCTTTTCTAAGAGATGTGCACTATATGAAGCAATTCTTTATGTACCCTAAATACCTCTGTAAAGCTCAAGGATTTGAGGGTTACCACAAAGCATTACCACCTTCGTGAAGAATTTCCAGATGCGTCCTTCCAAAGGTAGTATTATTTCCTCTTTTCTGACAACATGGTAACAAATGTTTACCTCTCTTATGTAACCTGTGACACAGTACTGAAATTATTTTAATGGTATAACTTGACAACCTTAGGGAAAAAGAGGGATTTGGTCTATATTAGGAAGTGGGGTAGATAGTCTCCAAAGATGGTCACCATCAATTCCTCTCTTGCACGTGCATGTTGCTCCACCCATCAAGGCAGAGAGTTTGTTTCCCCTCCTCTGGTGTCTGGACTGGCCTTATGACTTGCTTTGACCAATAAAATGTGGAGAATATGACATTGTCGGACTTTTCAGCCCAGGTTTTAAGAGGAATGGCTGTTTTGACATCCTCCCTCTTAGAAGCCAGCTGCCATATAAGAATTCTGACTATCCTGAGACCACCATGCTATGAGAGAGCACAAGCCTATTAGGGGAGAACCCACGTGGAGAAGCACTTAGGCACCAAATGTAAGTGTAACATTCTTGCACATTTCTGCTCAGCACAGATGCCAGCTGAATACAGCTGGGTGGTTGACTCCTAATACCAAATGGATCAGGAGAAACTTCCTGCTGAATCAACGCACAGAATCACAAAAATACCCCCTAATTGTTGCTGGCTTAAGCCACTAAGTTTTGGAGTGATTTGTCAAGCAGCAAGAGATAATTGAATCAGGAGGACTCATAGCTGTGAAGTTCTGATTGGTTAGGGAAAGAACTGTAAAGTCTCCCTTGGGATTGTTCACTGTCTTGTTTTAAGTCATGAAAGTAGAAACATGGCTTTCAAAGAAGTCTGAGAAAGACTATTATTCTCAGGGGCATGCAGTGGTCAGAAACCACTACCTGTAGGAAAACTCAATCAAGTTGCATTTAAAACACTGTTTGTTTTGCTCTTAGAAAGTGTTCTTTTCTTGAGAAATAATTTAACACTCACTATAGACAACGTGATGACCTGCAGGTACAACTAGCTGAGATGGCCCTGCGCTAGGAAGAATAGATGTGAAGTGGAGTACACCTGGACAGAAAGAAACCCAGTGAAGACAAAATATGCAAGGGCTGTTGCTTACCTGTTTTGCCCCACACTCTGGGTATACCTATTTTGATTTCAATAGACAGGTAAAGATCATTCACTTCATATGTCGATGTATAACATAGACAGAGGGGTTCTTTAACCTGGGATTTTTGAAGATAACAAAAGGATTAGCTGAGAGAAGATGAACTGTGCTGTGGAAAGAGAACCACACCCATTTTAATATTAAGTTGACTAAATATTTACTACAAATTCCAAGGAATATACTGTGGGGTTCTATAATAACTTCCAGTTACTTCTTAAGGAGCTGATAAGAGCATTTGGTTTGTTTGTTTGACCAAGGGACCCAGCGTGTTGGATTCAGCGTTTGCTTATCACCTACCCATCCCTCCATTTCTAAACTACATATAGAAGCACTTGCTGTTTGCCTGGTGCTGCATATATCGCTGGGAATATTAACAAACAGGTAATATTACCAGAGTGGTTTTCATGTGGGAGCCCATTGCACATCAGTCTGCTGCTCTTCCGACTGAGCCCCAAACGGGTCTTGACCCATTCCATTCTGTATCGGGCATGGATGCTTTCTTGTCTGAAGACCCAGTCTATTATTTATAGAATCCCATTATTTGCTCCTGTGATTGAACAAAGTTTTCTTGAAGTACAGAATCTTTATCGCTGCATTAAGGTTGTTTGATGTCTCTACTATGCCCTGACGAATGCTGGCAGCCTGATTCACTCCTTAATCTGGTGTAATACAACATTAAATGAGACATTTCTTCTTTCCCATTTCAGCTGAGGCCTCAACACTGAGAATATGTAGCAAGTTCCCACATTCTAGAGAGAGAACTATATCAGGTATTTCGGGTAAAATAGGGTATTATGTTTGTCCAGGGGCCTTTAGCCTGTCACTAACCTCAAAAGTGTGTGAAGGAGGCTGAAGAAACTGAAGAGGCTGAGTGGTGGGTGGAACTTACCTCTACCCCACAACCACCTCTGGATGCTTGATTGGAGGTAGAAACACATCATCCAGCTATAGCCATGGGACCAGAGTGAAAGTCCATGGAAAACCTGGGATAGGATTCCCAGAGTTCAGACGGCACACAGATTGCTGTCTGATACTTGCCTGCACATGTCTAAAGTCTGGAAATTGGCAATTTCTGTGAGGGAAGAGAATAGAGAGGGTTGCCAGAGGAGTGGCTTGAAGTTTGAAGTTCGGCTCAGCAAAGAGGCAGATTTCTGATGGGTGGATTGAGTACTTAGGAAGGGACCCCTCTCAAGAAGACTGCCTGCCTAGGAGAGAGGGTCCAGGCAAAAGCATCCTGCAAGGGGGGATGAGGTGGCAGGTGGCTTCTGGAGACTGTATCCCCAAAGCAAGGGAGGGAGAAGTGGGAAGTTACCAAAGGATGGCTGGTGCTATGGTCTGAATGAAAAAGGCCCCCAAATTCATATGTTGCAACTTAATCATCAACGTGATAGTATTAAGAGATGGGCCTTTAGGAGGTGATTAAATCGTGAGAGTGGAGCCTTCATAAATGGGATTAGTGCTTACAAAAGGGCTTGAGAGGGCAAGTCTTTTCCTTCCATCCCTTCCATCATGTGGGGACACAGTGTTCAAGGTGCCATCTTGGAAACAGAGACCCCGACCTCACCAGACACTGAACCTTGATCTTGAACTTCCAAGCCTCCAGTACTGTGAAAAATAAATTTCTGTTGTTCATAAATTACCCAGTCTCAGGTATATTGTCATAGCAGCACAAATGGAGTAAGACAGTGGGTCACTGAAATACACAGCAAGGCATCCTGTGAGAGAATGGGCCAGCTTTTGTGCACCTGCTATACCACCAGAATACAAGTACACCGTCAAGTAAGGCCTTTACCCTCCTGAACGCTTCTGCTTCGCTCCTACCCACCCTGGAGTAGCCAGAAGCAGCAGGGTAGGGGACTGAAAGTAGGAGAATAAAGTGGAGAAAAATTAAAGACGCCAACCATGCCCCACCCCCTTCTACAAGCTTTTTAGTCTGAGTCAGGTGTATGCTTTGAGACCATTGTCATCGTTGAATTGGATGAGATATTTTAGCTTTGCTTTTAGGCTATACCGGGCTCCAGGATCTGCAGATTCATTGGTGGAAACCAATAAAGTTGTTTTTCACCATGGCCCCGGCCCCCAAGTGCAGCTTATTCAATATACAGATGGCACCCAACTTAGGATGGCTCGACCTTACAATGGTGTGAAAGTGACACGCATTCAGTAGAAACTGTACTTAGGGTACCCATACGTCCATTTTGTTTTTCACTTTCAATACAGTATTCAATTACATGGTATGTTCTACACTTTATTAAAAAACAGGCTTTGTGTTATATGATTTTGCTCAAATGTAGGCTAATGTAAGTGTTCTGAGTACATTCAAGATGGGCTAGGCTAAGCTATGATGTTTCGTATGTTATTTTCAACTTACGATGGGCTTATCAGGATGTAACTCCACGGTAAGTCAAGGAGCATCTGTCCTGGGTATATCAGGAATGGTTTTTATGACGTTATTATTTTCTGTCTTAATCCAAGTGGTCTGTTAACCTCTGTTTGCTGGGTCATTTGCTGCAATTGGTATTTAACTGGAATAGAGATGGGAGATGTATAAATTCTTTCAGTGGAGAGAGTGGGCTAATTCTGAGTTAAAGATGGATTTAACTGTTTTCTATAAAAGTGGGCACAATGACTTAACCTTCTGGCATCCTTCAACATCCTTCTCTGAGTAAGGTAGGTGACAGGTTGCCTTTCTTTAGCCATTTCATTACCAATATTAAGGAGGTTTCATGGACCTGTAATAAAGGGCAGGATGTCTGATATCTCAGAAATGAAAAGAATTAGAGGAAACTGGATTACGTTGAGAATCCCATAGTGGAGATCAAGGCAACGAATTATTAGAACTTGAGCTAAGGCTGTGGCAGAGTGGAAAAATAATTAGGGATGGATTTAAAGGTAAAAATAGAGGCTTCTGGTCAAGATGGCAGAATAGACAGTCCCCAGGGTCACTCTCTCCCACAAACCAACCAATCTACAACTATATAAAAGCAACAACAGCCAAGATGTGGCCGCTAGAGCTCAAGGGAAGAGGAGGAGAGACCTACGGAGTGCATGAAGGTGGGAGAAGCCACGACAAGAGTAAGAAAAAAACCACTCTGACCATTTCGTGCTGCGGCCACTTTAAAGATGGAGCTGCTGAGTGCACGGAGTAGGAGCCGGTAAAAGCTGCAGCTGTGCCCTTAGGATGGAGTTGCTTGGAGGCGGCAGGGGAGAAGAGGGCCTTGGTGGCCCCAAGGAGAGCAGGACCACTAACGGTGTTCCTGTGGACCCACACAGGAGTGAGGAACCAGAACAACTGAAAAAAAAGGAGCCACTCAGAGGCCAGTGAGTCAGTGCAAGGGACCAGTGCAGGGCTTGTCCCATGGGAAGTGTTTGCAGCACTGGTGGTGGGGGAGACGGGCCCACCAGGGGAACACTGGGGCATAGCAAGGACAGCTGATCTGCCCCCCAATCAGCATAGGACCACTCAGAGGAGACTGGTCAGGAATATAGGATTACAAGGAGTGTAGTTTGATGAAAACACTCAGGCCCAGATCAGAGTTTCTACACAAGCCAGGTGCACCCAGTCTCTAGAGAGCCAGAAGTACCTATAAGGTCAACCATTAAAACTGGACCTCCACAAAAAGACTTCCCTAGGGAATCAGCAGCAAAGCAGCAATTTAGCTCAACAACACAGCTCAATTACTGGTTCCCACAGGAAGTTCCCCCATTTTAGAAGTAAGCAAAGGATAAAAATTAGTTCTGGCCCAGGCATGGAACCAGGGACCAGACCCACCCCCCCAACCAGGCACACCACCAGTACCTTGGGCCCCACCCGGGCTCCTGAGGCACAGAGCCGGGGACTGGAATCCCCCACAACAAGGCACACTGCCAGAGATAAGGAGCATACCAAACACATCACCTCCATGTGGGTGGCCTGCCACAGCCACCACAGTAACCAAGGCTGCTATGAAAGCGGCTAAACACCACAACCACCACACAGATGGCCCACCAGCCACAGGAGTGCATTGATACAAGGAGAGTCACCGGCAGAGACCAAAGAAAAGAAGAGGATGTCTCTCACCACAAAACCCATTCCAGATTGACAGAAGAAGCATCTGCTCTATGGTAATATTGGGGGACCTGAACACGACTCTCAGCATTGGACAGATCCTGTAGGCAACAAATCAACAGAGGAACCATTAGTCTTTTAGAGGAAGAGAAGAAATCTAGGGTAACTAACTAGAGAGGGGAGGGGGTAGGGAGAGGAGGATGAGGAGCGATTGGACAAGGGACATAAAGATTAAGTACAATTTGTAACAGTATATATGCTAGCAATATTGATTTGATCAACATATGTCAACATTGAACCCCCCAAGTATGTATAATCAATTATGATTCAATAAAAACTAAAATTAAAAATAAAAAGAATTTAAAAATTTAATTTTCCTCTTCTTCTTACACACCCCAGCTTTGCAAACATTATCGGCAAACTGCTCCACAAAACCAATTCCAGTAACTCATATGCTTATGTCATTGGTTTGCTTCATGGAAAATTTCCTGATTTTCATTTATTTCAGTAGTTTGGAATATGCCTCGGCACCTTCTTTAATTCTGGGTGGAGAGGTAAAGCAAGCCAACAGCAGTGAGACATAAAAAAGACCACGGAAAAGAGGAAAGACACAGAGGCGTGCTGGCTTTTTCCACTACACCATCAATGAAGACCTCGGCACTGGCAATGAAGAGCCCCCGCAGAGTCCAGGCTGTCTGAACTAGCCATGGGTTTGCAGAGCGTTCTCCCACAAACCCATCACACAGCTCATGCGGGTGCAAGAAACAGCTTAGCTCTTGCTCTCCACCACTTCGTTGAGATTAACCCACAAGGTTTTATAACTCTGAAAATGAGACAAAAGTAGCACTTGTCCCCGAAGTGAAATGTCAGGGTGTTATTTTCACTGGTGCAAAAAAGGGACTGCGTCCACTCCAATCGATGAAAGAGGGCTACTAACCAGTTCTAAGTGGGTGGGAAAAAGTGACCTGTTTCTCCATTTTACATAACAAGCGAAAAATTAGCCCATCTGAGGGAAATGCAGACTTTGAATTCCGTCAAATATTTACTGAGCTGGCATTAGGTTTAAAGCTGAGACACTGACAATGACTCAGGAAAAACAAGTATATTATCGGTCACATGTTTATGTAAAACTTTATAGTCATCTATGTTTTAAAAGGAGCTGGGTGACAAATGGCATAACAAAAAGAATTCTATCAGTTTGAAGGTATAATGAGCACGTGTGTTCTTATTTTTAACTTGAAAGTAAGTAGGTCTAAAGTTCCAGGTGAAGCTGAGCATTGAGAGTTATTCAAACAGCAATTGTGGTTCTGGCCACGGCAAAAGCAACTCTGTCCTTCTCTTGTAACTACATGTGAGTGCAAGAAGCTATTCTTGGTCATCCTTGACATTTTTGTCAATATGCCATGTACATGGTGACATTTTGGAGGTTTGTGACGCATGTTGGCGGGGGGAGGGCTGGTTTCTGGGGCCTTGGATTTTAATACTGAGATTAACAACAGACAATCTTGGGTCAACCCGGGCCAGATCAATAACAGAATGATTCATCCGGGATGCCTTTTGAATCAGTATATCTACAGCAAACAAAACAGTGCCATAGGACTTCTGAAGACCATTCACAGTGCTTTCCTGGGGGAAAATGTGAAAAGCTCTGTAGAGTTGGCCCCCATGGACTTCAGCCATTTTAGATTCTAATCCACCCCAGCCATCAGAACGTAACTGATCACATCGTTTCTCAGACTTTTGGCTAAGATCAAATATAGAATTAACTGATTGCTACTTTTTAAAAAAGTAATAATAAAATACCTGTTTCAACACAGGAACTTATAACATTATATGGGCATTCAAAAGGCATATATAAATCTTCAAAGACGCCGTCTTTAGGTACCCAGCCAACTGCTCAAATGACAAGAACATTCTGTGTGCGCTGCATAGCGCATCCTGTTCCACGGAATTGCTGCAGCCCCAGCAGCAAAGCTCAGCAGAGGGCAGGCAAACGACCCCAGCTGCTCTGTGCTGACCCAAGCACACAGCCTTGGTAGCCACTCTGGCAGAACAGCTCATCCCCAAGCCAGCAAGGATTCTGAGGGGAGGCCTCAAGAGCAGGGGTGAATCAGACGAGGACCAAGACACAGTGTCCAGGGCCCTGAGAAACTAGGTCAAGGTCTGGGGTGCCCCTGCTGCTCCTCCTCAGCCTGAGCCACCATCACCTGGACCTGGGGACAGCAGCCATCTCCTGACCAGTCTTCTTGCTTCAGCTTCCACCCTCTAGACCCCCACAGCAGTCAGAGAGACTGCAATACAAAGTTGTCTTCCCAATAGAATGGCTCCCTGTCTCATTCAGAATCACAATCTGAGTCCCTGAAAAGGCCTGCAAGGTCCTCCAAGGGCCACCTCGTCACTCTCACCTCAGCACCTGTTGTTCCTTCTCCCAGACAGCCCCCATCCCTGGATACCTTAGGCTGCCTCCGTACCCCCTGCAGGCATCGGCTCAAAGGCAACCTGACACCCTGCACAAAACAGCCACCCACACCCCAGCCCACACCCCATCAGCCTCATCCTGCCAGCTTTTGGCCCTATCTGGCACTGGCATGCTCAGTTATGGCTATCTGCCACCTTTGCAATAGAAGCCCCATGTGGGCAAGGGCTGTCCAAGCATGGTTCACTGTTGGAACCCCAGAGCCTCCGCACTACTGACACTGGGGCCGGCTCATTCTCCAGCACCAGAGGCCAGGCTGTGCACTGAAGTACGTTTAGCAGCATCTCTGATCTCTACCCACAAGATGCCCTTAGAACACACTCCCAAATCCCCAAGGAGTGATGGCCAGAAATGTCTCCAGACACTGCCACATGTCCCCTGCAGAGCTAAATTGCCTCCTGCTGAGAACCACCACTATTTTAGTGGAAGTAGTGAGCCTAACGGTGGGAAGATCTTTTACAGCTTCAGTCACATGCTGCTGGGAACACACCTAAGCTGATGTTGCAGTTAACTGTTAACTGTTTTCTGCTGCCTCTCTCTAACCGCCTTTCACCCACTTTCCCATCTCCCACCACTGGCACGTGAGCCCCGCAGGAGCAGGGACTCTCCAAGGGGTCAGTATGAACAGGCTGCCCACGCCTCCCTCGATTCTGGGTCTTGGAAGGAAACTCTCGAACTGCAAACAGCACAGTGATCTGGGCCAGGTTCATTTCATCCCATAAGTAAGTTCATCTGAGCATCTGAACATACATCCAAAAGCTACTCAGACATGTATGAAAACTGCCTTGTAGAATATCGTACAAGGGTGCTGAGAAGATGTGGCTGAAGATCTTGACCTTGAATCTACTTCACCTGTTCTTAGTATCTGTCCAATATTAAGGAACTATCAGTTACGGAACAACATCTAATCATATGACGTGAATTTTTTTTAAGTCTCTAACATCACTGAATGTTATGAATTTCAAGTTCCAGAACATGATGGCATCCACACCTGGAGATTAATAATTCTGTACACATTCAGGGTATTTTCAGATTTGTAGCCAAGCAAATGCAACAGTAAAGAAAGTTTATGACACAAAAGCTTCGGCTGTATTAACATGTTAAACAAAACAGGAATGACATCAATCCTGGAGGGGTAAACTGCCCTCAGGCCAAATCTGGCCTGCCTCCTGTCTTTGTAAATAAAGTTTTATTGGTACACAGCAAGGCCCATTCACTTACATGTTGTCTATGGCTGCCCCTGTGCTACAAGGGCAGAGTGGAGCAGATGCAACAGAGATCCTATGGCCTGCGAAGCCTAAGATATTTGCTAGCTGGCCTTTGACAGAAAAAGCTCCATGGCTTTGTTCTAACCGGTTCTCTCTCTTTCACAACATTTCATTTCCAGCAACTTCACTCGCCCAGCCACAAAACCAAGACAATGCAAAGAACAAGTAGAGAGGAAGAATTTACCACAAATTCTGAGCACTTCTGACACTGGTGAACCTCCAATGCTACCCAACCACGTGGAAAATAAGGAAGCAACTCAGAACAGAAGTGTCATGATGGAGGGAGAACATTTTGATAGGCAGAAGAGTAAAGATATTGAAGAATCACAAAACTGACTGACTATGTAACATGACGATGAGAAGTTAAAATGTGAATGCCCATTCTGCACTAGACACTGCCCTAAGTGCTTTACCTCGTCTTATTGAGTCTTCAAAGCAATGTCAAAGGCAAATATTTTGTTAACATTTTATGCAAGAAAAAATTGAGGCTCACAGAACCCAAATAACATGCCTTGGAGCACACAACAAATGGCAGAGCCAGGAGTCAGACTGAAGGCTCATGTCTGAAGTCAGGACCACCCGCACTTGGATGGTTATGAGGCCAGGAGGAGTTGAAGAAAGTATGGAAGGTTCCCCATGAATCACTGTTGAATGAATCCTTTATGACGTACCTAGGCTAGTGATAGTAAAATACATGAGCGTGCATTCACTCACTCAGTGATACGTATAGAGCGAATGTGGGGCAGGCATCTCTGGGGGTGTCTGCCCATTTGAAATCAAGCCTCCATTATTCTCAGAACCACAAGTGGGCTTCCAGAGCTCTGTAATCCTCCTGAAAGCTTCCACGTGCTGACACCATTTTCCAAACAGAGAATCCCTACCTTGTGTCAGAATTCCCAGGGTCTGTGATTCCAAAATCCTGTAGAATCCCTGCACTCTACAGTGAAGCCTCGGAGCAAGTCTAACAAGGTTGTCAACTGTATTGAAAAATACTCACAAAACACAGATGGAGGACACACTTACAGATATTGGGTTGAACTGTGCAAATATCACCAATTTAACAGTTCTAAGCACCACTGGAACAGAAAAAGAACATTAGTAGAAAAACTAGTGACACCCAAACCTCTAGAGTTTGGTTAATAGTAATGTATCAAGGTTGGCTTCTTGGTTTTGACAAATATACTATGCTGATGTGAGATGTTAACAATGGGGAAACTGTCCAATCTTTGCAACTTTTCTGTAACTCTAAAACATTCCAAAACAGAAGTGTATTAACACAAACAAATAAAAGGTATTGGGTTGCATTCACCCCATGCCTAGAACAATCTCCTAAGACAAAAATGAAAAAAAATAAAACTGGGCTGGCCAGTGAGCTCAGCTGGTTAGAGCGTGGGGCTGATAACACCAAGGTGCAGGGTTTGATCCTTATACTGGACAGCTGCCAAAGAACCCAAAACACAAAAGACTACAGAGAAATTAATTGGATATAAGCAGCATTATAACTATAATACATATTTAATCATAAATATCAGGGGGCAAACTAAGTAGAGGAATATTTAATAAGCGATAATATATCTGCTCAGTGGCAGCCGACGCCCCCAATGAGAACGCTAATGATGAACACTGCAGGGTGATGTCTTCGCTGGCTGCAAATGACAGAACTCCAATTCAACGGCTTAAAAGGAGAAGGACACGTTATTTCTCATTTCACATTAAAAAAAAAAGTGCTGAGGGCAGACAGCTCCAGAAGCTTAATGCATCCATCCATCCACCATTTTAAAGATGCAGTCTTTCCACTCTGCCACCCTCGGCTTCTGAGCCAGCTCGCTCCTGGTGTTTGGAGCAGCGACAAGGCTGCCCAGCTCCAGGTTTATGTCGAGACAGGACATTAATTAGCAGAAGGACTGCCTTCCTTGTAGGTCTACGGGGACAAGGAGGCTTCTCCCCAACCATGCCTGACACACACCTCCCCTCTCAGCTCACGGGACAGCTCTGGGTCACGTGCTCCTGCCTCAGCCAATTGCAGGCCTACATGCTACAGGCTACAATCTCAGGCACTAATGCAATTTGGAACTGGGCCGTTCTTCGCTGTGGTGGGGGCTGTCCTGTACATTGTAGAACAATTAGCAGCACCTATGGCCTCTGTGTACTAGATGCCGAGAGAGCCAACCCCCACTTGTAACAACACGAAATATCTCCCAATGTTGCCAAATAACTTCTGGGGGGCAAAATCCACACCCCCCACCCCAGTTGAGACCCACTGGCATACAGCAACCAGGACTTCAACAGGATGTACAGAAAGGGTCACATCCCTTGATTCAAAACTAGGAGTGGCAACCCCAACAAAATGGGGGCTCTGACGGCTTACAAGGAGGGACTGTTCTTGAGAACTCTAGAATATATTAAAAAAATTCAGTGAAATACAGAAATACAAAATGATCATTATAAAGAAATAAAACCTGTCTCTACACACATAATTACATTCAGGAAACAATTATTGGGGACCTACTCTATGAGAGGTACTGTGTAGACAAAGAATAAAATCTAAATGAGTGCAAGGAAAGGAGTTGACTTAAATTTTGTTTGTTTGTGTGGCGGCTGGCCCATAGGGGGATCTGAACCCTGACCTTGGTGTTATCAGCACCATGCTAAATTTTAAAAACTTACAAATAACCAGATGTCTGCTTGGCTCCCTCATTCTCCAATTTTCTTTTTTAAAACTTTTTATTCTGAAATAATTATAGATTCACTGGAAGTTGTAAAGAAATATACAGAGTGGTCCCTGTGACATTTCCAGTTTGGGCAAATCTATAGAGATGGAAAGCAGATGAGTGGCTGCAGGGGCCCGGGAGAAGACAGGGAATGAGTGCTGATGGACAGGGAGTTTCTTTCACTTTATTAGATTTAAGTGGGGATAGCTGAACTCAGTAAAATTTAACTTTGCTTTTATTCCACCAGATTAATTTCACAGAATTTTTTGGAAAAGCAGCCAACATTAGCAAAAGGACCTGGGCTAGAAGTCAAGAAGCCCCCCCCCCAACTCACCAGGTGACCTTGAACATGTCATTTGACCTATGGGCTCCTGAAGTAGAACCTACCGCAGACAGTGATAAATGTTATTTCCATTTCCTAAATCAGAGTGAAGGACAGAGAATGAAACCTGGAGGTTTCCAAACATCCGCAAGCTATTTTTGGAAATGAATGACTTTTCCACTTCACTTTTCTTAAAAACAAAAAAAAAAAAAAGGAAGGAAAGGAAAAGAAAGACATTAGACCAAGAAATAGTTGTTCCTGATCTCAATGGAAGCAAGAGAAGATTCTTCCAGGAGCTGACCTCTTATGGCCTTAAAAGCAAGACACTTTCCCATGTTCATATAAACACTGTCTATAATCTTAAAAAATGAAAAATTGAGAAATCATTGCTTGTTTATCACAAAGCTCAACCAGGACAGTTTATATAATCCAGAAATAGGCTCTGTGGAGTAAATATAGTAAACCTACTTATTAACTGAATAAAGGTTTCAAGAAGCGGGTAATGATGTTATCTGGCTCTGTTATGTGAGGTTCCAACCTGGCAGATTCCAGAGGTATAGACTGTTTTCTCCTCTAAGCAAAACCATGTTCAGAGGACTTTTAATATACCACTGAACTTCTCCATACAGTGCAGGTCAAATCCCATCTAGTGTACAAATGGGTCCCCGAAAGCTCATGCCGTGACATAATCTTGGTCTTCCACTATCGTCACGATTATTGATCTCAAATGTGATACCATCCACCATTCTTAAGCTGCTCGTGGCTGGCACGTCCAGTACCGTACAACTCCAACCGAACTACAGGAAACAGAACATTAAGTTTCAGCCACTCGGTCCATCTATAGGATTAATATCAAAACAGCCCTTCTGGAAGCACACATATACACGACTGTCGAAGCCAGTGAAACTTTACAAAGGAGGCAAAAATGTTCTTCCTACACTTTCTGCCCAAATGGCAAATACCTTTTTATATGGTGGTCACTGTACTCTGAGTTAACATATGCAGAATACATGTGTGTCACTAGTGTAAACCACACAAGACTCATGCAAGGCAACTACCAGCCATAGAAATGGTGAGTCAGCTTTCTGTTTTTTAACAAAGTTTTCAGGTATCAGTCACAGTAAACAATGAAAATTATATGCACAGTGTCAATCTACAGAAATAGTGAATTTAAACCTAAGGTAGGTTCATAGTCAAACTACAAAATTCTGTTTTTAAAATACTGATTTTTTTTTAACACATCTGTAGCCACATCTTTAAAGATGTTTCTGGAGGCCTGCATCTTCTTTGTTGTCACTTTAAAAAGTAGAGTTACAGCAATTCACCAATGAGCCCTGAGCCGGTAGCATCCGTTCTTGTTAAACATAACACTGAATGGAATTACTGTAAAAGCCTAGAAGAGATTTTGTTTACAACCCTTGCCCTTCAGTTACTCTGCATGCAGCAGCGTGTGTTATGCTATTACAGTTTGTAATAAATTATACAGAAAATGATGTTTAAAGTCAAAAACAATTTTTGCCAAACCTACTACATTAATTTCTTCCTTCATAATTTCAGTTTCTTCAAAAATCGATTGTTCATTTGCCCCTCTCCTGTCAGTTCTCTATTTGGAAGCTTTTGGGTAAAAGTCCTTATTTCCCCAATAACATATTCAAATCAATTGTGACACAAAAAGGGTTTTGACTGTCAGATGCACATGGAGAAAACGTTGCACTCTGACATACAGTTCTTTCCACACAATAAATGTTAATTACAACTTTAAAGGCTAGCCGGTCACCTGTAAAAATCGGCAACATTCTGTTTTGAAAGGGGACGGAGAAAGGCTATTCCAGCCTTTGGCCCTCCACTTACATGTCTGTGGCTTGCTGAACATTCCATACATATTTCAGGCAAGGTATTATGGGAGCTGAAGTTCAAGGTGTCCCCTGCTGAATTTTCTCTCACTATAAAAACAGTGTCTCCAAAAAGTACACACGTTTTTACTTTACAAAAAATGTAAAATATCCACTTTTGTTCACTCAGTTGACACTTTTAGCACTAGAAGCAGGACCTTTTGAAAACCTATAACAAAGTTATGTCTGAAAAGAGTGAAAAATGTTATTCAGTAACAAACTGATTTCTGGGGGGGGGAAGCATATGAAATGCTGATGAAATACATGGAAATGAAGACTCTACAAACCGGTTTCTGTAGGGTCTGCTCACCTATGTTGCAGGTTACACCATTAAAATGAAAATACTTACATTTAGATCTTTCATCACGAATCCCCACTCCACTATAACCACAACTCTTTTACGTTACCCTCATAAAACGGGGCTCTGCCTTTTCGAAGCAAAACAATAATTTTAACTGGTTCATTTTCCAGTCCTTTGGGTTTTTAAGAGACATACGGTACAAAATGGCACCACCTTCCAAGCACTTCAACGATTTCTAGAACCATCCAAGGCTTGATCAACCAGCTGGGGCTCTAGCCTTCAGTTAAAATTCTAATATGATCTCACCTGCTTTTCAAAATAACTAAGCATCTTTTTAACCCACAAAACTGTGCTAAGATTTATATTAGTTTTTGAGTCCAAAGGTTTGCAATGTTTGGAGAGAATGGTAGGGAATCACGATGCTTTTGTTTTCTTTCGTTTTTCCCTATCTGAACCCAGATAAACCTTCAAAGGATTCCACAGCGTCCCTCCTCAAGAGTTCCTTTTCAAATGCCAATGCCATGCACGCTGCCTTTCCTGTGCAGGTAGAGGAAGCAGGCACAATGTCACCCCACCGCGCCTCTTCAAATCTTGAAATCACTGGGAAGCCTGCAGTATTTCCTTTTTGGCACTCAGGCCCCGGCAGAGAGAAATTGCTCTAGGGAGGACAAGATATCAGATAACCAGTGGAAACGCTTGGTTTCAACAGAACTCCCAATTCCACAAAAATACAACTCTCTAATAGCAGTTGCACCACTGAAATCCATAGACAGGAGAGCAGAAAGTTAAGGAAAAGCTTCATCTCGTGAAATTCATTAAATGAAATCTGCTAGTGCTTTTAGAAGAATCAGGTTTTTTACTGTGATCGTATTTATTTACACGAATAAGACAACTCCGTGCCCCACGCATCGCTTGCACAAAAAGGAAACTTAAAATACAACTCTGTTTTTCCTTTACGCCCAAAACATATGGGACTAATCATATTCCATTCTGGCCGCCCTACACGAGTGTTTTTTCAAACAAAATTTTAACTCACTTGACTCTTACGGCGCTAAAGAGCAACCAACAGAGTTTGGGAACAGGCTCTCCCAACTCCAAAAGGGCTGAGAACCCCTAAACTGCCCGTCTGGCACCAGGCTTTGGAAGGAAACCGGGCTGAGTCGGCCGGACAAGGAACCCGCGCCCTCCGGGTCGTCCGGGTCGCCGCCGCGCGCCAAGTCACAGCCTCCGAGCCACCGCCACTGCCGCCACTGCCGCCGGTGCCGCCGGCCCCTCCATTTCCGCGCGCGACCGGCCATCTTCGTTCCGGCCGGCCGAGTGGGCGGGGCCGGGCGCACGCAGGCTCCACCTCCGCCCCGCCCCGCCGCTCCGCCCCGTCAGCCGCTCCTCCTCCTCCCGCCGCCTCCGGCTCCTTCCCCCGCCCTTGCTCCGCCTCCTCCTGACCCCTCCGCCCTCAGCCGCCCCTCCTCCGGCCGCCCTCGGGGGCTCCTCCTCTGCTCCCCGCTGCCCGACCTCACCCTCTTCCCTCCCGCGCCGCTGCTCCTCCTCCCGCGGCCTCCTCCTCCGCGCGCTCCTCCCGCTTCCCTCCCGCTCCACCCCCTCCACCGGCCTCGGGAAACCGCACGCGGGCCAGGATGGGCGCCGCCGCGTCCGCCCGCCCCCGGGCCACCGCGGACAGGAAGGAGGGCGGGGAGGACGGCGCCCCACGCGGGCTGATTCCTGGGACCGAAACAATTCCCGGCGGGGAGGGCGGTCACCTCGCTTGACCCCTTCCCGGGCCGGGGATGTTTGGGGTCTTCCCCTCTGCGCACGTGGAGGTCGGGGACTCAGCCCTGGGGTTCCCGATCCCCCAAGCTGGTCCTGGGAAGGTGGGTAAAGTCCCTGAGGGGAGGCCGAGGAAGCTCGGTAGCTGCAGGAGGAACGCGCAGCCGGCCCTCTTGGGGGGGGCGAGAGGACGCACCTGGAAGCGAGGATCTGGGCAGGTGGCCACGTCGCGTCCCTGCCCGGAGAGCCCCAGAAGGGCGGGCCCGGGTTTCCCACTCTGGGCGGGAGCCCCTCGACCTTCCCTGAGCTCTTGCATTCAGTCTGTGGGATCCCAGAGTTTGACAGCTGGAGCAGAAATCCAAGTAGGCCGTTGCTCGGGAGGAAGCGAGGTCAGCTCCTAAAACATTAAACCTGTATGGTAACTTCTGTTCCCCTCACGTCGCATAGCTGGTGACACTGAAGGCCCAGAGTTGAAGCTGTGTCTTGCTCCAGATCCCCCAGCTCCTGCAGTGCTCCAGGCCCTGGAGGTAAGACGTTATGCCAGGAAATGCCAGCAAGTATCAGAGAGGATTTCAAACACTGTTGAAGTGATAGAAAAAGGTCTAGGAAAAAGTCTAACAGTGATCCAAATGCAGATACATAGGGGAAGAGACTCGAAGAAAATGTCCCAAAATGCTCATTGTAGTTTGCGTTCCTTAGGTGGGATTGTGCAAAAGCTATTTACTTTCCAGAGCCTTTGCAAAATGGTAATATTACTTTTAGAAGGGGAAAAGTTGTTTTAGTAAAGAAGACTGTACAGCAAGGTCTAGGGTTCGATCCCTCTTCCCCGCCCACCACCAAAAAAACCCCAAGAAAAACAAGATGGAAAAATGTGAGGCTGACAGGAGACTATCCAAGGAATCTTTCCTCCTCACATCCCGCTACAACACAGAAACTTCCTTGCTCCGCAAGTACCACCTACCCCTACCTGCATGTTCTGTGCTAGAAATTCCACCACGTGAGTTCTTTTAGTTACACATGAACAATTAAGCGTCCAAGGGAAAGTCACAAAAGCAAATACGTTGTGATGTTGCATGTGCCAGTGTATGTCCCAAGGGCTGGATGTCCCTGCTCTGACACCTTCCCTTCTGATTGGCATGAGTTATCGCCAATGAGGCTGCCACTGCTGTCTTTTCTGTTCCTTCCTGCCCACTGAGTAGTCATCCAACATGGCCATTGTGAAGCTGCATTCCCACCCTCTCGGGCACCTTGTTGTTTCAGAATGTCACAGATCAGGGCACAGATCTATCACAAATCCTGAATGGGGCTGGAGCATATTGGAGTGAAACCAAACTCTATGGAGAGGGGTGAGAAGAGCGGGAGAAACACGTCCACCACACGTCAAAGGACTCACAGAAGGAAAGACAAGGTAAGAAAAGCATCAGATGAAGAACAGGGGTCAGGAACACTGCATCCAATTAGGAGTCCAAAGAGGGGAGGGTCCCTGAAGCTGACAGATCTTCTCTACATGTTCACACTGGTGGCAAATGTGCGTTGTGGAGTTGGGCTGCTGCAGAGAACAGGTTGGAGTCTGTGCAATTAGAATACAATTGTGACTTGTCCACAAATGAAACCAGGGTCCACAAATGCCAACCTCAAGCTGGGACTCAGGAGGCTTTGTGAGACCAAAGGGAAGATGGTTTGTATGAGGAAACTGAGGCTCAAGTGTTCAGATTTCTGAGTTCTGAGCTCTGGCCCTTGGCATGCAGAGATGCTGTCATCCAATCGTTGTTGATTTGTGCAGCAGATGCTCCAGTCCCCCCACCCCACCCCCCAACTCCCTTGGCTGTGTCAGGCTGCCTTTTCCAGAGGATAATGAGGACAACCCTGCACTGACAAGAGATGTCTGAGAGGCTACACCCACCCCCAGGGATTGATTGTGCAGTATAACAGTCCAGCCCCCTTGCCTTGCTGGGACACACTAGTGCCCTTCACACTCCAGCGGTCCCCATGGGATCAGACTGAGGCTAGACTTCTCCTGAAATCGTAGCTTTGCCAGCTCCTCACCTGCCCTGTCCTGCCTCATGTACACGATCAGTCACTCTACGAGAACCCCCACCTCTGTTAGAAGCACCCCTTGTAGGGAGCCCGACCTAAGATAGTCTCGTATGTGCTTGCTCTGGGCTAAGCACTTAGCAAATACGAGCTCGTTTAGTCGTCACGACAACATCTGTGGGTATTCCTAATTTCATCTGCACATTAGTAGAGGAGAAAGTGTGATGGGGCATGCGAGGCAGACAGAGTGGAGACCCTCCCTGAACAAGCTTAATCCACATGCCCACCCACCGCCCCCGGACCACTCTGCCTGAGATAACCGGAGCGGGGTCGTTGCATTTGTCTTCCTAAAAGGAGCTGAAGCAGAGAGCGAGAGGCCAGCACTTGGGGTGACCGAGACCTCTTTATTACACCATTAGCCCTTTTTGACTTGGAACAGGCGTCTGCTGAGTGTCCTTAAAGACTTGTGAGTGGACTTGTGAAGGAGAAGTTGGTAGGGGATGAAAGGGTGCCCTAGCTTTGCGGTAAATCGGGAGGTCGTGTGTGTGTGTGTGTGTGTGTGTGTGTGTGTGTGTGTGTGTGTGTGTGTGTGTGTGTGTGTGTGTGTGTGTGTGTGTGTGTGTGTAATTGGTAGGGAGCATAATGCCTGTCTTTCTTACAGTCAAGCGGGGCTTTCCATGATGGACAGAAAACCCCGTGCACACACAAAACACTGCTGGGGAAAGGAGTCTCTAGTCTTAACTGAGTGCACAGTTCTGCATTCTTTATTTCCTGCACATTAAAACCACAGCCCTGCAGACAACCGAAGTGTGAACGTCGTTGTGACCCATCCTCCCATCCGATCTCAGATGGAGAAACAGCTCAGGAAAGAGTCTACTTAGGCTCTGGGTAAAGGAGATGGAAATACTTCTGTTCTCTTCCTGCCCAACTCGCTGGGAAATTCCTTTCTGAAGCTGTTAAAAGGCGCTCATGGAAACTTGCAGAATACTTTGGTTTTTTGTGCTACCGGCCGGTATGGGGACCTGAACCCTTGACCTTGGTGTGATAACACCGCACTGTAACCCCTGAGCTAGCCGGCCAGCCCACAGAATACTTTCTTTAAAATGCCTGTTAAGGAGTAAATCCAACATGCAAGGACAGAGTTTGAAAATTTTCACTCTATTAGGTTCTGCCTTCTTTCCCCACTCCTCTCCCCAAAGGGGAACCTTATTTTAAAAAGGAAGGTACAAAATGGGATCTAGACACCTTCAATACTTGAGAAGCTTCTAGAAAAGGAAAATCTGTGAAGGATGCAATCATCAAGTCTAAAATGAGAAAAATAAATACTGCCAGAGAAGTCTTGCCCACCTTGTGTAAACCACAGAATGTTCTAGGAAGTGATACCGTTGGGTAATTGTCACATTGTGCTAAGAGAAAAACGGAAATCAGCCGGATTGGGTCTGAAGACAAAATGGTTCATTTTTTGGCATTCTTTAAATGCTGAAATAATTACTCAATTACGAGTGCATGTCATTTATTTCAATAATGCAGATACACGATCCCTGGAGGAGATCAGAAGATCTTGTTTATTCCTGTCTTGATGTCTGAAGAGACCTCTCCCCGGGCTCAGGAATTGGAATGAGGGTTGGCTGGGGTCATCCTCTGATGTTTTATTTCATTGCTTTATGAAAAAACATAAATTTCAGACTCTCATTTGACTTGTAACCAAAAAGTCATTGTTTAGCGTTCGTGTGTGGAAAGGGAGCCTGGGAGCGCTTGTCTCGAGTAAGGCTTCCCTGATTTGTGGAGACGCATCCAGTTTTGAGATGAAGGTTTTTCTCATTTTCTAATCTTCCACTCGAAAGAGATGTGGGGTATTCCCGGAGAGTCAGCTGTGTGGCTGAGCCAGCCAGTCTGTGTTTGTTTCATTTTAGTGCTTTATTGTGCTCTGTCTGTGTGCTCATTGCAAAACAGCGTCTTCCTTGGAATTGATGAATGGCTGTCATGTTTTAGGCAGGCTCGATTTGTCCCTGAGTTATTCAAGTTCAGATTTTTAAACAATTTTAGACCAATTTCTCTCTCAAAGTTAGAAAACTTGGAGTCCCCCACTTCTTTCCTCTCCAGGTCTCCCCTCCCAATACTGTCTTTTACTTCTTTTCCTTCCCATCCCATGGGTTCTGTTCACCAAAATGCTAATGAGGCAACTTCAAGTGTATTCCAGGTGAGCCGTCATTTCCGGAAGACGGAGCTGCCGTGAGCCACCATGCTGCAAGATGCTTCCTCTGAGCTGGTTTTGTCCTGTTCAGGGTTATGATTCTTGTCTCCTGTGCATTTAGAAAAACACATTCTTAAAACTGCAAATCTCTGCTTTATGAGTCAAGCAGAGCAGCTCAGGCTTGCAGAGATAAGAAGGATTTATTTGACACAGAAATGAGCAATCGTTTTTCTGTTGTTTTCATTTAGGGACACTAGGGTTACAAATGAGTCTCTTTTGTAATGTGAATGGAACAGTTTCTGAACACAGGTATCCTCACACAGAGCAACAACCCTGAGATGGTTGTTATATATCAGTGATTCTAAGCTGGGACAGGAGCAATTGTGTCCCCCAGGGAACATCTGGAAATGTCTGGAGACATTTTGCTTGTCACAGCTGGGAGAGGAGTTCTACTGGCATCCAGCAGGTAATGGCCAGAATGCTGCCACATGCCCTACAGTGCACACAACAGCCCAACACAACAGAGAAACAATCTGCTCCCAGTGTCACTGGTCCTGAGGTTGAGAAACCCAATAGAATGTGTGTAATTTATGATAATATTATACTCCCTAGGCTTCATAGTGGGGAAATAAGGTCAAGAGAATGTATCTAGATAGTGCTAAACAGCATGAGCCCTGAGACTGAAGTTCAGCTATCCCAGGTGACCTCCTGTATTAGTCAGGTTTCTCCAGAGAAAGAGTTGCAATAGGAGAGAGAGAGGTTGAGATCATAAAGAATTGGCTCATGTAATTATGGCAGCTGACAAGTCCCAAGTTCTGCAGTCGGCAAACTGGAGAGCCAATGGTGTAGTTCCAGTCTCAGTCTGAAGGCCTGAGAACCCGAAGAGCTGATGGTGTAGTTCCAATCCAAAAGCCAGCAGGCTTGGGACTCAAGAAGAGCTGATGTTTCAGTTCAAGTCCAAATGCAGGGAAAGACCAATGTCAAATGGTCAGGAGGCAGGAGTTCCTTCTTCCTCAGCTTTTTTGTTCTATCCAGGCCTTCAACTGATTGGACAAGGCCCACTCACATTGGAGAGGGCAGTTGTTTTACTCAGTCCATAATTCAAATGTTAATCTCAACCCCAAACACCCTCATGGTCACACCCAGGATAAAGTTTGACCAAATATCTGGGCACCCCATGGCCCAGTCAAGTGGACACATAAAATTAGCCACCATACTGCCTGACTTTATTAGCAGTCACTCTTTGTTTCTGCTCCTGGTTCTGCTCGCAGTGTGGGGGTGGAGCAGCAGTGTCACAGCAGGGCTCCTTGGAACGCCCACCCCAGACCCTGTAGGCTGAGAAGCATTGTATTAGATCCCACAGAAGGGGAAGGTATGGGGGTGCAGGCATTCTAGAAAAACTGATTTTATGATATTGATGCAAAGAGCCGTCTGAATAGTGTTTGCCTTGCCTCATCTCGTAATCAGTAGGGAATTTTTTTTATCACTTGAGAGGTGATGAACCCTACGCCAGCCACTAGGCTGCTTTCACGCTTGCTCTGCATAATAAACACATTGAAGAGCCTGGTTCTTTTTGTGACTCAGCTTTAAGCTGTGTCCTTGTGAAGTTTCATCTGAACTCCCTGGCACAGAAGTAGAACGGGAGAAAAAGCCAGCTGCAGGCCAACCATTCTGAAGGCAGAGCATGATTTTTGCCTTCATTTCCTATGCATCTCCCCTGCCCAGTGTCCCTAGCCAGGACTGGCTACATAATTTGTGGACCACGTTTTGCAGTACCGAATGAAAATGCAGGACTCCTTGTTCAAACACTCTGAAGAATTTCAAGATGGCGACAGCAGAGCAATAACATAAGTGCAGGCCCTTTGTTCCATGGGGCCCTGTGTGACTGCACAGGTGGCAGCCCGTGAACCCAGCCCTCTCTATACCTTTGACTTCTAGTCATTGTGTCCTTTGAAAATTCCAAAAGGACAGCAATTTTCAGCAACAGCAGAGGGGATCCTTTGGGGGAAATGATCTGTGCAAATCAAACCAGGTGTTGCCCAAGCCTTCTCTGGCAGCCCAGTTATCTGCTCAGGGTCAGCATAACCCTGCTGGTGGGGAGAACCTCCACTCACCCTGATTGCCCGGGTTCCCTGGTGTTGGGGGTTACATTGTGCCCCAACCCAAAAGGTAGGTTGAGGTCTTAACCCCTGTGGATATGGCTTTATTTAGAAATAGGGTCTTTGCAGGTGTAATTAGTTAAGATGAGGTTATACTGCAGTAGGGCGGGCCTTTAACCCAATGTGGCTGGTGTCCATATAGGAAGGAGAGAAGAGACACAGAGACCCAGGGAGAAGACCATGTGAAAATGAAGGCAGAGATTGGAGTGATGGGGCCACAAACCAAGGAATGCCAAGGATTGCTGGCAACTGCCAGAAGCTAAGGGAACGGCATGGAACAGATTCTCCCCTAGAGCCTTAAGAAAGAGCGTGGTCCTGCTGACACCTTGGGTTCAGACTTCTGACCTCTAGCGC
Source organism: Cynocephalus volans (assembly GCF_027409185.1). Lineage (NCBI taxonomy): Eukaryota > Metazoa > Chordata > Mammalia > Dermoptera > Cynocephalidae > Cynocephalus > Cynocephalus volans. Next base: position 2,713,095 of record NC_084479.1, read on the forward strand.
TATTAGAGAATGCAGCCGTGTTGTTTCAAGCCCCCCAGTTTGTGGTACTTTGTTTCAGTGGCCCTGGGAAACTCGGACACCTGGCAACTTGCTCCCAGGTTCCTGCCACTGCTTCAGTTGGGGCTTGAGTCTACAGCACTCTGTTCACAGAGTCCCAGTCAGTGCCAGGAAATCCCACAAAGCAGATGCCCACCACGGCAGTCCCCAGAAATGTCGCCAAACCTATAGGCCCCATGTATGGCACGCTTCACTCCATGAGTGTGTTACATAAAGTGTAACTGCCAACAAGCAGTATAGACCAGACAAACCAGCAATGTTCATATTTGCCATGTGCTGATTTGCCTTGGACTCCTGACTACCCAGTCTGTATGTAGATGAGGGAAGTATCTCTTTATAGAAGCATTCGAGATCATTTTATTTTGTTTATTTATTTATTATTCCAATACTAGAAAACTTAAATTTGTTTGTTTTAATTTCTTTTTTCTTTTTTTTTTGCAGTATATACTCACCTTTGAATAACCAAGTCTAGATGTTTTAAAGGAGTGATGGAATTAGGATTAAAATAAAGGAATAGAACTTCCAAGGATTGACTGGATTTCAGCTGTGAGCATAAATGTCTGCCAACATCACAAAAGAGGGATGGCCAGACCTGATGTGTTTCCATGGACAGACACAGCACTTGTGATGCAGTCTCGCGAAAAAGTCCAACCTGAATGGGATCAAAGCCTGTGAATCTGATTACCAGCTTCCAGGAAATACAGACAACAGTGGTCCTCACGGTCCCCAAAACTGACACTTACTATCTGCCCCTTTGCAGAAAACATTTGGTGACTCCTGGGCTGGATCAGAACTTGAAAACCACTTTCTCTTTTTCTGCCATGTGAGGATACAGTGGGAAGTTGGCAGTCTGTAACCCGGAAGAGGGTTGGAAGTCTGGTCTCAGACTTCCAGCCTCCAGAACTGTGAGGGACACATGTCAGGTTGTTTATAAGTTACCCAGTCTATGGTACTTTATTATAGCAGCCCAAATGAATGAAGACACCAGGATTTGTCTGTTGCTGTCTCTCATAGTACTACACCGTTTCCCTTAATAGCCCCCATCAAGTTTGTACTTGTGCTTATTTGTGTGATTTTTGCCTCCCAGGGACATTTAGCAATGTCTGGAGACATTTTTGATTGTCAAGACTAGGGAGGTGGGAGGGGCGGTGTTACTGGAATCCAGTGGGCAGAGGCCACTGATTGTAGGCTGCTCAGCCTCATACAGAGCGCTGGACGACAAGACTTATCCAGCCCAAAATGTCAACAGTATTGAGCCTGAGAAACCCTGGGCAAGAAGCAACAGAGGGAAAAAAAACATGTTTTATTCTTCACAATATATCTGCAAAGAGCAGATAAGATATATTTGCTGAATGAATACGGTATTATCTTGTTAATCATATACATCACATCTTCTTGTCAATCAAATAACCTCAAAATCTGTGACCACAGCTTAGACAAAGCCATGTGAGTTACCCAAAATTAAATATTATTTGGAATATCCAAAAATAATTACGTTCTTGATGACATCACAAAAAGAGAGACACCACACTTGATGTGCCTGTAGAGAAAAAACACCACCACTTCTGAGGCAAGCCTGCCCCAAGCCCAAATCTAAGCAAAGCCTCTAGAAAGATTTCATGGATTCCAAAGGTCATTATGAGCAGTTAGAAAGGACATTTACCTACCACAAGATTCCTTTAAGTGCAGAGGTCTTTAGAGCTAGTGGAAAAGTACATATCTTGAGAGCCAAATTCGAGTGATCAATGCTGTCAGCCCTATAAATGCCCTTGGGTGCCTAGAAGAATCAATAATGTGTAAGGGTCAGGGGCCTTGAAACCACCTCCCATGAATTATGGCATCATGGACAGAGCAATTATTAATAGGGCTCAAGTATCCCATTAGGGTCACTGTTAAGAACCTAGTCAGGGTCTGGCCCAAATCTTGTGTGCACCCACAGACTCGATTACTGGGATGGTAACTATCATCTGGAATAGGGGCGAATCTTTCAGCTCTAGGAGGATTTAGGAAAAGTATAGAAACATTCAAGAGAATCAAAACTATAGGATTCATATTTTGGGTGCAGAAGGAACCTGTGTATGATTTATATTTGATGCATTTCTAAAGTTTAAAAGAATTTCTGAGCTTTAGGAGTCACTGTAAAATGTATAATTGAGTAATTTAAACTTATGACTTTAGTTGAAAACTAATTCTATAGGCAGTATTGGAACACGTAAAGGAACTTAAGTTTTACTATGTCAACGCAGTTCATTGGATTTTAAAGAGTTATTTGTGTACGTGAGAATGTATCTGTTAACTGAGACAACTGAGGTGATGAAAAAAGAAACCGGGGCCGGCCCTGTGGCTCACTCAGGAGAGTGTGGCGCTGGTAGCAATGAGGCCTCGAGTTCGGATCCTATATAGGGATGGCCGGTTCGCTCGCTCGCTGGCTGAGTGTGGTGCAGACAACACCGTGTTGAGGGTTGCAATCCCCTTACCCGTCAGAGAAAAAAAACAAAACAAAACCAAAAGCAGTATGCTAAGTTTTAAATGTACTGCATTTAAACTAAGTTTAAATGAATGCATGAAGGTGTTGAATTAAGTTTGCAAACAGGATCAAACATTTTTCTGAAGGCTCCTTAAAAGTGGTTGCTATTATTTGCTAGACTTACAATATAGTTAAAAAAGGAAAAGAATAACAAGGTTTCTAGGCTGAATTCTAAGGTTAAAGAAAAAGTAGGCATTGAACTTGTAACAGATAAATAGGCTATCAAATTTGTGAAATTGAATAAATCTTTTTTGTGCACACATACACACACGACACTCTTGAGGTACACAAACAACGCTTCTGAAGGGCTCTACAATGTCCAAATTAATGTGCTCACATAAAAAAACACAAATCCATCTTTGCAACCCTGTGTCAATAATATGATCAAATACCAATACCGTCTACCAGATAAATTCTACTCAAACTCAGAAACCTTGCTCGGCAGCTCTCCAGAGCCTGCTTAGAGCCGACAAGACCTGATATGATACAAGTTGCATTCTTCCTAAAGTGTTTGTCTTCCTGTTTTTGCATAATCTGAATCTAATTTTCTGCCCTTGTCACATTCTTTCCCATTTATAGATTTGTGTGTGTGTGAGAGAGAGAGGGAGACAGAGATTAGTTGTCATCTGAATAAATTACTTCCTCAATAACCAACTGATCTCTGCTCCTTATAAAGGACCAAAAGGCTGGCCAGTTAGCTCACACAGTTAGAGCATGATGTTGATAACACCAAGCTCAAGGGTTCAGATCCCGGTACCTGCCAGCCACCAAACAAAAATAAAAACATGATGGACTAGCTTAACTCTATGCCAATTTAGCTAGCATGTGTTGTTGGCAGGTCCAAATAACCCTGTTTGCAGCCAGTATGTGCTTTGGAAATTACTGAGCTTTGACCGGCTGAAGTCCACTGTGGTCTGATTGTGCCCAACAATAGCTTCCACAGAGCAGCACCATCAGCATCCACATTAGAAATGGGGAGTCTCAGGGGAGTCTTGGGCCTCACCCAAACCTACAGAACAAAATCCTCAGGTGATTCCCATGCCCGTTAAACATCTAGACAAGGGTGCAGGTGATAGTAATTACTGTTTCAGTGATGTGTTGCTTGAATTTCGTGCTCAAAAGAGTAGACAGTAGCATTTATTTGTTTGAAATGAAAAGCTGACAGTTTCCAATTCAATTTATTTTTAAAATTGTCTCTTCAAATTATTAAATTATGTTTGTATTTGTTATTGAGTTAATGGAAATGGCACTTGGGTGAGGGGAACACGAACATGTTACATTAATGGTTCAGCACAAGTCTCCCATGATATGGAAAGGGGCAGGGGGTATCTGCAGCAATCAGTGGAGGCCCTAGCAACCTAGGGGCCCTAGGAAGTGGGATAAGCTCCAGCCAACTAGCTCAGCTATCACCCTATGGAAGTCCTGAGTGGATCAAAGAAGGCCACAAATGCTTTTCTGTTCCCCTTATCAACAGGTGGAGTCTATTTCCCCTCTTGAATGGACATGCCTTGGGACTTACTTTGGCCAATATAACATGGTAGAAGTGATGTTGCAGGACTTCCATACCCAGGCCTAAGAGAATGGGTGCATCCACTTTCTTGCTTTTGGAGGTCAGCCACCATGTAAGAAGTCTGATTACTCTGAGATCACCATGCTGTTAGGCAGCCGAAGCCAGTCACATGGAAAGGAACGCTGAGGTGTCAGACAATGTAACTTATGGCTTCTTGCACCTTTCATCCCAGGCAGTTGTGCAGCCCTGTGCACGACTGTCATCAATGCCCCATGGAGCAGAAGAACCAACTAGCTGAGCCCTGCCTGAATTCCTGACCCACAGAATCATGAGTAAATAATACTACAGAGTTATTTAAGCATTAATTTTGGCAGTGATTTGTTACACAGAAATAAGTCTCTGAAACTGATACTTAGGCCTTTACGATGTCAACCTATTTCCTGTTCATCACAAAACAAAGCTAAGAGGAGTTCCTCAGGAGTCAGATGTGGCCAAGCAGTGCTCTCCACCCCACCCCCAACATTTCTTCTTTCAATACTTTCTGTTGAATTATAACTTACCTTCAGGTATAATTCACTCACATAACTGGCACCTGGGTCAGTACTTGAGATGCTCCCTCAAGGCCTCTTCCAGTTGCTATCCCATCCTCAAAGGATTAGCACTCTCCTGACTTCTATCAGCAGAGGTCACTTATGTCTGTTCTTAAACGTTATATCAAGGGGACACGTGTATTAGTCCATTTCTGTTGCTTATAACAAAATACTACAGAACTGGGTGATTTATAAAGAAGACAAAATTGATTGCTTACACTTTCAGAAGCTAGGAAATCCAAAGTCCAGGGAACACAGCTGGTGAAGGCCTTGGTGGCGGCGGCAGTGATGTCAGTGTATCAAATTGCAAAAATGGTATTTCAAAGAGAGTAGAGAGACTAAACTCCTCATTCACTCTTTTTTAAAAGACCTCAAACCCATGCCCCTGACCACCATTTTTAATCTATTCATTACTGCATGGTCCTACAATCTAATCACCTGTTCAAGGCCCCACCTTTCAATTACTGTAATAGGATTTCCTGCCCTTTTAACAGTCACAATGGGGGCCAAGTTTTTAATACATAAAACTTGGGGGACATGATTCAAGTTTCAATGAGTTTGGAGGGACGTTCATTCCACTACAACATGCTACCTGTATTCTTTTGTATGTGGCTTCTTTCTCTCCACTTGACGTTTGTGAGATTCGTTTGTGTCATTGTGTGTAGTGGTAGTACATTTGGTTGCAATGATGGTTAGTCTTCCACTGTATGACATACCACAGTTTATTTGTGTATGGGCTTATTTTACCTAAAACAGGGGTTGACAAACCTTTTCCATAAATGGTCAGAGAGTATATACAGTCATGCATCACTGTAGGAGATACATCTGAGAAATGTGTTGTTAGGTGATTTTGTTCTTGTGCAAACATCATAGACTGAACTTACGTAAATCTAGATGATATAGACTAATACACCCTATAATCTTATAGGATCACTGTCATATATGTGGTCTGTAGTTGATCAAAATGGTATGTGGCACATGACTGTATTTTAGGTGTTGCACGTCATAGGTGTCTGTCACAATGACTCATTTCTATCACTGTAGTTTGAAAGCAGCCATAGCCAATATGTAAACAAACGTATATGATTGTGCTCTAAAAAACTATCTTTATAAATGTTCAAAGTAGAATTTCATAAAATTTTCACGTAACAAAATTTTATTCTTCTTTGGACTTTTTTCTAACCAATTAAGAATGTAAAAAAAATATTGTTTTCAGATTCTATTTCTTTGTCTAACTAAGTGATTTTTTTTTAAGTTTTCAAATGTTGGCAAGGGCACAGAAAAACAGGAATTCTCAGGGAATGTAAAGTGGCGCATTCTTTGGGGTTGGCAATATATATATTAAAAGTGTTCACACTCTTTGACCATTTCTAGGCATTTTTCCAAAGAAAATAAACAGAGATATGTATAAGATTAATGGGCAAAGAGAGTCATCATAGCATTATTTATAGGATTGAAAAATTGAAAACAGACTCCACTCCCAGTTCTAGCAACTGGCCAGATTGAGGTAATGTATTCCATGGCCCCCGTATTCCTCCAAACACATACACATGCTGTATAAAATATAATACAAATATGAAATACACACACTAGCTAGAAAGAAGCAACACATTCCTGGGTCACAAGGTGATTGTATCCCAACATAGACACTCACGGTTAGGGGCCGAGGTTTTAATACCCAGTATAGGAATGAAGGATATAACATTGACAACCCCGTCCCCCACAAAACCCCCCAAAATGGGAAGCTGGATGAAGCTGAGATCCCAGCATAAAGCTGGGACATGGGCTAACTACCTTCTTCATGAATGGGAGGACTAGTTAAACTTCTCATCTACACAGGAAAGTAGCAAAAAACTTGTTTCTTGTGGACACTCCAAGGGAGGGTATGGGAAACAATCCTATGAGAAAACAAAATCTCAAGCCTATGCAACACATTTGTGGAGTCTGAACACACACTATCCCTGCAGCATGGAAATTCCAATGTGGGAAATTAATGGAAAAACTGGCCCCATCCAGCCCCTGGTGTATTTGACAGAAACAAAGACCATCTACACTACAAGGCTGTATTAGTCCATTTCTGTTGCTTATAACAGAACATCTGAAACTGGATAATTTCTTTTTTTTTTTTTTTGCAATTTATTTATTTTTATTTTTATTTTTATTTTTTTAAGTTTTATTTTGTCGATACACATTGTGGCTGATTATTGCTACCCTTCACCAAAACCTCCCTCCCTTCTCCCTCCCCCCCTCCCCCCCAACAATGTCCTTTCTGTTTGCTTGTTGTATCAACTTCAAGTAGTTGTGGTTGTTATATCTTCTTCCCCCCCAGTTTGTGTGTGTGTGTGTGTGTGTGTGTGAATTTATATATTAATTTTTAGCTCCCACCAATAAGTGAGAACATGTGGTATTTCTCTTTCTGTGCCTGACTTGTTTCACTTAATATAATTCTCTCAAGGTCCATCCATGTTGTTGCAAATGGCAGTATTTCATTCGTTTTTATAGCTGAGTAGTATTCCATTGTGTAGATGTACCACATTTTCCGTATCCACTCATCTGATGATGGACATTTGGGCTGGTTCCAACTCTTGGCTATTGTAAAGAGTGCTGCGATAAACATTGGGGAACAGGTATACCTTCGACTTGATGATTTCCATTCCTCTGGGTATATTCCCAACAGTGGGATAGCTGGGTCGTATGGTAGATCTATCTGCAATTGTTTGAGGAACCTCCATACCATTTTCCATAGAGGCTGCACCATTTGGCAGTCCCACCAACAATGTATGAGAGTTCCTTTTTCTCCGCAACCTTGCCAGCATTTATCGTTCATAGTCTTTTGGATTTTAGCCATCCTAACTGGGGTTAGATGGTATCTCAATGTGGTTTTGATTTGCATTTCCCGGATGCTGAGTGATGTTGAGCATTTTTTCATATGTCTGTTGGCCATTTGTATATCTTCCTTAGAGAAATGCCTACTTAGCTCTTTTGCCCATTTTTTAATTGGGTTGCTTGTTTTCTTCTCATAAAGTTGTTTGAGTTCCTTATATATTCTGGATATTAATCCTTTGTCAGATGTATATTTTGCAAATATTTTCTCCCACTCTGTTGGTTATCTTTTAACTCTTTTAATTGTTTCTTTTGCTGTGCAGAAGCTTTTTAGTTTGATATAATCCCATTTGTTTATTTTTCCTTTGGTTGCCCGTGCTTTTGGGGTTGTATTCATGAAGTCTGTGCCCAGTCCTATTTCCTGAAGTGTTTCTCCTATGTTTTCTTTAAGAAGTTTTATTGTTTCAGGGTGTATATTTAAATCCTTAATCCATTTTGAGTTGATTTTAGTATACGGTGAGAGGTATGGATCTAGTTTCATTCTCCTGCATATGGATATCCAGTTATCCCAGCACCATTTGCTGAATAGGCAGTCCCTTCCCCAGTGAATAGGCTTGGTGCCTTTGTCAAATATCAGATGGCAGTAAGTGTGTGGGTTGATTTCTGGATTCTCTATTCTATTCCATTGGTCAGTGTGTCTGTTTTTATGGAAACTGGATAATTTCTAAAGAATTTAAATTTATTTCTTATAGTTTGGAGGCTGGGAAGTCCTGGGTCCAGGAAAAACATCTGGTGAGGGCCTTCTACTTGGTGGTGACTCTTTGCAGCAATGCAGGGTGTCACATGGCAAGAATAGGCTGAGCAAGAGAGAGCTAATCTGCTCACTTGCCCTCCTTATAAAGCCATCAGAACCACACCCATCACTCCATAAATGGATCAATCCATTCACAAGGGCACAGTCCTCATGATCTAACCCCTCTCAAAGGCCCCTTTTTTCAAATACCGTAATTGGATTTCCCACTGTCTTAGCATTGTTACAATGGGGATCAAATTTACAATACATGAACTTTGAGGGTCCACATTTGACCCATAGCAAGGGCTCTTCCATGACCCAGGTCATTTAGGGCTCCCACAAGAGGAAGAGTCCTGCTGAAATTAAGAAATGGTTTACCATAAGGGAGAGTTAGGCCAAAACACACCTGAGGATTAGTAGCCTGAGAAATTAAGATAATAAAACCATCTGAAAAGGACAATAAAATAAATGGTTTGAGTTGATTCCAAACATGAAAGAAGGAATGGAAACCATAATAAAATAACAGGATACAGCAACAAAACAATAAGGAGAAATTTAGCAGGGGAAAAGAGTATGTCACTGAAATAAACTCAATGAATGGGTTAAAGAGCTAAAGGGAAAATTTGTGAACTAGAAACATAGATTAGAGAAAATTACCATGAATGTACTGCAGAGGGATTAAAAAGTGGGAAAGATGAAAGTGAAGAGACTTAAAGGATAAAATGAGAAGTTCCAATGCATGTCTAATGAGTTCCAAAGGAAGGAATGGGGAGAATGTGGAAGTGGCAATAGAGAAGAGATGGCAGCTGATGATTTTTTGAGTTGATGAAAGATGTGAATTCTCAGAGTAGATAAACAAAAACAAATATGCACTTGTATATATCATATTAGAACTTCAGAACACAAAAGTCAAGAGAAAAATTTAACAGCAACAGAGAGAATAGAATCACCTACAGAAGAAAATGAAGTTGTTTGACAAGAGGAATCACATAAGCAACAAAAAAAGCAGAAAAACAGTGAAATAATATCTTCTACCAGCTAAGAGGAAATACCTGATCATATAAAATTCTGTACACAGATAAATCGGCACTTAAAAATTTAAGGAGAAATAGGCAAAATGTATATTTAATAAACTTAAAACACTACTAGGAGACTCAAAGAAATCTTGAACGGATGGAAAAGCTTGAATACGAAATCCTTAGATTTATCTACAAATTTTACAAAATCTCAAATCTGAAAACATATTTTCTGCAATAGATGAGCTATCTTAACATTCATGTGGAAAATGAAAGATGCAAAAGCGTCAGAAAACATTTTGAAAAAGAAGAGTAAGTGGGGGAAGGAGTACTCGGTCTGTGAGATATTAAAACACACTGCAAAGCTAGCATAATCTTAAAAGTGTATCAGTCAAGCATTAATAAGCAGATGGACTAAGGAGAAATGGACTCAAATTTGTACATAGTTTGAGGAATTGGTATGTGATAAAGCGGGAGTGCGAATGTATTTTCCACGTGGGGCACCCCAGCATCAAGCTAGAGACAAGGACAACACCCTAGGAGACAGAGGAGAAACAAGATGGCACCTGAATCCCTGAGTGACTGGAACCATGGCACCCATTGGTCTGGAATGTCCCTCTTAGTCCCTTTGTGAGATCTGTAATGTAAGTCACTGAATTTTTGGAATCTCATTTCTAAAACAGGCTAGCCTTCACTCTACCTCACATAGATTCCTAACTCACTTCTCAGCTAAGTAAACTCTAGGCTGATCAACATTTAAATGCAAAAGAATGACGTGTGGGAGATTTTTTTTTTTGCATATTTTATTTATTTATTTATTTAAACATTTATTTGTACATATTTCTGGGGTACAGTGTGATGTTTCAATACACGCATATACCACACAATGATTCAGTTACGGTAGACAGCATAGTTTTGTACCCATTAGTCCCCCATTTTTCCTTTCTTCCTCCACCCCCCACCCCCCTGCCTGTGGTACCCATTATCCTACTCTCTACTTCTATGAGAACCACTTTTTTTTAAACTCCACATGAGTGAGATCAAGCAGTATTTATCTTTTTGTGCCTGACTTCACTTAAAGTGATGGTTTCCAGTTCCATCCATGTTGCTGCAAATGATAGGATATCATTTTTTAAAAATAGCTGAGTAGTAATCCATTGTGGGTATACCACAGGGTTTTTTTGTTTGTTTTTTATGCATTCCTTCACTGATGGACATTCAGGTTGATTCCATCTCTGAGCATTGTGAATAGTGCTGTGATGAACATGGGAGTGTAGGTGTCTTTTTGATGTATTGATTTCATTCCCTTTGGGTATATACACGGTAGTGGGGTAGCTGGGTGCTCAGGCAGATCTATTTTCAGTTCTCTGAGGAACCTCCACACTGCTTTCCACAGTGGCTGTACCAATTTACACTCCCACCAACAATGTAGGAGACTTTTTTTTTCTCTGCATCGTTGCCAGCAGTTGTTATTTTCTGTCTTGTTGATAATAGCTGTTCTAACTGGTTTGAGATGATACCTCATTGTGGTTTTAATTTGCATTTCCCTGGTGATTAGTGATTTGGGGCATTTTTTCATGTGCTTGTTGCCCATTTGTATATCTTCTTTTGGAAATGTCTGTTCAGGTCCTTTGCCCATTTCTTAATTGGTTATTTGGGTTTTTTGCTGTTCAGTTGTTTAAAGGTTCCTTATATGTTCCAATTTGCAAACACTTTCTCCCATTCTTTAGGTTGTCTCTTCACTTTGTTGATTGTGTCCCTTGCTGTGCAGACGCTTTTTAGTTTGATTAGTCCCATTTATGTATTTTTTCTTTAGTTGCCTGTGCCTTTGTAGTCTTGTTTGAAAAAGTGCTGCCCACTCTTTGGGAGATTTTTAAAAGCTTTTTTGTATTAAAAAATTATTGTATATATTTAAGGTATACTACTTGATGATTTGATATACATTGTGAAATAATCACATTGTGATCGAAATTTCATAATGTGAAATAATCACAATCAAGCTAATTAAATATTCATCACCTCACATACTTTATTTTCTGTGTGGTGAGAACACTCAGGATATACCCTCTTAGCAAATTTCAAGTGTACAGTACAGTATTGTTGCCATAGTCACCATGCTGTACATTAGATCTCCAGAACTTACTCATTTGGCATAACTGGAACTGTGCACCCCCTGACCAACATCTCTCTATTTCTCCCTCCTCCCAGCCCTGGTAACCTCTATTCTCTTTGGTATCAGGGTGTTGCCGGATTCATAAAAATGAGCTTGTTGCTGGCTATGTCCCTCCATCAAAGCTTAGCTCCTGTTAGTACATTCACTTCCAGGGCTCTGCTCAGTCCCGTGAAGTCAGAAATTGTGAAGGGCTGAGGCTTTTCCCCACCTGCCAGCTAACAAGGTAGCCTGGCCCGGTTTCATGTTCATGTCCAGAGTCCGGACCCTGTAGCCCTGGTCAGAGACGCAGACTGTTTATTATTCACAGCAAAAAGCAGCAGCCCAAGCAACGTCTTGGGTTGGTACCCAACATCCCAGTTCCCACAGGCCATGCCGGGAGGGCCAGGCATTCACCTGCAGGAGCACAGGTTGCCCCACTGGAGAAGAACCCCGAACTGAGCTTTTGTCAGGGCTACTAATGGCCTGCAGGTCCTTCCCTCCAGAGAGGACTCATTACCTGGAATGCCACTAAACCCCTCAGGGGCTGAGGAGAAAGGTCTCTAGGTTTGCATCACTGGAAGGCAAGCCAAAGTCTCCCCGGGAGGGGAAGGAGCAGGCTTTAGAGGCTTGGAATGCCTCTGAAGAGGGAGATTGTCCCTATCTTTATTAGGTCCCTATGTCTAGCTCCCGAGGCTGGTTGTGCCTCGAGCAAAGCTCGTTAGTGGCCTTTGCTCCAAACACCCAGACCCTGCAGGAATGCTGACAAATCCAGGGAGAATTGTCACCCCACACACTCCTTGCCACTTCAGGCCTGTGGTGCTGAGCACTGCCACTGTTGCCAGCCTTAGGTACCGAACCTGCCCATGCTTTTAGAAACAGTCCCTTTATTAAGCTCTTCTTAAATTACCTGGTTTGGGCATGCCACGTGCTTCCTGTAGAAACCCTATCTGAATCAAAATGTACAAAAAATGTACAGATCAATAAGAAAAACACAAAGAACCCAACGGGATGATAATCAAAGGCTTTGGAGAGGAAATTCACAAAAGACAAAACCTTGCTGGCCAGTGAGCACGAAAAGATGCTCAACCTCAAAGGTGCTTAAGCCACGTCTCCTACCACACAGTGGTGGCCAGGATGTGAGGAAGTGGGACTCTCGTTTACTACTGGCCGAATTGGAAAGCGGGGTGATGTGGGAGGACAACTCGGCCGTATCTCGTAGAACCGAGGAGCCTCATCCTTTTCCATCAGTCACTCCTGAGAATCCCAACGCCTCAGGCCTTCACATTCAGTTCTTCTCTAGGCGCGCCCCCTAGAGGAACGCGTCCGCACTGCTCCATCACAAGAGCACTGATCTCCAACTACTGGAAACGACCTAAATGCTTAGCAACTGGGGAATGTGTTAATAAATTATATTTATGAATTTACCTTAGAGCAGGTAAAATTAACTAAATCTATATGATCATGGGTAAATCTCTAAATCATAATGTTAAGTGAATAAAGGATATACACTTATGATTACGTGTGGAATTTTAAAACTCAAAACAATACTCTATTGTTTATGGAACATATTTTTTAGTTAAAATCTGAGATCAAATATAGGAAGGATAAATACCAACTTCATATTTTACTTTTGGAAAGGAAGGATAGGAATTAGTTGAATAGAGGGACCCTTCAATTCTGCCTGTAAACCATGATTTCTTTAGAATATCTGAGGCAAAGATGGCAAAAAATTAACAAGTATCAATTTTGGGTAGTGATTAGTTGAGTGACTATAACATTTTTCTCTGTATATTTTCTATATGCGAAATCTTTTATAATTTAAAGACAGTTAAATTATAAAGACACCTGAAAGTACTTATTTATATCAGTTAAACAAGTTACAATGTGCCCACAGGATGGAACACCATGCATCCTTTGCAGGTATTTCCCACTCCCCTACCGCTGTCCTGCAGGATATTTTTCTTTATCCATCAGGATATACATATACATATATATATATATATTATTTATTTATTTATTGGCAGCTGGCCAGTATGGGGTCTGAACCCTTGACCTTGGTGTTATAATGCTGTGCTCTAAGCAGCTCAGCTAGCCAGCCAGCTCTCCATCACATATCTATAACCATGACGGTAAATGTCAAATTGTTAACCTCGGCTATACCTGAGTAGTGCCACCATAGGTGATTTGTGTTTTTCTCCCATATACCAAGTTTACAATGAATATATAGTCATTTTACCAGAAAAATAAACAATCCAGTGAATCATTTGTGCAGTAACATGTCAAAATAAACATGTGAGCAATTAGCAGCAGTATTCAATTCCAGACCAAATACTCTGAAAGTATTTTTGCTACTATTTGATGTGCTTATGCTGTCACCTGGTGGAAAAATGGAAGAATGTTTTATGAATGTAGAGTAATTTATAAAATTCAGATGTGTTCTTTAAAGATATTTATAACTATTATTTGTAAAAATGAATACATGCTCATCATTTAAAAAAATTAGAAAATCCATAAATATACAAAGAAAGAACAAAACCACCCAAATGTCACTTTACCATTAACTCAAGATTCTGAACTCCTGGGCAGGTACAGTACTTCTTTCAGTATAAAGTCTGCTTTTTTTGTTTTGTTTTGTTGGCTGCTGGCTGAAAACTTCTCAGAACTGCTTTCGCTGTATCCCATAGGTTCTGGTATGTTGCGTTTTCATTTTCCTTGGTCTCCAGGAATTTTTTAATGTCTTCTTTAATTTCTTCTTTGACCCATTTGTTGTTTAAGAACAAGTTGTTTAAGTTCCATGTATTTGTACAGTTTCCAGGGCCCCTTTTGTTATTGATTTTTTGTTATAATCCATTGTGGTTGGACAAAATAGTTGGTATTATTTCAATTTTTTGTTTTCATTATTTATTTTAAAATATTGTTTTTTCTTTTTGGTGGCTGGCTGGTACAGGGATGGAACCCTGGACCTTGGTGTTGTCAGCACCATGCTCTAACCAAATACGCAGACCAGCCAGCCTCCTTAATTTATTTTTCTTAATTGATCCAAGATAATGGAATATATTTATGGAATACAAAATGATATTTGGGTGCATTCATACTGTGGGCAATGATCATATCAGGATCTTAGTATATCCATCATTTCAGACATTTGTCATTACTTTGTGTTAGGAACATTCAGCATCAGCTTGACTAGCTATTCAAGGATGCACACTGCTTTGTGGTTAACTATGGTCTCCTTATATTACCATAGAAAACTAGATCCCATTCTTCCTAACTCTATACTATTTTGTATCCACTGACCACCCTCTCCCCTTCCCCCTGACCCTTTTCCCCATCAATTTCTAGTAACCACTGTTCTACTGTCTACTTCTGTGAGATCAACTTGTGGTTCCACATATGAGTGAGAACATGTGGTATTTTTTTCTCTCTGTGGGCCAGGCTTATTTTACTTAATATAATTTTCTCTAAGCTCATCCATGTTGCTGCAAATGGCAGAATTTCATTCTCTTTTATGGCTGAGTAGATTTTCATTGTGTATATATTCCACATTTTCTTTATCTAATCATCAGTTGAAGGACATCTAGGTTGGTTCCAACTCCTGGCTGTTGTGAATATAGCCACGATAAACACGGGAGTGTAGGTGTCCCTTCAACATGTTCATTTCCGTTCCTTTGGGCACATATCCGGCAGTGGGATTGCTGGATTGTGTGGTAGCGTTATCTGTAGTTGTTTGAGAAATCTCCATACTGTTTTCTATAATGGTTGTATTAATTTACATTCCCACCGACAATGAATGAGTTCCCCTTTCTCCACATCCTAGTCAGTATTTTTTATTTTCTGTCTTTTTGATAGTAGCCATTTTAACTGGGGTAAGATGATATCTCATGGTAGTTTTGATTTGCATTTCTCTGATGATTAGTGATGTTGAGCATTTTTTGTATATCTTCTTTCCAAAAAAGGTCTATTGAGTTCCTTTGCCCATTCTTAAATCCGATTCTTTATTTTTTTACTTTTGAGTCATTTGAGCTCTTTGTATATTGGATATTAATCCTTTATTGCATGCCTAATTTGTATATATTTTCTCCCATTCTACAGGTTGTCAGTTCACTTTGTTGACTATTTTCTTTGCTCTGCAGAAGCTTTTAGTTTCATATAATCTCGTTTGTTAATTTTTGCTTTTGTTCCCTGTGCTTCTGAAGTATTTTAATAAAATCTTTACCCAGACCTGTGTCCTGAAGTGTTTTCCCTATGTTTTCTTCTAGAAGTTTTGTTGATTCTGGTTTAAGTCTTTAATCTGTTTTGAGTTGATTTTGGTATATGGTGAGAGAGAGGTGTCTAGTTTTCATTCTTCTGCATATAGACCTCCAATTTTCCTAGCACCGTTTATTGAAGAAACTGTCCTTTCCCCAATGTGTGTTCTTGGCTCCCTTGTCAAAATCAATTGGCTGTAGGTACATGGATTTATTTCTGAATTCTCTATTCTGTTACATTGGCCTGTGTGTTTGTTTTTGTGCCTGTACCATGCTGTTTTGATTACTATAGCTTTGGAGTATATTGTGAAGTCAGGGAGTGTGATCCATCCCACATTGTTCTTTTTGCTTGGGATTGCTTTGGCTATTTGGGGAGATATCACTGGGTTAGTTCACAGGTTGGGGGTGTGCACATGCACCCTGTGGGGCAGTTGTCTCAGGAGCTGGCTCACTGGGGATGTAGTTGCTGGATTGATTCTCAGGATGGGGGTGTGGGCATAGGGTGTGTCAGGGTTTCTGACACTGGTTTGCCAGTGGCAGGGTCTCTGTGCTTCTTCTCTGACCCAGGGTGGGCCCACAGGGGGCATGTCAGCCAACTGTTTGTCAGTCAGATGCACGTGCATGTGATGGCTCAAAGACTCAGGAGTGGATCTTCCAGGGACATGACAGCTGAGTTGTTTCTCTCAGTCAGGGGCATGGATGTGCTTTGCCTCAACTAGCTGAATGTCGGTCTCCCATTGGTTCTTCTGCCATGTCATTTCTTGGGGCCTGATGTGAGGTCATGCTTCCCTCGGTGGTTCAGGAGCTGGTCTGCCAAGGGTGGAGGTTCTGACCTGCTTTTCAGAAAGTGAGCGAGGCCAGTAACTCGGGCTGCTGTGGGGGCCCATTCAGCTACTTCTTAGACAATTGGCAATGCCTCTAGGCAGGCCTGCAACAAGGGGACCCAACCAGCTGCTTCTCAAGTGGTGGGTGGGACCGCTAGGCAGGCCTGCAGGGAGGAGGCCTGCCCAGCTGCTTCCTGGGTGGTTGGTGGGGCCACTAGGATGGCCTGCAGTGAAGGGGCTCATCCAGCTGCTTTTGGAACTGTTGGCAAGGCTGCTGGGTGAGACTATTCAGGAAAGAACTGCCTGGCCACTTTTTCTGGGAGGGCATGGATGCACTTTACTTCCACCAGCCCAAGGGCATATTCATTAGGGTAGAGATCAATGAGCTGGTTTTCCAGGTTGGGGGTTCAGATGCACACAACTCCATCAGCTGGCAGGGCTGGGGGTGAGGGGGAGAAATAGGGGATGGTACACCTGAGGAGGGTCTGCCCATCTTATTTCTGGCTGGTGATGTGGGGGTGGATCCGTTCAGCAGTTCTAGGGCTGGCATCTCCGACTGCAGAACTAGAGTCACCGCCATTGTGAGCCCAGTCTTGAAGCCAGGATCAGGGCATTGTAGCTTCTCTTGTGAGTGCTCTGGGACAAGGGCAGAGCCTTAAGGCTGGGAAAGCTCTGTGGCTACTGGCCCCAGGGCAGGCTGTGCTCTCATTAGGGTTCTGGTTTCAAGATGCTGCTGTCTGGCATTGGCTTGGGTCATGAGGATGGGGTGGGAGAGCACAGTCTGTGCTAGTGTTCTACAGTGATGCAGTGTGTGTATTCTAGGCAGCTCTCTACATTTTGGCTCCAGGCTTTTCCTGCCAAAGGATCTTCTGGCCTCTGTGGTAAGGGTGGGGGTTGGTGTGGGTCCTCTGCCTATGATTTTCCCACAAGGGAAAATTCATCCTGTGTCACAGACATGGCAGCTGCGGCCATGTGCCTCTCTCTGCTCTCTCTGCTGCCATTCTGGGAATTCATGCTCAATGTGGATCTCACCAGTCTCTGCTGTACTCCTACACTCTCCCACAGATGTGCCCATCAATGTTTAGCTGTTAGTCATTCTGGTCCTTTCCTGTTGGGGGAATGCACCCTGGGCACCTCTGCTCCACCATCTTGCCCCGCCTCTCTCTCCTTCATATTTGAAGTTTAGTTTTGCTGGACAGAGAATTCTTGGTTGACAGCTTTTATTCCTTCATCACCTTGAATATATCATTCCACTCTCTCCTGGCCTGCAGGTTTCTACTGAGAAATCTTCTAAGAGCTGTATTGGGGCTCTACTGAATGTTATAGATTCCTTTTCTCTTGCTACTTTCAGTATTCTTTCTTGATCTTTGGTTTTTGAGGATTTGACCATGATGTGCCTTGGGGTGCTGCTCCTCTTTGGATTGAATTTGATTGGTCACCTCTGAGCTTCCTGTATCTGGATGCTGTCATCTTTATCAATACTTGAGAAGTTTTCAGCCATTATTTCCTTAGATATGCTTCCTAAGTCTCCTTCTTTTTCCTCTCCTTTGGGTACACCTAGCATATGGAAGTTATTTTGCTTGAAGGTGTCCCGTAGTGACTGTAATTCTGTTTCATTTTTTTCTTATTCTTTTTTTCCTTTTACTCCTCTGATTGGGTATTTTGTAGATTCTGTCTTCAAGCTCACTGATTCTTTCCTGTGTTTGATCAAGTCTGCTGTCAGAGCTTTCTATCAAGTTTTTCCATTCAGATAGCATATTCTTTATTTCTAGAAGTTCTATTTGGTTTTAAAAATTGATTCTATTTATTTATTTACTTTATTATTATTATTATTACTATTATGATTATTATGATTATTATTTTGGCATCTGGCTGGTAGGGATCTGAACCCTTGATCTTGGAGTTACAAGGCAGTGCTCTAACCAACTGGGCTAATCAGCCAGCCCTAAAGATTGATGCTATTTCTTTGTCACATTTCTCATTTTGCTCCTGGATTGTTTTCCAAATATTATTTAATTTTCTATCTGTATTTTCTTGTGACTCCCTGAACATTTTAAAGAGGATTATTCTGAATTCTCTATCAAGACATTTCATAAATCTTCTGTTCTTCTGGGTCCATTGCTGGAACTTTGTTGGTTTCCTTTGGGGTGTCATATTTCTGTGTCCTTTCTTGATCCTTGTGTCTCTACATTGATGTCTGCACATTTGAGGAGACAGCTACCTCTTTCAGGTTTTAAAGGTGTTCTTTAGGTGGTGTTATACCTTTACTGCTCAGTATCAGAATTTTGCCTCTCATCTGTTTTTTCTGTTCTGTGGTGAATCAATAGCAACCATCACCACTTCATCACTGCACTGGAACTAATTTGCTGTCCTGCTGTGTAGTGGATTGAATTACATCTCCCCAAAACTCAATGAAGCTTGAATGGTATACCCCAACTTTTATGTATTAGAAACTTAGCCCCCACTGTGACTGTGAACAGTGTGGGAAATTCTATTATGGTAATTGTAAGGTGGGGCCTTGAAGAGGTGATTGGGTTGTAGGACCATGCAGTAGTGAATGGATTAAAAATGATGGTGAGGGGTGTTGTTCTGGGTGCTTTAAAAGGAGGAGAGTGAGCTGGCCCATGGCTCACTTGGGAGAGTGTGGTGCTGATAACACCAAGGCCATGGGTTTGGATCCCATATAGGGATGGCAAGTTGGCTCACTGGGAGAGTGTGGTGCTGACAACACCAAGTTAAGGGTTAAGATCCCCTTACTGGTCATCTTTTTTAAAAAAAGGAGAGGAGAGTCTGTCTTTCTCTCTCTCTGCTCTCTCTGCTTCCACCATCCTGCAATGTGAGACCCCTGAGTCACTGTCACCACCACCAGATGGAGTTTGGACTTCCCAGCCTCAGAAACTGTAAGCAATAAATTTCATTTTCTTTATAAGTCACCCAGTTTCAGGTATTTTGTTATATACAACATAAATGGACTAATACATGCTGTTAAGTCCCAGATTGGGGGAAACTCCTTTAGGGGACCAGTAGTTGAATGCTGTGCTTAGGCTAAATGGCTCTCTTGCTGTTGTTTCTCAGACTGGGGGAAATTTTTCATGCAAACTGGATTTTAATTGTCAGTGTTTTAGTCACTTCCAGGTCATGTGGGGTCTCCACTAACCCAACTGGACTGTGTGGAAAATCCAGTCTGGGACTGAGTCTTTCCCAGGATCTGTGCCCCCTGCAGTTCTATCACACTGACGAGTGTCCACTTTGTGGTGCCCATGCTGATCAGGAGGCAGATCAGCTGCCAATGCCGCACCCCAATGCTCCCCCGGTTGATCACCACCCCCCATGCCCTGGCACTCCAAATGTTTCCCATGGGGCAGGCCCTTCACGAGTCCCCTGCAAACACTCACAGACCTCTGGGCAAATTAGACACCCACCTCCTACTCTCTCCTCTCACCTATGAGACAGCAGATCCAGTGGCTCTGTCAGTGTACGGTGCTGTGCTTGTCCTGAAGGTGGGAGATGGCACTCTCTGAAGTGACTCCTTTCTCCTGTCAGCTGCAGCCCCTCCTTCCTGTGTGGGTGCAGGGGAAGCTTATGAGTTGCTCTGCTGGACTATGAAGTGGAATGGGGCACTCCAAAGTGAGATGTGTGTGTGTTTGTGTGTGTGTGTGTGTGTGTGTGTGTGGACACTCACACGTACTTTTTCCCCCCAACAGTCATGGCACCCTTCTGCCCTGCAGACTCCAAGGAGCTTTATGCAAAGGGCACTGCGGTGGCTTTGTCATTTCCAGGTAGCTGCTCTGTGTGCTGTGCCACACCGGCCCAGAGAATGGCTGGGACTGACTCAAGTGACCCTCTCCTGCCACTCACTGTGGCTTTCCATGCCTTCATGGACTCAGTGGGTCTGCCCTCCTCTTCCCCCAATTTCCAGTGGTCTCAAGATGGCAGTTTTTGTGTTTTAATGGTTGTAAGTTGATCTCCTGTGGGGGGCATGGAGAGCAATGCTGGGAACCATCTATTCCACCATCTTGATGGTATCACTCTAAGGTTTTGTTTTTGTTTGTTTGCTGTTTTACTGTGCAGTAATTTTAAATTAATATGTGGTAAAATGTGTCAATCTTTCCTTTTCAGTTTCTGGATAAATATCACTTAATATAAGAAAAACGTTTATTTATTGATTGATTTTCCCCACTAAGTTTATTAATATTATTATTTTTTTTACATTCTATAATGTTGTTGTGGAGCAGCTGGGTGGAGGGGGAGAGGGGAAAGGGGAAGGAAATGAGGTGGGAGAGGGTGGAAGGGGGAGGGGCAGAGTTGAGGCCTGTGACACCCCCGTCATTCATGCTGGGGACACCAGGGGGCTTCCAGCGGTGGCCCAGTCATTGCTGAGCTGGGTGCAGATGTCAGAGGGGTGTAGCTGAAGCCCTCACTTCCCACTGCCCCAGCTTGGGAGCCTGGGGTGCTTCCTGTGGCGACTCAGTGGTGGTCGCTGCCTGGTCGTGGGTGCTTGTGGGCCGTGGCCGAGGCCCAAGACCTCCCATCCTTGGGACTGGTGGCGGGTGTCAGGGGGCACGGCTGAGGCCCCCAGCCATTCCCACTCGCTGCTGGCTGTCCTCCCAAATGCTGGCGTATTTTCAGGGTTTTGTGCGAGCAGTGGGGCTAGCCAGGAAAGTCCTGGAAATGCAAAGGGGCTGCAAGAAGGTGCGCATGTGGGAACATGAGTGCTTTGTGCTGCCAGCATTGGAGGAGTTCACAGACCAGGGCACAGGGACGCTCATCACAATTCTGTAGAATAAAATGTGACATGTGCAGGGACCCTCCCAGTGAAGGGTGATGCGGTGGGTGAGGTAGAGCAGGAAGCATCTCTTGGAGCAGGTGGCCTTTGAGAGGGGTTTTCAGAACGGGCAAGGTTTCCGCTTGCAGAGATGAGGGTGAAGCATTCCAGGAGAGGACGGTGTGTGGACGAGCCCCAGAGTGGAGAACTCGCAGACCCGAAGGCTGGGCTTGGCTGGTGCGGAGGAGACGCATGGCGGAGTGCAGAGAATCCAGCCCAGGAAGGGGCGCTGGCAGCGCGTCATGAAGGGCCGCAGTGGCCGGTGTAGCGCTCTGAACGTTACTGTGACCCGACAGAGAGGTCCTGGATGACTCTCCTTTGGATTTGCTATGGCGTGCCTGATTGGGAGCTGGAGTGACAGATAACGGCATCTGTCTGTCTGTCTGCCTCTCTCTCTCTTTTAAATATAGACTCCTTTTTAGAGCAGTTTTAGGTACATAGAAAAATTAAGGAGAAAGTACAGAGAGTCCCCTCAGACTCCCTGCACCCACACATGCACAGCCTCCCCAGTTATCAACGTTCCCCACCAGGGCGACATTAGTTGCAATCTGTGACCCTATGTTGACCCACCATCATCACTCAAAGTCCATAGTTGACATGAGGGTCACTCTTGCTGTTGCACATTCTCTGGGTTTGGACAAATGCATAATGACATGTACCCACGTTTACAGTGTCATGCCGAGCAGTTTCACTGCCCTAAAAGTCCTCTGTGCCCCACCTGTCCATCCCTGCCTCCCCCCACCCCTGCGACCACTGATCTTTTTCTCTTCCCATAGTTTTGCCTTTTCCATTCTTTTTTCGATGGCTCAAGTGCAGTAGTGAGAAGGGGGTAAAGAGTAGAGCAAGGAGTTTGATCTGAGACTGACTGTGCACAACTGAGGTAACTCACCACTCCAGACCAGACATATTGCCCTTTCCAGAATGTGCTAGAGTTGGGATCATACAGTATGTAGCCTTTTCAGATGGCTTCCTTCACCTACTAATACGCATGTAAGGTTCTTCCATGTGTTTTCATGGTTTGGGAGCTCATTCTCATTTTTTCTTAGCGCTGAACGACATTCCATTGTCCGGGTGTACCACGGTGTGTCTATTCACTCACCGAAGGACGTCTCAGTTGTTTCCAGGTTTTGGCAACTATGAATAAAGCTGATTTAAACATGCATGTGCAGGTTTTTGTGTGGATATAAGTTTTCAGCTCGTTTGGATAAATACCAAGGAGCACAAGTGCTGGATCATAAGCGTCCATCTCTTTTATTCAGGAAGATCCCAATTTCCTGTGTTAACGGAAGGTGGGGGTAATGGGAGGTTTCCCACGCAGAGAGGCTTAGGAATGACGGAACCGGATGCCAAGGCTTGTAAGAGACAGTGCTATGGAGAACTTAAAATAACTGAAAATGAAGAAATACTGCTTTGAAAAACCCTTGATCAATGACTCTAATACCAAATAATTTTATATTTCAAACTGTTTACCTTTTGAAAATAAAATTGCAAAAATAAATACTTTTCCAACTGGCGAGAATTTTCCAACACCCACATACCTGTCACAACGTGCCGGTCATCCCACCTGGCCCTGCATTTGCCACAGGTTTCTGTCGGGCATACTTTAATGGTAGGTATTCGTCTGCATTAATTAAGGGTGAAAAATTGCAGCCCAGTTATCAAGTGACCCGATTTAGCAAGCAGCTGTCTTCTGCTTGGTTGACAAAGGAGTCAACTCATGTTTGCAGTTGGGCTGGCATGACCTGTGGCAAATCCTTCAAGATTTCCATCTACCAAGACAGCTCTGTCTTCGCTGAGAGACACGTTTCCGCCAGAATAACTTGGGCCTGGAGAGCAAGATGGGAAGTGGGGTGCTCACCTGGTTCAAAACACGGGGCTCTCGGTCTCCGTGGCTGGCCACGTCTATTCCCTGGTGACTCTGTGCATTCCTCAGAAGCTGACTTCCTCCTTGGGTTTCCTGGAGAGTGAGAGGTACACGCTGGGCCTTTGGGAAACACGTGTGACTCAAGACACAGGTGACCGTGTGTGCCACAGCAGCCCATGGAAACTGGCTGCTGACTCTTCATGGCTCGCATCCTCCTGTGTATCACCGGGGCTGCTGGTTCTCTGGGGCTTGTGGCTGGCCTCCTGGGACTGACGTGGCTGGGGTACTGGGGCCACCGAGGAAGTTCTTGGGGAGAAGCACAACTGTCACTGGGGAGCTCTGCTTTTCCTGGCCAGTCTCACCACTTTAGTGCCCGTGTCCTACATGCCCATGCCACTGTGCAGAGGTCCTGGGGCTCTGACCTCCCCACCTACGTGTCCCAGTGGGGATACGGCAATGCCATGTTTAGCGGTTGGATTGGTGGATTTTCCCTTTTGACTGGACGTCTTCTTTTGATCATGTCACAGCTTTATGCCAACAGATTGGCTGAGAAACCAACCTCTTTGCCTCCAAAACCAGGCTTTTTGAGAAAAGTGCCTTGTGGTAAAGTAGACTTTGTTTGAACATGGACCATTGATCTCAAGCTTCCATACAGTGTTTCCAGTGCAGGGCTTGTTCTGCTCATTTTCTAGAAACTGAATTTCTTTCTCGCCTCATCTCAACCTTCTTGTTTCTCCCACCATGGATTGGCCTGATTCTATCCTCTTGCTGCTCTCCATTAAATATCAACTAAAAAGTTGCCTGGATGGGGTGAATTTATGCTGAATTTTCCTACTTCAAAATCAAGTATCACACTTGACTTTGAAAAGTCCATTTATCCTGTGCCTGCAAATGTTCCCATGCCATCATTAACACGGGAGGTGCAAAGGCGATGTTGAAAACCATCGGCGCTGGTAGCATGTTAGGAAATGGGAAGGTACGGCACTGCTGCCTTAGTTGTAGCAGTCTTGATGCAAACTTTATCTGTAATCACTGAAGAGTTAGTGTTTTGTTTTTTTAAAGTACTGATAATTCCTTCAGGTATTTAAAGTGATTGTGCTTTAGGTAGAAGTGGGAAGACTCTAGTTAGGAATGATTTCCAGCAGTTGGTCCCCGGGGACTTGTTCCAAATGCACATTCCAAGCTCACAGTTGCTGAATCAGAAACGCTGGACTGGAGCCCAGGACATCGTGTTGTACCAAGCCCTCCAGGGGATGCGGATGCACACTGAGGTTGAGAAGCCCTGCTTTGCAGAGACTGTAGGCCTGGCAGGAAGCAGATAGGCCTTTGGGATCTGAGGTAGTCTCCAACAGGTCATCACACATGAGATCATCAAGTGTGTAATCAGGAGTGTCAGAAACCATCTCTGCTATGTCAGTCAGTTTTAATCAGGAAAACTCTGGGGGTCTCAAACAGGGAGGATTTAATACAGGGAATTAGGTGCTGGAAGAATGGGCTGACTGGGGGAATGAAGGTCAAAGAACATGGCTACTGGCTTTCAGGAGATCAGGGGGTTGCTGAAATTGCAGGAGACCAGAGTGCTACGGGTTAAATGTATTCCCCAAAAGTTCATGTATTGGAAACTTGACCCCTATTGTAACAGTGCTGAGTATAGGAAATCCAATTGTGATATTTGAAAGGTGGGGCCTTTAAGACATGATTAGATTGTGAGGGCTGTACCCTTGTGAATGAATTGAGCTGTTCATGGAGTAAGAGATGCGGTTCTGATGGCTCTACAAGGAGAGCAAGTGAGCAGGTCAGCTCTCTCTTGCTTAGCCCATTCTTGCCATGTGACACCCTGGTCACCACGGGACCCTGTAGAGTTCCCACACAGAAGGCAGCCCTCAGAAGATGTGCTCCCTGGACCGTGGACTTCTCAGCCTCCAATTCTTTAAGAAATGAATTTCATTTCTCTATAAATTACCTAGTTTCAGATATTCTGTTATGAACAACAGAAATGGACTAGCACAAACAGCCTGTGTTCCTGGCTGCCTGTATGACTGGTGCAGGGGGTTCACGGGAATGCTCGGAGGGCAGGGGAGAGTGACCAAGCAGACAGGATGAGCCTGAATTAACACCAGATAACCGTGCAGGCCGTATGTGAGGGATTCTTTGTGGGTTTCCACCCCCTCCCTACAAACACAATCACACCTCACAGGAGTGGCCGCCGGCAGCCATGGTCATTCATTCACGTAGGAGATGTTTATTGAGTGTCTTCTGTGTGCCAACTTTGTTCCACATGACCCTGCTTTTCTGGCCACAGCCTAGGAGTAGGCTCTGACCAGAGCTGGACGTATCTAATCTTTCCTGAGAGACTGGGAATTGGGGAGGTAAGTCATATATACAATACAGGAGAACTTGGTCAATGTCCGTGAACTTCTTCTATTGCCCAGGATCATGGATAAGGAATGGAAATATAAAAAAATATTCTTCTTTGGAGACTGTATTAGTCTGTTGGTTCTTTTAAAAAATTTTTTATTAGTCTGTTTTTGCTTTTAACAAAGTACACTGAACTAGGTGATTTATTTTATTTATTTATTTATTTTAAAGATGACTAGTAAGGGAATCTTAACCCTTGACTTAACCCATGCTCTCCCAGTTGAGCCACGGGCCAGCCAAACTGGGTGATTTCTAAAGAAAATGAAATTTATTGCTTACAGTTTCTGAGGCTCGGAAGTCCAAAGTCCGTCTGGTGGTGGTGAAAGTGACCCAGGGGTCACATTGCAAGATGGTGGAAGCAGAGAGAGCACAGAGAGAGAAAGACAGGCTTTCCTCTCTCTTCTTTTAAAGCCCTCAGAAACACACCCCTGACCACTACTTTTAATCCATCCACCACTGCACGGCCCTCCAATCCAGTCACCTCTTCAAGGCTCCACCTTCCAATAACTGTAACAGGATTTCCCACCCTCTTACCAGTTACAGTGGGGGCTAAGTTTCTAATACATAAAACTTAGGGGGCACAATTCAAGCTGCAGGGAGTTTTGGGGGGACATAATTCAATCCGCTACAGAGACTGATTCGACTTCTCCTTATGTTCTGTGAAGTACCCCAGGATTCCTGTAATAGGTGCCGTTTAGTTTGTTTACTTCTCTGGCTTAGGCCAGGGTTTCGCAAACAGGCACTGTTGGCATTTTGGGCTGGATAATTCTTAGTGGTGGGAGCTGTCCTTTGCCTGTCCTTTCAGAAGTTGTTTAGTAACATCCCTGGCCCCTGTACACTAGACGCCTGTACCAACCCCACCCCCTAAGCAGTAGCAACAAAAAATGTCTGCAGACATTGCCAGATGTCCCCTGGGGGGACAAAAATCATTCCAGTTGAGAACCACTGACAGCCTAACTCAAGTTGGTTTGGCTTATTTGTAATTAAGAGTCTCAACGTCCCTTGCATGCCCCAGAGATTCTGGGAGACACGATTCTCTTACTCAGGAGGGTCTCAAAATTGACTGGGCAGTAACTTTTCCATCTAAAACACTCCAGCCATATTTCGGTCTGAGGGTGACATTCACAGCAATTCCTGTCGAGGATCCGAGGGGTCATGATTCTCAAGCAGGAGCAAGGGCTGCCGCTCTGAAAGTGGAAGCAAGTCCTGATATGGGGACTCACAGGGCAGCTTCTGCCACTGCCAGTAGGGCCCGAGGCAGCCTTGCAGCCATGCACCGCCATTTCATGGCCCTGCCACACCTCCCTGTGCGGTGACAGGCTTCTTCCCGGGGGCTCTTTTCTGGCCACAGGTCTGCATTGTTGGGTGAACAGAGTGACCTCACAGAATTCTGCCGACTCCACCAAAGCTGGCCTTGGGGACTGCACCCCACTCCCAGCCCTCACTCTGCCGGGGCTGGTCTCCTCCCTTCTCCCCAGTGGTACAGCCACCGCACCCCAGAATGCCTTGCAGCCCCCTCTGCCTGCAAAGCCAGTCCTGCTAAGCAGCAGGTACACTAAAGGAAAAGTAAAACCTCATTAGCTAGATTGTTCCTAGAAAATTCATGTAGGATCCTGAAGATTGCTATGATTCTAGGACTTCATACATTGTGTATCTACTATCACATCCTAATATTTTGCAGGTGAAATAAAAGGATGCTCGGCCAGCATTGTTCATGAAGGAGAAGTGAAAACCATTAAATATCTATGGATAGAAGATTGGGTATATAAATGATGGTAACAGTCCAGGTGGTAGCAGTGGCGAGGGTGGCAGTAGCACAAACAAAAATGCGTCGAGAGCTTCGCATGTGCCATGAAGTGTTGAAGAACTTTACGTGTCATTTCATTTAGTCTCTCAGCAATCTTATGCAGACAAAACAATTACTACTCCAGTTCTGCAAATGGAGAAAGCGAGGGACAGAGTTAAGCAGCCAAGAGGACACGTTCGTGGCTGTTGAAGATCCCAAGCTCCGCCCTATGTCGGGGTCTGGTGCCCTTTCACTTCATGCACGTGCCAGCAGGAAACACCACAGACCCCGGCCGTGGGTGGCGCTGGGGTGCAGGCCACCGCTGCTTGTCAGAGGGTTTTGCAGGTTATATAACCGTGGGTCTGCTTGCTACGCTTCATTTACAACATTAACGTGGGATTTCTTTTTTTAATATTTATTATTAGCGTATTCATTCTTACAAATCGTGATATTTCTTTATGCCCTTTGCGTGACCTATTCCTTCCCAAACACTTCCCTCCTCCCTAACATGGGATTTCCATTTTCTACCGCATATTATACAAATGAGCCCTGAATGTTGTCTGTGGCTTCGAAACTAGAAGTTTACATCCCAGGACCTCTGAATTCAGCATGGAATGACGACCCCAGCAAGACCTCCGTCTTGCACAGTTTGGGAGAAACCTGGGCCCATCTTGGGAAGCGTTTCTGTATCAGAACAGAGAGAGCCACGTACATTGTATATCTAGATAACTCCATTCCCAGGGATGTCATTATTCGGTCCTTCTGTCCCTGACATGTGACAGTTCTTCAGATTCCCGCCCTGACTTCAAACACTCAGCATAATATTGCTTCTCTCCGAGGCTTTCTCAAATAGCTCTGTGACTTGCAGCCCCTTTGACTCTAAGGCATTGGTCTCAACCAGGGATGACTTTGTCCCCACCCCACCCCAGGGGACATTGAACAATGTCTGGAGACCTTTTTGGTTATCACAACTTGGGGGGTGCTACTGGCATCTAGTTTGTGGGGATCAGGGAAGCTGCTAAACATCCCATCAGGCACAAGACAGCCCCCATAAGAATTCTCTGGCCCCAAATGTCAATAGTACCAAGGTTGAAAGACCTGCTCTAAGCCAAGGCTGAAGCCAAACGTTTTTACATTTACTGTTTCTGTTTCCACTGTGGCATAGCCAGCATTTGAACACGGCCAGTTTGATCCCAAGCCCACTGGGAACCAAGTGCACGGGAGTTCCACTCAGCTGTTAATACGCATGAAATGAAAGTATATGAACTAACAGGAAAATGTGCAGGGTGTGTGTGTGTGTGTGATATAGGATTAAGTGCATAATTGCTTCCATGCTGTGATCTCATTTCTGTAAAAATGTGCATGTGTGTATATCTTAAAAAGAGTGGAGAAGAAATTTGTGCCCCCAAATTAAGAGTGGATATATCTGCGAGGTGGAATTCAAGGGCTGTGTGTGTGTGTGTTCAATTCCGAGTCGTTCTTTCATTATTTATTTTAACTGACAAAAATTTTATGTATAACATGTTGTTTTGAAATATGTATAACTTGTGGGATGGCTAACAGGAGGTAAGTAACATAGGCCTCACCTCACATATTTATCACTTTTTCTGTGTGGTGAGAACCCAAAATCTACTCTCAGTGATTTTCCTGTTTCTTTTTTTGTGGCTGGTGGGCACTGGCATCCAACCCTTGACCTTGGTGTTGTAACATCCCGTTCTAAGCAGCTGAGCTAACTGGCCCGCCCCCTGTCAGTGATATTTAAGAATACAACCTGTTGTTATTAACTATAGTCACCGCGTTGTACAGTAGACAGATGTCTTGAACTGATTCGTCCTAACCGAAATCTTGTGCTCTTTGACCAACATCCCCACCCCGACTCCCCAGCCTCTGGTGACCACCATTCTACTCTCCACTTCCATGAGTTCCACTTTGTTAGATTCCACAGATGAGTGAGATTGTGCAGAATTTGTCTTTCTGTACCTGGCTTATTTCACTTCACATAACGTCTTCACGTTTATCCGCGTTGTTGCAAATGACAGGATTCACTTCTGTCTTTCAGGCTGACTAGTAGCCCATCGTGCGTGTACACCACGTTTTCCTGGTCCATTCCTCTGCTGATGGATGCTTCTGTTGTTTCCATATCTCAACTATTGTGAACAATGCTGCAGTGAACATGGGAGTGCAGGTGTCTCTTTGATGTAACGGTTTGAAGAGTTTTAGTAAACTGCATTATCGTGGGACCCCGACCACATTCCAGCTCTAGAACGTGCCTGTCCCCCCAAATGTCTCCTAGTGCCCCCTCGAGCTCAGTGCTCCCTCCACTCCCAGCACCAGGCCATCACTGCTCGGTTTCTGTCTGTGTCATGCTGCCTTTTCTAGAAGATTCTTAGAAAGGGATCATGACTCTGGAGTCTTCTTGTGGGTTTTCTACAGAGACAATCATGTTGCCTTTGAGAAATTATCGTTTTGCTTCTTCCTTTTTCATCCTTCCACCTTCAATTTCTTTTCATTCTCTTTGTGTCTGTTTAGTGGTTACCATTAAATTTTTAACATATTTATTCACCTAAAATCTAAAGACGATGAATGGCCCACAATAAGCAAGGGCATTAAAAAGCTTTGGCCCTGATTATCCCTCTCCTACTTTACACGTTATATGTGAACGTGGAACACAGACACTTACAAATTATAATCAGTGCTGGTTTAGATTTACCAGCATATCAGTTTCTTTGCTCATCATTGCTTCTGGATCCAACCTCATTCCCGATTCAATTATTTTCTTTTCCAAGTGTCTCTTTTCTGTAAGTTCTTGATGTGAAACTGCCTTCATTTTGTCCTTATTCTTGAGTGATCGGTTAGTAGATATAGAAATTACTGGTCTATTATTACTTTCCTTCAGCACTTTGGAGATTCCATTTTTCATTGACATTGACATTGCCACATGTCCCCTAGGAAACGAAGCAAAATCACCTCCAGTAGGCCACCGAGTTAAAGGCAGCCACTGACCCAGGCACATAAATGCTGTGCTGTATTGAGCTTATTCAGTTTTAGTTGATAAAGTTTTTCTCACAATCCTCTCAACATACCATAACATCCATTAGTCTGGGTCATTGACTACATTTAGCCCAGTGGTTTTCAATTGGGGGCAATTTTGGAAAAGGCCACGTGGAAAAGTCTCAACATTTCTGTTTGTTGCCACTGAGAGAAGAGGGGATGCTACTGTCATCCAGTTGGTAGAGGCCCCTGATGCTGCAAACATCCTCCAGTGCCCCGTAGAGCCTCCCTACCCCCAGAAGAACTCAGCCCAAGACGTCCATAGCGCTGAGTTTAAGAAACCACGCTCCAACCTAACCAAATATAAGGTCTTAAAGATCTCTAAGCCCTAAACATGACTATAATATTCTCCTGTGTGTACATGTGAGCTTATTCTAAACTTTCATTCATCTTGGAGTTGGTTGTGTTTCTTGATGCGGACCTGAATTATACCAGTACTTTCCCTGCCTCTGAATTTTGACAGTGTGTGTATAGAAGATATTCGCCTCCAGATTTCAGCAAGTAAAAAGCTTCAAAGAAAGGAATAGATTTGCAGATTGGAGCAGAAGAGGAGAATACGAGAATAAGCTTTAGACACGCCCTGAGACACCAAATGAATATGTTTTATTTCAAATGAGTAGATGATGAAAATAATATTATGTGTAGGTAGCAAATTTCTTCAAAAAAGCTATTGGCAGCCTTTCCAAAAAGTAAAAGACCTCCATTCAGATCTCTGATTTTGAACATTTGGACATAACCATGTGTCTCTCTTGATTCAGACATTTTGTTAAACATGCCTCACATAAACAAGCTGGCACTTAGGACTGAGAGGGTGGCAGTTATGATTCCTAGTGGAAATACATAGGTGCAGCGTTTCTTTTTCAGCATTTCTTTTCCTACCAGAAAGTTACGTGGAAAGTCAAGGGTGGTTTGGCCACAAAAGTCCATGGCAAAATTCCAGGTCACTGAACTAACCGTGCAAACAGAGCTGAAGAAAAGAAAGAAGGCAGAGATGTTGTAACACGACCGAATAAAATATTGATATGGGTCCTGAGTGCGGCTGAGCCCAAAGGCTATGGAGCTGAACAGCAGGACTGATGACTTTATCATACTAGCCAAAAATATCAGGGTCCGCCCATACTCAATTTCACTTGAAATGGTCCAGTTCGAGTTGAGAGTGCTGTGCACTTGCACATCAGTTACTGAACCAGAGATATTAAGTATTTGAAAATAAAAAGCATCCCAAAGTCTAATGAACACAACGGGAACAACCTTGCTGTCAAATTCCCATATGCGCCAGGATCTGCTTTTTGCAAGGATTATACCGAAAACCCATGACACAAAGCTGAAAAGGAGGCCAATCAGTTTGTAGTGCAGCTGCTTCATCTCAGAGACTGAAGAGGAGGCAGAGTCATCATGAAGTCAAGCCAGGAACACCCAGGAGGGAAAAAAAATAGATTGCATCAGCCACGGTTTAGAGCGCTAAATATTTGTGTCCTCCTTCTTGTCTGAAAGTGTATTTAAGTATTCTACACACGTATTGGCCTTCAATTAGTGTTCTACATATTTTAGATAATAATAAAACAATCCATGACCATGGTGGCAATATCAATTTGTAAGACAGTTTTTGGAGTACAATATGACAACATCTTTCAAAAGTTGAAACGTTCATATTTCTTATTCAGCAGTTCCAATTCCAGGACTTAGTACTAAGATATGTATACATTTGCAAAAACAAATGTAAACAGATGTTAGTTGCAGCACCATTTGCAATAGGGAAAAATTGCAAATAACAAATGTCTATGAGTAGAGGAAAGCCTAAAATAAACGATGGGACCTGCAAGATTACAGTGGAATATTACACGGCTATCGCCAAGAATGAGTTAATCTATATGAACTGTCTGAAGAATCCTTTGTATTATATCAACAAAGAAAAACAATAACACATAAGGTATGACCATTTGTGACAAAAGAAAACACATCTGATTTTCTTGATCTATACAAATAGATATGGATGTGCTTTTTTTTTAGAACTTTAGAAGATGCATACAAAATGTGTAATTCTAGGGAGATCATTTGGTTAGTGTGACAACTTTCATTCTTATTTGCATATTTCTCTATAATTTGTATGTTTTTAATGAAAGGCATACATAGTTTTATAATTAAAAATGGAATGAACATGACCTTGGAGATCTACATGTTAAGCACAACAAACCACGCCTGTTTACATTTCTTACCCATCACTTGCTCACAATTTCACTTTTAGATATTGGCTTCTTTGGGGTGCAACTTTTTTTTTTTTTTGTGGCTGGTCACAGGCATCTGAACCCTTGACATTTATCAACACCAGGCTCTAACCAACTGAGCCGGCCGGCCAGCCTGCAACTTTAGAATATCCTAATGTATTTTACATAAAGCAAATATCTTCTATGAAGCAAAATTTACATCGTGAACCAACTTATTTGGATCTCTTGTCAATTGGAATTGTTGGCAATAAGTGGCAAGGACGATCAGAAGATTATAACCCTGGAGCTTCCCCATGTTGCTCTGCAGAAAGGAGTGGGGTGATCTGCTCAGTCACCAGGTGTGTGGAGAATGTAGGCAGCTCCCCATGCGGAAGACTTCAGGGGACTCCAAACTGTATCTCCTTGCTGGGAAGCCTGATATTTCTAACACCGTATTCCACTGTCCCCCAGTCTCCTTTCTAATTGCATGAAGGCAGCAGTTTTACCTCTCAGGAAGTCACGCTAGCACAGTGGGCTTGGGCTTGACTGCAGGGTGACTAACTCACTATCTAGGAGGACTTCCTTGCCAGTGGAGGTCTGCGGGAGTGGCCACAGGATCAGTGAGCTTTGACGGAGGGTATCAGGATGGGGATGTGGTGGTCTGCAGCAAAATGTGCCAGCTCAGGGACGCTATGGCGCTGTCCATGTGGAAAGCAGTGGGGTGGGTGTGGATATGTTTTTCCTAAAGACCAAATTTGAGAGACTCATATACCTTATTTACAATATTTAACCTTGAGCCTTGTACAAGAATTCACACATTCAGAAGATTAGTAAATAGTTTTCATAGCAGTAGGAAATTTTGAACCAGGAGGAAAAATGTCCCCAAAGAAAGAAATGAGGCCTCTGTAGTGAAAGAGGGACTGTTAGGGAGAGTTCGGGCTCTGAACACCGGCCAACAAATCCCTGGCTCTCACAAGATGTTGCTTCCATGCTTGCCCTGTGCTTTGTATAGATCAGGCCCCATTCTAAACACTTTCTGAGTTCTAGTACCTTCAGTTCTCGTGACAGCTCAATGATGCATGTACAATTGTGATCCCCATTTTATAGATGAGGGAGCTGAGCCCAGATGAACATGGCAAAGCTAGACTCCCGAGTCATCACTGGCAGACACAGTGCTTTCTGGCCCTCTCCATAGTGGATGGCATTTGTTCACATCAAAAGAGTATCACAAAATAGAGAAATTCCATGTCAATTGTAATAATAGCCATCTGTGGCCTTCTCTGTGTCCTGTAAAAAGATAAAAGTGAAGCAAGTCTCAATAAATTCAAAAAAATTGGAATTATCCCATGTATCTTCTCAGACCACAATGGATTAAAACTAGAAATTAATAACAAGCGAAACTCTGGAAACTATACAAACACATGGAAATTAAACAGCATTCTACTTAATGACATATGGGTCCAAGAAGAAATCAAGCAGGAAATCAAAAAATTTATTGAAACTAATGAAAACAATGATACATCATACCAAAACCTGTGGGATACTGCAAAAGCAGTATTGAGGGGGAAATTTATTGCATTAAACGCTCACTTCAGAAGACTGGAAAGATGGCAAGTGAACAACCTAACACTTCACCTTAAAGAACTAGAAAAACAAGAACAATCCAAACCTAAAGTTAGCAGACGGAAAGAAATCATTAAGATCAGAGCAGAACTGAATGAAATTGAAAACCAAAAAACAATTCAAAAGATCAACGAATCAAAAAGTTGGTTTTTTGAAAAGATAAATAAAATTGACAAACCATTAGCATGGCTAACAAAAAAAAGAAGAGAGAAGACTCAAATAACAAAAATTAGAAATGAAAAAGGTGATATTACAACTGATTCATCCTGAAATCATTCGAGACTACTATAAACAACTATACGCCAACAAATTTGAAAATCTGGAGGAAATGGATAAATTTCTGGACACACACAAGCTCCCAAAACTGAACCATGAAGACGCAGAAAATTTGAACAGACCAATAACAATAAAGGAGATTGAAGCTGTTATCAGAAGGCTCCCAACAAAGAAAAGCCCAGGACCAGATGGATTCACAGCAGAATTTTACCAAACATTCAAAGAGGAATTGACACCGATTCTTTACAAACTATTACAAAAGATTGAAACGGACGCAAATCTCCCAAACTCATTCTATGAAGCAAACATCATCCTGATACCAAAATCAGGTAAAGATATAACCAAAAAAGAAAACTACAGGCCAATATCCTTGATGAATATAGATGCAAAAATCCTCACTAAAATACTAGCAAACAGAATACAGCAACACATACGTAAAATTATTCATCACGATCAAGTGGGATTCATCCCAGGGATGCAAGGTTGGTTCAACATACGCAAATCAATAAATGTGATACACCATATTAATAAACTCAAACACAAGGACCATAGGATCATCTCTATAGGTGCTGAAAAAGCATTTGATAAAGTTCAGCACTCATTCATGACAAAGACCCTCTATAAGTTAGGTATAGAGGGAAAGTATCTCAACATAATTAAAGCCATATATGCCAAACCCACTGCCAATATCATCCTGAATGGGGAAAAGCTGAAAGCTTTTCCTTTAAGAACAGGAACTAGACAAGGATGCCCACTCTCACCACTCCTATTCAACATAGTGTTGGAAGTACTAGCCAGAGCAATCAGA
This sequence comes from Cynocephalus volans, assembly GCF_027409185.1. Lineage (NCBI taxonomy): Eukaryota > Metazoa > Chordata > Mammalia > Dermoptera > Cynocephalidae > Cynocephalus > Cynocephalus volans. The sequence goes on from NC_084479.1 coordinate 2,748,489, forward strand.
GAAGAGAAGGAAATAAAGGGCATCCAGATTGGAAAAGATGAAGTCAAACTGTCCCTGTTTGCAGATGACATGATCCTATATATCGAACAGCCTAAAACCTCTACAAAAAAACTCTTGGAATTGATAAATGATTTCAGCACAATAGCAGGATACAAAATCAACACACAAAAATCAGTAGCATTTCTTTTCTCCAATAGTGAACATGCAGAAAGAGAAATCAAGAAAGCCTGCCCATTTACAATAGCCACCAAAAAATTAAAATACTTAGGAATTGAGTTAACCAAGGAGGTTAAAAATCTCTATAACGAGAACTACAAACCACTGCTGAGAGAAATTAGAGAGGATACAAGAAGATGGAAAGATATCCCATGCTCTTGGATTGGAAGAATCAACATAGTGAAAATGTCCATACTACCCAAAGTGATATACAAATTCAATGCAATCCCCATCAAAATTCGAAAGACATTTTTCTCAGAAATGGAAAAAACTATTCAGACATTTATATGGAACAATAAAAGACCACGCATAGCCAAAGCAATGCTCAGCAAAAAAAATAAAGCTGGAGGCATAACACTACCTGACTTTAAGCTATACTACAAAGCTATAATAACCAAAACAGTATGGTACTGGCATAAAAACAGACACACTGACCAATGGAATAGAATAGAGAATCCAGAAATCAACCCACACACTTACTGCCATCTGATATTTGACAAAGGCACCAAGCCTATTCACTGGGGATGGGACTGCCTCTTCAGCAAATGGTGCTGGGATAACTGGATATCCATATGCAGGAGAATGAAACTAGATCCATACCTCTCGCCGTATACTAAAATCAATTCAAAATGGATTAAGGATTTAAATATACACCCTGAAACAATAAAACTTCTTAAAGAAAACATAGGAGAAACACTTCAGGAAATAGGACTGGGCACAGACTTCATGAATACAACCCCAAAAGCACGGGCAACCAAAGGAAAAATAAACAAATGGGATTATATCAAACTAAAAAGCTTCTGCACAGCAAAAGAAACAATTAAAAGAGTTAAAAGACAACCAACAGAGTGGGAGAAAATATTTGCAAAATATACATCTGACAAAGGATTAATATCCAGTATATATGAGGAACTCAAACAACTTTACAAGAAGAAAACAAGCAACCCAATTAAAAAATGGGCAAAAGAGCTAAGTAGGCATTTCTCTAAGGAAGATATCCAAATGGCCAACAGACATATGAAAAAATGCTCAACATCACTCAGCATCCGGGAAATGCAAATCAAAACCACACTGAGATACCATCTAACCCCAGTTAGGATGGCTAAAATCCAAAAGACTATGAACGATAAATGCTGGCGAGGCTGTGGAGAAAAGGGAACTCTTATACATTGTTGGTGGGACTGCAAAATGGTGCAGCCTCTATGGAAAATGGTATGGAGGTTCCTCAAACAATTGTAGATAGGTCTACCATACGACCCAGCTATCCCACTGTTGGGAATATACCCAGAGGAATGGAAATCATCAAGTCGAAGGTATACCTGTTCCCCAATGTTTATCGCAGCACTCTTTACAATAGCCAAGAGTTGGAACCAGCCCAAATGTCCATCATCAGATGAGTGGATATGGAAAATGTGGTACATCTACACAATGGAATACTACTCAGCTATAAAAACGAATGAAATACTGCCATTTGCAACAACATGGATGGACCTTGAGAGAATTATATTAAGTGAAACAAGTCAGGCACAGAAAGAGAAATACCACATGTTCTCACTTATTGGTGGGAGCTAAAAATTAATATATAAATTCACATACACACACACACACAAAACCGGGGCGGGGGGGGGGGGGAAGAAGATATAACAACCACAATTATTTGAAGTTGATACGACAAGCAAACAGAAAGGACATTGTTGGGGGGGAGGGGGGAGGGAGAAGGGAAGGAGGTTTTGGTGAAGGGTAGCAATAATCAGCCACAATGTATATCGACAAAATAAAAATTAAAAAAAAAAAAAAGAAGAAGAAGAAGAAGAAAAAAAAAATTCAGTCATACGTATTTCATATATATTCTTAAATTTTTACAATAATGCATATCACTATAATCTGTACAATAATTTAATGAAGCACTTTATTCCAGATATAGTTCTTATACATGTTTCTTCATTTTAATAAAGGCTATTTTAATATGCAAAAAAAAAAAAAGATAAAAGTGACCCTCAAATGATAGCAGCATATGGGAAAGTGCAAATGCACACTTGCCTCCTTGTCTCCTCTATCCATTTGACTGTAGACCTTTTAAAAACTAGTACTTTTATTTAAAATAATCATGATTACAATAAATATATATGCACATATATAAATGTTAGTGAGGATGCGGAGGTTGCTGTGCCTTGCTGGTGGGAATGTGAGATGGTGCAGCTGCTGTGGTGAACGGTCCAGCAATTCCTGAAAGGCTGCAACCTAGAGGCAGCACATGATGCAGCAACCGCACTGCTGGTGCACAGCGCAGAGAGCTGCAGTCGGCCCCGAGCGGCTGTGTGCACCCCCGTGCTCACTGCACTATTCACAATAGACAAAATGTGGGACCAACCAAATGCCCATCGATGTATGACTGGCTAACCAAAAGAGGTCTACACATACATGCAATGGAGTGTTACTCGGCCTTACAAGGAAGGAGATTCTGACCACGCTACAACGAGGACGAACCTTGAGGACATTTTGCTGAGTGAGATGAGCCAGGCACAAAAGGACAAATACTGTCTGATTGCACCCATATGAGGTACCCAGAGGAGACAGATCTATGGAGACAGTCAGTTGAATGGGTGTTGCCAGGGACTGCAGGAGGCAGGAATTGGGGACCGAGTTTCAGCTGGGGAAGATGAAAAAGTTCTGGAGGTGATGGAGGTGATGGTTGCACAGCCACTAAATGTACTTAATGCCACTGAAGTGTACACCTAAACATGGGTAAGATGGTAAATTCTATGTTATGTGTGTTTTCCACAATAAAAAGTATCACAAAAAAGCAGATACTATATAAAGAGAGAAGATGCATTCAGGTTTAGAGGAATGACACCCTGTGGTTGGCGATATTATCACTGTTTTTCTCAGACACAAATCAACCATTGACTTTCCCACACTCACACTCAGTCGCATGACTGCTGTCATGTAAAGTAAGCTGTGATGATGGAGATGACACTACCCAGAGCTGTGAATTATCATCTACATTCCTAGTGACACTCAGGCGGCCTCAGTTAAAAACGCCAAGAGCACAGAGTCTAGAAGATCATGCTAGAAATGTGATGATGGTCATTTAAAGCAAAATCCAGGTGGCCTGGGCTGACCTCTTTTTGTGGGACGATCCAGTGAAGACCTTGAACTTCTTCACGGAGACGATGAGATGATTAATCTAAATGACTCCCAGGAAGTCTCAAGGATCTCCTTAACTTGGACAAAATGGTAAACCGTGATGGTCTTTCCCACCAAATAAAAAAAGTGAGGAGGGGGGCTTCTCAGAAGTACAAATGGCAGTAACTCTCCAGTTGTCACAGAAGCAAATGCAAACATTCTCATGTTGCCATGACCACCGGGGCTGGTGTGGGCATGTTAGAATAGGGCCACATAAAAAGTGCAGAGTCATCTGATATCCCCTTGAAGTTGAGAAGTCTTTCTAGAACAGAATAATTATTTTTATTATTGTTGTTATTATTATTATTTTTAGGTCCTGGATCAAAAGGTCATTGCAATTTGTGAGTCATAAGTTGGAAAACCGTAGGAAGACCCACACTGGATTGAAAGATGTTCTGTGACAGGAGCCAGAGGTCTTTGCTAGAGAAGTCAGGGTCACCACACTGGATTGAAAGATGTTCTGTGACAGGAGCCAGAGGTCTTTGCTAGAGAAGTCAGGGTCACCTGGCATGCACCTTCCTTAGGATTTGTTAAACAAGGAACCAGGGTTAGATATTGACGGTCTGAAACTCATAATGCACTCGTGTGATTTTGTTTCGTTTTGGTTGCAATGATAGATCCCATTCTTCCCCCTCTGTATTGAACTTTCAATATGGTGGTCATCTGATGATGCATAAGGGTGTAAATGTATACAGTTTTAAGTTAATACGTACTGTGGCCAAAATTCCAGAAACTCATACACTAAGCATGGAGTCGAAGTAAACTGGAATAAAGGTGGGCAGAGAGGAGAGAAAAGGGCAGATGGGAGATAACAAAGAGAGAGAAACCTGCAGTTTGTGTTTTTGTTTTTATATTTTATTCCTTTTTCTTTTAGATTATACTTAGGGTGAAATTTACAAAGAATAAAATATACAAATCTGCAGTGCACAGGTCGATGAATTTTCACATGAGCATACACCCCTGTCACCTCCTTTCAGATCAAGACACAGGATATTCCTGTCTCCTAAAAACTTCTCTCCTGCTTCTTGCCAGTCCATAGCCACCACTTCCTGCCCTCACCCAGATCTAACCACTATCCTGACTCCTCTTCTCACAAATTACTTCTGCATGTTTTTGAACATCATATAAATGGAAGCACGTGGCTTGTATCTTTGGTGTCTGGTTTCTTTCACTCAACATAACGCTTTTGAATTTCATCTGTATTGTTGAGTGTAGCATCACCCGGCTCGCGGGTACCATCGCACAGCATTCTGTCTCCTGCACATCCCGATCTGTGCATTCATCCTTCTGTTGAAAAACACTGGGGATGTCTCTGGTTTGGTGCTATGACAGGGAGGATTTTTTTGGTATTTTCAAAATAAGCCATATGCTTTCTTCTTAATCCGGTGTTTACAATCAAAGGTTGGAAGATTGTGCTTTGCAGAAATAGATTTCTGAATGGACTGCGGCAAAGTGGGAGCCTAGGTGGGCTTTTGACATTTCATGGAGAAACCACACACAACATTGTCACTTCCCCTAGTTTTCTCTGTTGGGGTAGCCTTCTTCTTAGAAGAGGAAACAAGAGAACTCTAGGAAAGGCAGACAGATGGAGTCTTTTAGGCTAAAAATCGTTTGCCCTACGCTTCCAGAGGAAGAACCCATGAGGGCCACAGCCCTTAGATTAGAAGGACCACAGTCCTTAGATCAGGCTGTAGGTTAGTAGGATCTGTATCTTAGTAGGGCAACAGTCCTTAGATGTTAGAAGGGCCAAAGCCCTTTCATTTAGGCTGGAGCATAGTAGGACCACAGTCCTTAGTTTTAGCAAGGCCAAAGCCTTGTAGTTTGAGGAATAACCTAACCTTTTAGTATTGCACATAGAAATGCTAAGCTTGGGAAAAAGAACAGAAAACTTGCACAGGACTGAAAAGTCTCTGGTGTGGATATGAAAATCGTAACACAACAAAAGTGCTTGCTCTAATGGCAAGATGCCCTTGGTGCAGCTAAACCTAATTATGAAAGAGTATGTGAGTTAAAAGCTTCAAGGCTACTCTCCCAATTAGCGGTGGTTCCACATTTCACCTTCCTAGGGAACTAAATGTTGCCATAACAATTATCTCATTGGTTCTTTTGCATGTCACATAGCTTAGTTTTATGACTCCTGTGATGGTAAATTGCTTAAACTATTTTTAAGTTGCACCTGCTTTAATGAAAATTATGTAGCCAGTTTGTTTATGTTTTCTCTGTGACTGATTAACCACCTGTGTTCTTTTCTGTAACTTTCTTGGCTAGACAACAAAAAGCGAGAGAAAACCTAGTTTGGTTTATTTATTTATTTTTTACCAAGGAATGCTTCTCTCTTGAAGAAGTCATCTCCTGGAATAAACCCCTTCTGGGCCTCTCATTTGCTCAGCAAAAATGGGCTTTGAGTAATCCTTTGCGTCTCCGTCTCCGTCACCCTGGGTACAGGTGACGCTGGTAATGTGGCAGAGAACAAATAAGGCCTCTGCGTGTGAAGACCAGGACTTTCATCTCAGCTCCACCTCTGACTGGTGACAAGTCACTTAGAATCTCTACATTTTATTCCTTCTTGTAAAGGACAGTAGCCACCTGCCCTGTGTCCTGTTCCCCACCACAGGATCATGATACTTCCCAGCACCCAGGCCAATCTGGTCCCTTCCCCGGGGCTGCCAATGGGTCGGCCACGATGTGGAAGGTGGAAGCTGTTCATATACCACAAAGCACTCAGCTCATTGGGTATGAGGGTGACGGTCACCTCCTGGTGTTTCCTCAGAGTCTGGTGTGGGACTGAGAATGGCATTGTAGGGGAGGAAGGGGTCGCCAAGTCCGAGCTAGGCCCACCCCTCACTGGCACCTTTCAACTCTCGCCTCCAGCCCTCTACAGCAAGGCAAATCATAACTAAGGCCAAAATGTTTCATTATTTTAGTTATTATTTTAGTTATACTAAGTTTCCTTTTACATTGTCAGAGCTAGGCTCAGACCCTTCAAACCCATTGTACAGACTGGGTCACCAGACCCCTCACAACACAGGTCCATGTTAGGTAACTGGGAAAGATTCCAGATACCAGGAGCTGTTGGCAGATGACATGAGCTCAGTCCTCAGCTTCCTCAGTGGCAGCAGCTTACAGGCCCGGTAGCTTACAGGTCCAACGGTGGTGGTGGCCTTGCAGAGGGTCCCGGGGGCACTATTAGCAGCAGCAGCCTCCAGCAGCAGCAGTAGCCTCCCCATGGTGCCCCCCCTCCCGGGGCATCCTGGGGGTGGGAAGTGGCATGGATGAGAGCCACTCATCCTTTATACTTAAGCCCATACCTCAGGACACCTGGGTGCACAAGCACAATTACACTAGACAATAACCAAGGAACACCTGAGCACATGTGCCTATTTATATCAAATGCTCAGCAAGATTCTGAACATCTGAGGGGCCCTGACCATTTTCCTATATTTTCCCAACACACGCAAATGCCATACAGCACCCTTCTGGCTCCCAGATACCTTAGAAGGCTCTCTAGTGGGGAGAAAAAAATGAAAGAAATGCCACCAGGCCTTCCAGCACCCTTTGGTGTGTGTTGTGCCAACAGGAAATACACAGGACACCCTCTCTTTGGTTTTCTTTAAATAATGGAGTAAGTTGATAGTCAACTCTGTACTCCTTAAATATGTATAATCAATCAATTATGTTTCAATTAAAAAATAAATTTAAAAAATTCTACAAAATCTACATCAGAATGAGAGAATTCATTGTGCACAAATCAGAACACAAAGCCCAGAGGCAAAGGGTTTGTTTGACGTTATATTAACAGACCCACCACGCTGGGTTCCTAGGCAGTGTTTTTGGAGCATGTATTCGTAGCTGACAGACTGACATTTCACAGGGGCAAACAATTTTAAAATGCTCTCCAAGATTGAAATAAATATTCTTTGAGAAGAAGAACATTCCACATTTGTCTTTTGATCTCTGTTCTGCGGACTC